>NC_140223.1:39000667-39600667 GCF_951802725.1 Rutilus rutilus
CATAACCTTAATATAATTTTCTTTGTGCAAAATATTATGCAACATATATAATAATTTTTCTATGCAACATATATAAACATTTATTTATTAGGGGTTCAAGCATGAAATGCTGAAACCCTATTGTAATTGTAAGGATTCGTAAAACGCATCGTGCAGGACAAACCGTAAGGCCTAGAGACTTGAAACCTGGCCAGATGGTAGGCCTCGATTTGGGGACAACCTATCAGAGTATGACCCCGATTGGCCCATAGGTGGCGCTACAGCAACCAAAAGTACAAAATCGCTCATAACTCTTAGACCGTTTGTCCTAGACTCAAGTCTGCGATCCCTGGCTCAAGGTGGACAAAATGGCTATCTCCAATTTCGATTTAGGCAGGGAAAATGTTCTGCTATGCCGCATTTTGTCCAAAACCTACTTTTGCGAACTAGTCCGTGGTTTTTCGCCCGATCGGAACCAGACCAGTCTAGGACAATTCTCTGGACTCTCTAGATATATAATTATAATTAATAATTCAATAATTAAGTTGAACTTTTGCATTTGGATGGCTGTAATAGGGTCATTTATAAAATGGGCGTGGTAAAATACACTAAAAAGCCTATAAATCCTAAATGAAAACTCAGAACTTCACAAAAATTGGTGAGCATATGTGACATAACATCATTAACAAGCATGCCACATTTTATGGAGATCGGACGATAGGTGGCGCTATAACTGTTAAAAAGCTTTAAAACCATATATTTGCCTGTATTGGCCTGTATTGGCTGTACATTGCCTGTATTGGCTGTAAATGGTCTTTTCCATCTATTATGTCAGTGGTTACATGCTTGCTAAATAAAACTTAATAACTTTTGATGCTTTTGTGCTTAAAGGCCTTAACTGCTTGAACCCCGATAAATGCTGCTTGCAGCTTTCATTTTTAAAATGTAATTTCTTGACAGTTTCCGTGAGATTCACACATTGGTATTTTGTTGTGTTATGTTGTGTTTCTGGCTTGAACTTGCATGCAACCTGAATTCTATGGAATTCTTGTAATCATTTTTAGTCATGCCAATAAAGCTTTTGTTCATTTATAAAGCCCACGCTTTCTTTCTTCTCTGTGATTCCTACAGCCGAGAACGATTTGAGGCAGTATAACTCTAGGTAGGTGGTTGGTTATGAGGGAAGTTTGATGGTTTGAAGCTTTGCATCGGCAGCATGTTTCTCCTGCTGAGTGAGGTGTTTTCATGTGTCCTGCTGTGCCAGCAGCGTGTGTCCAGCTGGAGATGACTTTATTGAAGATGTGTGTGTGTGTGTGATATCTAGGAGTGTGCCAAGACCCGCTCAGGAAGATGGCTGCATGATTATGAGGAATGTTAGGGGTCCTATTATGCCCGTGCACAAAGTCTTGATTTAGTTTTTGGGGTGTACTAGAATATGTTTTCATGCTTGATTGTTCAAAATTTTTATTATTTTTCAAATATTTTACATTATAAAAAAATATGTATTTATATACTGCATATTATAAAGCTTGTATAAAGCACACATTAAAGCTTATAAGCCGATCATCCGCTTGGCGTGTCCCAGGCTTAACACAACTGTGTTATTCTTTCCGTGAAAGATACAGCAACATAACATCAAAACAAATAACTGTATGTTACATATATGTTACACATGCACTGGAAAATATTAGGAATGTGACATAATTGTGTGTTTACACAGAACAAACGTGCAAGGTATTTGCATATTTAATCCTGAAACTCTTCTATTTACACTGACACTAGCACAGGAACCAGGGGAAAGGAGAAGTGATAGAGGTCGCTTCTTCTTGCCATAAACAGAAAGTGAATGTCACACATTTCCCTCAAGTAATTTGTGGCTTGTTCCCTGTGTGTGTCCACACACCAATAAGGAAAAAGTTACTAAAAGATACTTCTTCTTGCCTCAAAATAAAGTAATAACAATAATTTTCCATGGTCGTAGGATGTCCATTCAGCATACTAACCACGTGAGAGTGTTGTTGAGTGAATCAAACGGATTTTCATTACTTTAATATTTTGCATATCCACGATTTGCAAAAAAAAAAACGAAAGTGTTTGATCATTTAAAAAAAGATTTTTGTTTTTACAAACAAACATTTATTGCATTTTCAAGTGTTATAGATGGCACTAGGAAATTATAAGTTAATTAAAAATCATCTGATTGTTACTATCCAATACCTTTCAGGTTAAAGCTTCTGGTGAAGACTCTGATCAGCTGATCTACAACCAGGAGGTCAGCGCACCAGACACCAGCTGTCTGATCTCAGATCTGGAAGCGTTCAGCCAATATGATTTCAGGATGGCCTGCCAGAGCAGTCAGGGTGTCTCCAACTGGACGGCATGGGTTCCCATCAGCACCAGTGAAGGAGGTAAGCACGTTTGAGAGAAAGAACAAGCCGTACTCGTGTTCAGATGGTTACAGTGTCACAGTGCAGTCTTCTGCTGGAGTCAGTAGAGCTTAAGTGTGTTTACAGTAGCTGGATGTGTGAGGTCTGTGTCCGCTAAACACTGAACGCTGTTTGGCATGGAAACTGTCAGGACGGGAAGAGCAGGGACTGAGAGAGACAGACATGAATGAAGAGGTCAATGTGCTAATGTGCATTAGGGATGAGCCCAGAGTACTTGGAATCCATCGGGAAAACACATAAGAATGACTAAAATGTCACTTGGTCCTGAAGACCTGTCTGTGAATGTGCACTGTGAGGTTCATCTCCAGGTTTTGATGTGTGTTTTCTGCTCTGGCTCTGGCTCTCTGTCAGCCGTAACTGTACTTGAGCTGTAGTAAGTTTTTCCATGCCAGATTATAGTTGAAGGAGTGTTTGTAGAAGAGAGAGCGAGGTGGGCATGTGGCTGTTGGGTGCTTTCCATAAATTGGCATTATGAAATGTTTCTTTGAAACAAACGGCTGAGAGTTCAGCTTTAATACACGCAGACAGAAAGAAATGGAGATATGGGGTCTTATTTATTAAACGTTGCATAGAAACCATCCTACATTTGATCTTACGATCATTTCTCAAGTGTGTGTTCGTGTGATTCGGAGAACGAACGTACGCACAAAAAACATGCTTATGCTTCTCTTCCGGATGTGAAATCTATAATTTGCAAATGATTTATAAAAAGTGTGCACAGCTGAATGGTTTCAGATTGCCTAATTAATGTCATGTAAAAGAGCACCAGTCAGTGTCCAAACCCTTTACTTGAGCGAGAATTGCTTAGATTTCCAAATACCGTATGTCTAGACCCTGACATGGCACTAAGCCCTTTTCCACGTCAAAGACTGCTTTTATAAATTATGAACGATGGCATGGATTTTAGTTCAAATCTGTGCATACGCATGCTTTATAAATGAGGCCGCTGGCGAGTTAATGCAAGCACAAGAAAAAATTCCTTCAAACACCTGGAAAACACTATTCCTCAGCGATTGCTCTTTCATTTTTTCATTTCGTTTTGACTCCTTATTTTAAAAGAGATGTGTGTTATTTTTGTGTGTTGGAATACTTTTTCATATCCCAGCTTAAAACGAAGAGACAACAATAAATAGCCATTGATTCTTTCATAAAATGTAAACAGCTGGACTTTTTAGCACTACCACAACATTGATCTGTTTGTTTGATCATTCCAGCCAGCCCATCACAGCAACATCAGCACAATGCTGATGCAGAGCGGTCGGTTTACCTGACCAATGACAGACGTTCGGGAAGCCTGGTTGAAAACAGTCATAATCCTTGCAGTATCATTTGGTGACATTTGAAATCATAGTTCAAGGACTTTTTTTCAAGGAATTTGATGAGAAATGTTCACATTCATATATCCGACTTTTGATCGTAGACTTGGGAAATCTGAGCACAGTCTGAGATACTGCTGAAGTCTCTTCTGAAGCTCTAGAAGATGATCTACCCATTATATATATACAGCCGACTCATCTCCGTTCCTCGACGGTCATTTCTGCATCCCTTCGCCACCCCGACTCCTCACTCTCAGCTAGTTCCTGTCCCAGCCCGGGATACAGGGAGTACTCTGGGTTCGAAAGCCAACCCCCCGGAGAGCACGCCAAATAACCATACTCTTGTGGTACTGTGTCATACTGTGTGTTTCCTAATACACATCATAGGTTTAGTTGTGCATGTAATGCAGTAAAATGCATCCTTTCCAATGTTTTTTCCGACATTTGTGTGCTGTTGTACTGGAAACCAGTTGTCCATAGGAACGAGGCTGCAGTTAACCATAGCCGTGATTATGTGCAGTACTCCAGTACAATTATGAGTTAAGTTAATGTTGAGTAACTAACAGTTCATCCAAAATGTGTCCACGTTGTCTACTTGTTCTGTAGCAATGAACATACAGTACCAGTCAAAAGTTTGGAAACACTACTATTTTTAATGTTTTTGAAAGAAGTCTCTTATGCTCATCAAGCCTGCAGTTAAAAATAAATAAAAAAAACAGTAATATTATGAAATATTATTACAATTTAAAATAATGGTTCTCTTTTTAATATACACTCACCTAAAGGATTATTAGGAACACCTGTTAAATTTCTCATTAATGCAATTATCTAATCAACCAATCACATGGCAGTTGCTTCAATGCATTTAGGGGTGTGGTCCTGGTCAAGACAATCTCCTGAACTCCAAACTGAATGTCAGAATGGGAAAGAAAGGTGATTTAAGCAATTTTGAGCGTGGCATGGTTGTTGGTGCCAGACGGGCCGGTCTGAGTATTTCACAATCTGCTCAGTTACTGGGATTTTCACGCACAACCATTTCTAGGGTTTACAAAGAATGGTGTGAAAAGGGAAAAACATCCAGTATGCGGCAGTCCTGTGGGCGAAAATGCCTTGTTGATGCTAGAGGTCAGAGGAGAATGGGCCGACTGATTCAAGCTGATAGAAGAGCAACTTTGACTGAAATAACCACTCGTTACAACCGAGGTATGCAGCAAAGCATTTGTGAAGCCACAACACGCACAACCTTGAGGCGGATGGGCTACAACAGCAGAAGACCCCACCGGGTACCACTCATCTCCACTACAAATAGGAAAAAGAGGCTACAATTTGCACGAGCTCACCAAAATTGGACAGTTGAAGACTGGAAAAATGTTGCCTGGTCTGATGAGTCTCGATTTCTGTTGAGACATTCAGATGGTAGAGTCAGAATTTGGCGTAAACAGAATGAGAACATGGATCCATCATGCCTTGTTACCACTGTGCAGGCTGGTGGTGGTGGTGTAATGGTGTGGGGGATGTTTTCTTGGCACACTTTAGGCCCCTTAGTGCCAATTGGGCATCGTTTAAATGCCACGGCCTACCGGAGCATTGTTTCTGACCATGTCCATCCCTTTATGACCACCATGTACCCATCCTCTGATGGCTACTTCCAGCAGGATAATGCACCATGTCACAAAGCTCGAATCATTTCAAATTGGTTTCTTGACCATGACAATGAGTTCACTGTACTAAAATGGCCCCCACAGTCACCAGATCTCAACCCAATAGAGCATCTTTGGGATGTGGTGGAACGGGAGCTTCGTGCCCTGGATGTGCATCCCACAAATCTCCGTCAACTGCAAGATGCTATCCTATCAATATGGGCCAACATTTCTAAAGAATGCTTTCAGCACCTTGTTGAATCAATGCCACGTGGAATTAAGGCAGTTCTGAAGGCGAAAGGGGGTCAAACACAGCATTAGTATGGTGTTCCTAATAATCCTTTAGGTGAGTGTACTTTAAAATGTAATTTATTTTTGTGATGCAAAGCTGAATTTTCATCAGCAAGTACTCCAGTCTTTGGTGTCTTATGATCCTTCAGAAATCATTCTAATATGATGATTTATGATCAATGTTGGAAACAGTTGTGCTGCTTAATATTTTTTTATAACCTGAGATACTTTTTTCAGGATTATTTGATGAATAAAAAGTTTAAAAGAACTGTATTTATTTAGAATAGAAATCTTTTGTAACAATATACACTACCGTTCAAAAGTTTGGGAACAATAACTATTTTTTTTTAAAGAAATTAGTACTTTAATTCAACAAGGATGCGTTAAATTGATAAAAGGTGATGGTAACGATTTATATTGTTAGAAATGTTTTTATTTTGAATAAATGCTGTTTTTATGAATAAATGCTGTTAACGTTTTACTCATCAATGAATCCTGAAAAAAGTATTCCAAAAATATATATTAAACAGCACAACTGTTTCCATCATTGATAATAACTGAGTATCAAATCATCATATTAGAATGATTTCTGAAGGATCATAAGACACCAAAGACTGGAGTACTTGCTGATGAAAATTCAGCTTTGCATCACAAAAATAAATTACATTTTAAAATAGCCTATATTAAAAAAGAGAACCATTATTTTAAATTGTAATAATATTTCATAATATTACTGTTTTTTTTAACTGCAGGCTTGATGAGCATAAGAGACTTCTTTCAAAAACATTAAAAATAGTCATGTTTCCAAACTTTTGACTGATAATGTAGTTCCAGAAGAAGAGTTGAGCGACAGCAATTGTCCATCACTGCTCTATAATCACTCCGCTCCAACTCCACTACGGCTTTTCCATTACTTGCTCCAACACACAATGCGCTCTTGGCTCCGCATCCACTCACATCTGGTCTAGAACACCGTGCACAAGGAGTGTGATACAAACACTGACACATGTTATCCAATATATGGACGTAAAATGGGTTTGTAATGCCATCTCATGTTGTCTTTAAAAAGGTCTTACTTGTGATTCTCTTTCTCTATGTCTTCTGCTTTTATTCGACTTTTCAATCTCCAGTGTATAATTTACGTCAGTATGTGGGACGGGTGAGAGACAGGAATAATGGAGGAGAGAAGGAAATGTTTCATTTTTTCCAGGAGAGGGTTTTGGTCGTGGACAGCTGTACTGTGTTGTGTGTGTTTATATGTGTGTGTAGGTGTGGTGTTGTTTTTGGTTATTAGTGGCGGACTCAAAGCTTTTCTTTAGCACCTCTTTTGCTGTCCCTCTGTTCTGCTTTTTCTCAACCTTTCTCCCTACAAGAAAAATCACAAATTAGATGCGGGTTATCTGTTGGTATATACCACTTTACAAATGTGTGATGTCATATACTGCAGTATACATATTTGCACAGCAAGATCCATAAGACCTCGGTTATTTTTTATATTTTCTGATATTTTTTCCCATCCATTGAAAGTCCACACAACAAAAATCTTCAGGCTTCGAATAGTTCATAAAAACACCACACACACCGTTCTTGCGTGACACACGCGAATAACCCTCCATGTACCACATTAGAAGTGTGTATGTGTGTTGTTCTTATGGATGTGTGGGAATGTAAATGGCGACAGAATTAAAAGTTTTGGGTGAACTAGCCCTTTAAGGGATGTAACACATGAGTTCTGCTGATCACAAGTGTGCAATGTATGAACTCAAATATTTCAGATTCTTCCAAGAAAAAATGATCTGAGGTGCTTCATTAATTTTATAGCTCTAATGTGTGTCAACAAATATTACATTTGTGTCTATTAGAATTTTCCTATTTTGACATTTTAAAAGAAACATCTTAGACAAAGTTAATACTTAACTGAGAACAACACCATCTCACTTGAGCTTAAAAAAAAGAGCAAACTCTGAGCAATATTTGTTTTTAATCTCTTGCTCTACTAATCCTACAAATTCTCTTCAAAGAAAGAATTTCCTGCTTTCCCAAACACGCTACATTGGTTTCTGTCCCTCCCCCGTTTCATGTAGCGGCCCCAGTCTCATCTGCCCTGACCTCACATGACCTTTGATTTATTCTTGCCCCCCCCCAAAAAAAGAAGGAATGAAATACAGACATGCACACACTGTGGGAAAAGTGAATGGGGCAGAGGAATGCTGTGATGGATAGGACAGGAAAAAGAGGAGGGGGTTTGTGAAGAAGAAAAAACATACTCTTTGCTAGTTTCCCAGAGTCCCACATTGCCCAAGGGATAAGAGAGAGAGAGAGAGAGAGAGAGAGAGAGAGAGAGAGAGAGAGAGAGAGAGAGAGAGAGAGAGAGAGAGAGAGAGAGAGAGAGAGAGAGAGAGAGAGAGAGAGAGAGAAAACAAAGCTGATCGCTGATATCCCAACGAATTTGGTTTGGCACTTTCTGTTTGAACGGATTAACTTAAACCTGTGAGCTGAACTTACATAATCATAATCACATCGGCTCGTCTCCACCAGTGCTGGAGACGCTATAAACACTGTAAATGTACAAAAGTTTAAGTAGTGGACCAGTTATTTACATTTACATTTATGCATTTGGCAGACGCTTTTATCCAAAGTGACTTACATTGCTGAGTTATTATTTTGCTACTGAAAATGTACGCAATTTAATGTCAGTTATTATTGGCTATTCCCTAACACTGTCCTCCACATATTACAAGTGACAGTCTGCCACACTATGGCCATGTACACAACCGCATTTAAATATCGAGTTCTGTGTGTTTATGAAATACTTCCGAAATTGTGATGAGTGACTGCTCATGATTTGTTTAAGCTCTGAAGGCTGCTTGAAGTGTTGCCATCTCCACTTATTATGAGGCATTTTGGTCTTATTTTCAATACAAAGCATTTGGATTTGTTTTGATTTATTATGGGCTTTTTTGAAAGATCTGGCAACATGAATGAGTCACCTTTTTCCCTGTGTTCTTCTTGCCCATACTTGTTTAAATACAGCACATTAACAACTAGTTGTTCAGTTCAGTTCAGTTCAGTTCAGTACACACTGTATACTTTTTGTGAATGCGATTGTCTCTACCTGCATTTTTTGGGGAGTTAATTCGGTTGTAGAATGTGGTTCTCGTGAATCACTGAAGTGTGTGTGTGTACAGAACAGGATTAAGCAGTAGAAGGTTAATCGGCAACTGAATCTTTCTGTAGTGTGTGTACGTGGTGTGTTTTCCTATAAACACAGCCCTGTCTGCACGAGAGAACAGTCAAAGAAAACCTTTCTGAAAGCACATTTTACACCGCGTGCAACCGCAAACAGTAAACAACGCAATTTGTGACTAATTGCTTTAAGACTGAGGTTCGGGCCTTGTAACGCAGCACATGTGCTCAAAGAAAACACTCGACTCATAGTTTCATAGTCAAAGAGATCAAAGTGCTGACTGAGGTTTACTGGTAAAACATGGCCTGGTTACATTTTAAGTAGTGATGAATAGAGATCAAAACTGCAACAACCCCAACAATACCTATTATTGGTCCTTCCAGTTTTAGTAACAGCCAGTTTCCTGTCCCCCTATTTATCCTGGTTTCTTTGAACGGTCTGCTTGATCGTACTGGTAATATAAAAGAAGAATTCCCAAAAGGAAAGTTATTGAGAGCGAGAAGGTTAGGGTGTAGAAATGGGAGAGGAAGGCAAGAGCGCCTTTGACAAAAGTGTATTTTCACAGCCATGAGCCAGAGACACATGTGGAAACAATCAGACGTGAAACTCCTCCTGATAACATCATCTGAATGCCACGCCATGATCCTCGACGTCTCCAGCGCAGGGACGAGGATTTACAGGGTGAAGTGACAAAGAATAAGCTTTCTATCATACCTGAAATGGAGAAAAAATATGAGTTTTGATTTGTTTTGAGCCTGATGTTTAAGAGAATTCTGTTCTGGGATGTTGGCAAACACACACACACACACACACACACACACACACACACACACACACAGACAGAGCTATTTCCAGCCCATTACCGCGGCCGTTGCCAGTGTGTGTTGTTATTTCTGCTGCTCTGGATTAGAAACAGAGACGGCAGAAGTGCAATGAGTTTGACAAAGACACCGAGAGAAAAGTAAAAGAGGCTCTTTGTTACACTTTTGCAGAATATATCAAAAGTGAAAATATGTTCAGACTGTAATACAATCTTACTACTTGCTGAATACCGCAGAGAACACTTTTACTATCTATTAATAAAAAAATGTGAAAGAGTGCAACACTAGGCCAATGTTTCACATTGTTGTCGCATCACATCACAAGTCAGTGGCATGTAGTTTTCATCTTGGAAATGGACAGTTATTTTTGCGTTGTTATAATAATGAGTTAATATATCAATATAGAGATCATGCCATTAAATCTGCTGGTAAGTGTAGCGGCGATGGACAAGTGTCACTAATATGTGATGCTTTGATTTTCTTGCATTTTTAGAGTAAAATGTGTTTTTGAAAATATATATTTCATATAAGAATTGAAAATTGTATTTTTGTGCATTTTCACTTTAGCAATAATCTTCCAAGTGTCTTCTTTGAAAAGAGATCCAACTTCAGTCTGTGCTCTTCAGCATTCAACATTCACGACATTCCATTTTCAGGTCTATGCTCAAAAAGTGAATAAATGGATTATAAATAATTTATTATATATATAGTAAATATAATTTAGTACCAGAAAATCCCCTAAAAATAGAAAATATTAAATAAAAAACACTATCACACTGAAATATAGTACATTCATTTCATTGAAATAAAATAAAAAGTAGGTCATTTTTGACCGACACGTGAAGAGCACCAGAGGGTTCATCTATGTACAAAAAAACTAAACAAAAAGACATGACATTTTGACTGTTATATTCCTGCATATGATGTACGTGATTCGTTATTAGTAAGTGTCTTCCTCTGTCACAGCTCTCTCTCTCTTTCTCTTCAGTAAAGACTCATTTTTGGGACACATGAACTCTCAAGTGAAGCTATATCTCTCATATGTTGTAGAGATGAGCCCCTAGCCAAATACCTTATTCGGAAAGGCACAGATAATGGCTTCAAATCAAAAATATTCGGCAGACCCATTCACTACTTGTGTTTGCTGGATAACTGGTGAGCCAGGGGATCATAGCATATTATACAAAAAGCTCTAAATTTACTACGCAATAATGACTAACTTTATAAATGAAATGAAAGCATGATCGCAGATCTTGCCGCATTGAGTTCTGAGAGACTCAATACAGCTAGATCTGCTATCATGCTTTCATTTCATATATACAGTTTACACTCATTCTTTTCACAAGCATCTTATCCACTGATAAGCAACGAGAGTGTATATGTTCTGTTGGTTGTCTTCCTGTCTCACAGTTTTGATTATTTTTGTTGTTTTATTTGTTTTAGTTCCGGATTCGGCCCCAGACAATGTGACGATTGTGGTGAACGGAACAGAAGTGTTCCTGAGATGGTCCGAACCTTCTGGAAAGATTAACGGCCAACTGCAGGGATACATGATAGAGTACAGTGCGCCGAGTGTGGATAAGGTAACCGTAAACAGTCACACACACACACACACACACACACACACACAGACACACACGTACGCACACACACATTGGTTTTTATGTTTAATGGGAACTCTACCATTGACATAATGGTTTTTAGACTGTACAAACTGTATATTCTCTCCCTTTACACTAACTCTACCCCTAAACCTACTCATCACACACAACTTCCTGCATTTTTACATAAAAAACAAACAAACATCACAGTATGATTTATAAGCTGTTTTCCTGTTCCTTCAGACAAGGATTTCAGACATTTTGTCCCCATAACGTATAACCCCATAACTGTGTCGATCCATCAGTTTACAGAAATCAGTGTTTCATGTTGACTCGAACATCTCATTTGCTTTGCTGAAAATCCAGCATAAAGCAGCATGAATTCCATGTTGTTCCAGGCTGGTTTATGCTGGTTAGAGCTGGTCTAGTGGTCCCACGCAGGTCCCAGCATGAAGAACATACCTTATGCTGGTGACCAGCAATGCTGTTTTTTTCAGCAGGGTTCAGGTGTTGTCATATCGGGCTCTATCATACACCCGGTGCAATGCAGCGCCAGGCGCAACGCAAGTGCTTTTTGTTAGTTTCAGCCTGACGCAGTTAGCATTTTGACGTCCTGCGTGTTGTTTAAATAGCAAATGCATTTGTGCCCATCTGTGCGCCCTTGGGCGTGCTGGTCTGAGAACGAGGTGTGTTCGGGCGCATTGTTGGTGCGTTGCTATTTTGAGGCACTGAAATAGACTGAGTCATTGACCAACTGAAACCTGCTCTAAAGTCAATGGTGCAGTATTTTTTTTGTTATTTAAAGAGCGCGTTAGTAATGTGCACCTATAGGCGGGTCCACAACGCGCATACACTCTGCTTATTACACACACAGGGACGCACAGCAGCACACAAACATGCCAAATATTAAAAATAAAAGGATTACAAAGGTTTATTATTGTGTACATAAAGATATGGTGGAATGAATCCGGCTTGTCCCATAGATGGTCTGCTTGCGAGCTTTAACCTCGCACACGAGCAGATCCTTTTGCGCTCTGGAGACGCATTCGGTCTTTCCACTATCAAATTCCGTTATGTAAATAGCGAATCCGCCATGGCTTGAGCGCAACTGGCATTTAAAGGGAATGGGAGATGAGACTCTGATTGGTTTATTGCACCCCAGTAAACAATTATCGTCTTTCAACGTTGAAATATGGTTGAAAATAAGTCAGTCCGCCTTGGACTGGTTTTCGACGTGATCTCAATTAAGTAGTTTCGGCCAGAGTGTTTGACTACGTGTTTTCAACTTATAATCTAAGACAGGATAAGTCTGTTATACATTCTAAAATAATGGAGAAAAACAAACTACCAAACCATGTTCATTATTATCTAAAATCAATTTAAAGAGTTTTACATATTCCATCAAGACGTTGAAGATCGACCTGTTTTCGATCTGATCGACATACGACCATTTTTGCGCCATGCGCTTTATAGACCATGTGCTTAGGTCGTTAAAATAGGGCCCATCATTTCACTGATTCATCTGCATATGTCCATTCTGGCAGGTTCTGGTGGACACGGGTTTGGACACAGAGATGCTTGTCAATCTCTCAGCTCCCCTGTCGAACGTTTCCTTCAGACTGTGTGCGTACACCGGTGCAGGACAGGGACCCTGGACGCCCCTCCAAACCATCACGCTCTTTCATCCAGGTAGGAAAGCACACAGACGATAATCTAAAATACTCACATGCTGGTCAAACATTTCCATCCATGTTAATGGTCTCTTTTCTTGCAATGTTTTGCAGAAACCGGGCAATCCAGAGGTGAGTGACAAGCACATACGAGTGGGAACTTCCCATTGACTTTTATTAGTCTTTCATTAGTCTTTTTATATTGATCTAATTCTATTTGTTCTACCCTAACCTAACCCTGAAAGAAACCTTTTTTACATTTGTATGTGTTAATCAAGATGTCATTTTACTGAGGTGATTTCAGACATATATGTGATTTGGTGCCGCAAGAAATCACACAAGATATGGAAGTGGACTTCTCCTTTTACTTCCCTTATTTAGTGCCCTTCTTGAAATGTTTTCTGTTTGCTGTTGCTGTCTCAGAAAAAGAGGAAGAAAAAGACAAATTCAGGAAAGAAAGGAACAGAAAGAAATGAAATGAAAGGAAAGCATTTACAGACAGAACCTGTGAGGAGTTTTGTTGAGTGGGAGGCGTTTAAAGAGAAACAGAGACTTTAGGGTGATTTCTAAAAGCAGCACACCCTGTTGCAAATATGGACATCTTGCACTGAGGTCATTTAATGAGCTAATCCAACCAATGACCAACTGAACAAAACACACATCCACCTCCAGACACACACACACACACACACACACACACAGGTTACCATGTTTTATGGGGACTACCCATATGATTTTTATACTATCCAAACTGTATATGATCTCCCCTTACACTAACCCTACACCTAAACCTGCCCATCACACACAACTTTTTTTTACATTTTCAAAACACTACATTTAGTATGATCTATAAGCTGTTTTCTTCATGGGGACCAAAAAATAATTGTCCCCATAAGGTCAAGATTTGCTGGTATTACTATCCTTGTGGGGACATTGTGTCCCCATAACATAGGGAATACCAGGTACACACACACACTTAGAAAGAGAGAGAGATAGTTTCTAGCCCCTTACAGATGTGCTTTAAGGCAACCAGATGATCATGATAAAATATGAAGGCACGTCAGATATTGCTCTGGTGAGCATAGTGCAACACTATTTATTCGTGCAAGCCAGTTTGAATCTAGCCTGGTGTAATTTGACTAGATGATCTTGTTTAAATTCACAATTGTTTATAAGGATCAGATCATGGCTTCTTCAGTCATTTAAACTAACCGTGACTAATTTACAACAAGTCTGCAATACAAAGTCATGCATGCTCTTCTAATGTAAGGCTCACTATAACTAGCCACTGACACTACAGCAGATTTCAGACCTGTGTCTGGTTCTGACAAGTGAAAGCCAGCAATGAACAACAAGAGGAGTGAGGGCAATACATGAATGAATAAATAAATAAATAAAGAACTAGGAGTTTATATTCAGAGCCAATAGCCAATGCAGCAATGATTAAACTGGGCAGGTATGATACATTTTCCAGATCTGGTAAGAACTGTTGCTTCTGCATTTTGATTAAATGGAACCAGATTGTTTATAGAGACAACAGGAAATCCAGCCAGCAGTGCATTATAATAATCTTGAGTTCATGAATGCATGGACTAGCGTTTCTGCATCAGGAACAGAAAGCATGTTTCGTAACTTAGATTTCTCAGGAAGAAGAATGTTGTCAAGCAAAAATCCCTTTCAAGCTTGACATCCGAGTAGAAGACCTTTAGAAATAGGGATCTCAGTGCATTCATATTTGTATTATGTTTAAAGGTTTCTTTATGTTGTCAGAATTTGATTCAAGTTCACTTTATTTATATACAACAGCCTCTAGGCTGACCAAAGTGCTTTACAGAACCACCAGATAAATAATAAGAAAATAATACCTGCATAAACTTAGCTTGATTGTAGGAAATTACTGACCATGATAAGCGTTGCATCGTGAGTAGGACGACTCAAGGCAATTTGCGTGCTCAACAGTAAATCAGTCACTATCCGTGTTGCCAACGATTTTCAATGGAAAGCCATTAGATGATGTGCTACCTGTTGGATCTTTACATCCGTTTTCTCTACTAATCCGTGCTCATATGCTATATTTGAATATAATATATAGTCAATCGTCCAAAAAAGCTATTCTGATGTGCACATTTTCTGTCAGACAATGAAAAAGAGTATGATATACAGTAGTGGTTGACTACGTTTACCAGCAGTCCAAAATGTCCCTAGATTTGTTGCTAGTTACTTTTCTGAAAAAGTCGCTAAATTGGTCTGAAAAGTCGCTAAGTTGCCAACACTGATCTCTATTATATATGATACACTGTTATTCACTGGTAATTTCTCTAACGTGGAGACTTTCTGATTCTGATTCCGAATCCATTCGTAGCTTTGTAGAGATGGAAAAGGAAAAGCACCACTCTTTTCTTCAAAAATGTAAAAAGTGTCTACAAAACAAAAGCACAGACAGAAAATACATTGTACTCAGAGGTTGTCATGCTTTGAAATCCTGTTTAATAGGCAGTTTGCTAGCTTTCGAAACAAAGCTATACATACACATCAGTGCTTGCATGTTTTTCCTCTTTATACTCAAGTTTAAATGGACAGAATTGTCTTTTTACATCAGGTCTCTCGAGTCCTCCGGCGTTCTCCTGGCACTGGTGGTACGTGGTGATGGCCATCGCCGTCGCCGTCGCTCTAGCTGTGCTCTTGGCTGTGTACGTGACCAGGCTGAGGCGGAAGGAGACGCGCTTCGGGTGGGTGGTCATGAGGCTTTTACTGTCTTTTCCATTCAGTGGCCACAGTGTTTTTCTTTTCAGGATTCTGACAGCAGAGATGTCAATGCTACTATTAAACTTAACTGAAAAATGGCTGGAAACTGATTGACTGATTAAAAATTAAAGGCTTTTTAAAGGCTATTGTGCTTTTTTACATGTTAAAGTCCCCTTGTAGTCAATAAAGTTATCCATTAAAACTCATTTTTCATCACCAAAATGACGTTGAAAATGAAGTGGTCCCACGCAGTGGGAAATGAATGTTTTTTTCCTTGAAAAATATTTCTTCATGCCTTAAAATAGCTTGAATGTAACTCTACAACCTTGCCTCATTTAGTATACACGGTTCTATGAATATGCAAATGAGTAGTAGTTTGTGACGTCCGAAAGACCAGCGATTTCAAACTGTGTTTTTGAGACTCTCTTTGATTCACTGCAGTTTTAATACTCAGCAATGGTGTCGACTTATGAATTTACACATGGGTTTCTCAAACTCGGTCCTGGAGGGCCACTGTCCTGCACAGTTTAGCTCCAACCCTGATCAAACACACCTAGCTGTGAGCTTCTAGTGATCCTGAAGACATTGATTAGCTTGCTCAGGTGTGTTTGATCAAGGTTGGAGCTGAACTGTGCAGGACAGTGGCCCTCCAGGACCGAGTTTGAGAAACCCTGGTTTACAGTATATGTCAATGTGGTGTTTTTAATATGCTTTAAGTCTTAATTTTTGTTAAAAAAATAAATAAAATTGTTAGCATTTTTGTACGGTATCGATTTCAAAAACTTGCACTTTAAATCTCGTTTTCAAAAGTTTGCGTTTTCAGGCCCCCAAAACATTGTTGTTGCGTAAATGACCGGCCAAAACACATATAAAGTTTTCTGATTTTAGTTGAAAGTGGTGTCGTGCAAACAGCCACTTATTCTCTATATCAGCGTCAGTGTTTCTGAAACGCCTCCGTTGTAGTCTTGAGTTTCTTCCGGGAACGAACACATCACAGTATTCCTCATTTAAATAATTCATACGCAGAATAAAGGGGCGGGGCCTGGTTGAGTTAGTTAGTAGTGTGTTGAAACTGGCGGTTATGGTAAGGGGCGGGACATTTCCCAAACACACTCGAAGTGCTTGACCAATCACAACACACTGATCCATCCGACCAATAAGAGCACATTGTGCTTTTCAGAAGGAGGAGCTTCATAGAGACAGGAACTAAACAGAGCGTTACTGACAGACTGGGAATATAGGAGCTGCAACAATGGAGAATATGGAGAAAAATCATCTTTTTGAGAACCTGTTGTATTAGAGCCCAAAAGACTTTGTAAAAGGGTATAATAGGTCCTCTTAAAGATAGAAACTGTGACTAAGAAACTAAGATGTAATCCTACATTGTTTTTCACCCAAATTGTTCCTCAATTGACTAGACCCGATGACATAATTTTTGCAGCTTGCTGTTTACATCATTGGACAAAAAACTGTATGCACCCATGAGTTGGTGAGGATGTCATCAATGTTTTAGTTTATTTTCCAAGAAAGGGAACACTGCATTTTAAGTGCATATATCTGTAGGAGTTCTTTCCTGACTGTCATATCATTAGCTTGCATGAGGAGTTTGCGTGTTCTCCCTGTGCAGGGTTTTCCCCTCGGTTCAAAGACATGTGGCACAGGTGAATTGGAGACATTAATTGTCGGTAGCTGTAAGTGTGTGTCTGTGTGTATTAGCACTATGATGGACTGGTCATCTGTCCAGAGTGTTTCTCTGCCAAAGGCCTGAGATGCTGGAAATAAGTGCCATCATCCATTCATAACCTTATATAGGACATGCGCTTTAATTGCAACATAATTTTGATTTCATGGGGTCAGGCATCATTCTTTTTAGTAAAATGAATTAATGAGAAAATGTGGAATATCTGTTAAGTGTACATATATACAGTGTTTAGTAAAGTTTACTATAGGTATAATATAGGTATTTAACATTACCAAAAAATACATCGACTGAATAAATGAATGAAAAATACATGTGAATGTGAAAGATGTATATTTGTGTGTGTTGTACAGTGAGGCATTTGAACCCATGATGGAGAGCGGTGAACTCGTGGTTCGATACCGAGCTCGTCGCACGTACAGCCGACGCACGACAGAAGCTACACGTGAGTTTGCTTTTTCTCTAGCCATTTATGAAACTGTCTGATTCTGAGTCTTTACGTGCACATGAAGCTGTAACTAGAACGTGGAGTTGAAGCCCATCTAAGACTTTCATCGATCCATTTTTGACCAGGTGTTACTACCAGGTGCTTTCTAGTTTTAGTTTTTACCAAACTTATACTGCTGGTTAAATTGTAGGTTTGAAAATCTCCCTTTTACTTTTACACTGTAAATTATATCATGGAAAGGTTAACATACTGAGTTAGTATTTTATATCCTCCCATTGTCGCCTTTACAAAGAAAAGACGCTGTTGTGTTGTATTGACTCTCACACCTGTCAAGTTGAGTGTCAGCATTACATTCGCACAGACTGAAGACTAAAACCTCAACTTTAACACTTCTCTTTAGCTGTCTTGTAAGCAGTGCTATTTATCTCAGGAAACTTACTATCATAAAATGCATAATTTTATGATGATGTGAAGAATATATGTAAGTTAATGGTCTCAACAGTATTTCATGAAGGAAGTTCAGCCAACCTCGCTTCTGAGTACACTTGAGATGTGTTCACTGTTGTTTGGCAGAGGTTTGAAGGAAATAAGCATGCACTCATAACCTGGCATCACATTTCACCCTCAAACTGCTGCATCTATTACTGACAGGGACAGATTGACACTGACGTGCCTCAACATGCAGGAGCAACAAAACTGGATAGAAAGAGGGAGAAGTGAACCTTGAGAAAAACAGATGAAGAAAAACATTTTCTGCATAATATAGAAACATGATAAATGGGTGTTGGCTTTAAAACCTGACATAACCCAACACACACATTCTCACACATCTATCTTTGTAAGGACATTAATTGACACAATGCAGTCTCTAGCTCCTTAACCTAACCCTACCCATCACAACTAAGTGCCTAAAGCTAATATAACCTTATCGCTAAAACCAAGTCTCGACCTTCAAACAGGCATTTAAAGGGGTTTCAGAAAGAGAGGACCGGACAAAATGTCCTCTATTTACTCTATTTGTCCTCACTTTGATGGTCTGAAACTCCCAAAGATACAGTAGTTTTACGTGCACACATGAAGAACCTGATTTCACTGAGTAAAACATGTTCCTGGATCAACATCTTTGTTGATCCTGGAACAACATTCCAATCAATCAATCAGATTTGAGGGAAAAGTTTGCAGTTTATGTCAAGTTTAGGCTTACAACCAGGCTAAGGTGCTTCTACATCAGTGTTATTCTTCTATCATTTCCCTCTGATTTTAGGGATAAGTTATGAGTAGGGTTAGGTTTAGGGGTTGGGATGAGGTAAGGACTACTTTTTCGGACAGGAATGTTGGGAATGAACAAAATATCACAGGAATGAACAAAATATGTTGACCCAGGAACAAGTCCAATTTGGCAAAATTAGGATGTGCAAGAGAGAGAGAGAGAGAGAGAGAGAGAGAGAGAGAGAGAGAGAGAGAGAGAGAGAGAGAGAGAGATTAACTGTCTCTTAACCTGAAATATTCCTTTAACATCAGGGATACACATCCATCCAAGTGCATTTGAATTGATTTGGGGTTTTTTTTTCTTATGTTTCCTACTACCGGTACTTTAATAAATGTTTTACCTCACCTGTGTCATGAGAATGAGTTGAAAGTAAATGAGATGTGTAAAAGTATTTACAAATATTGGCTATACTGTAACCCTCATGCATATCTCAGTGCTGTCATGAGCTCAATCGCTGAAACAAAAGCTGAGTGTTGCTCTAGAGTAGAAACATCTGCATTATCTCAAGGTCTGGTATCTGATCCAGAGATTTCCAGGGAAGCCTGACGTCATGTGTTGTGAGATAGTGAGAGAGGACGGTCATGATGGAGTTCATATGAATGTGAGCTTGTTTTGTAGTAAAAGGTTTATGTCATCTGGACAAGATCCATAATATTTTGTTTTTGCTCTCACTCCTTTTCTGTCTTGATTTCCATTCGGGGTTCATTTGTAGAGCAAAACAATCTTGCAACATCATAGGGTTCTTCAGATTTCTCTTTGGCCGCGTACACACTGCTGCTAAATGCAGTTCCCTATCAGTCGCTTACGTTCGACGTTACGTCCCCCCAGCCTTCAGTCGCATTCAGTTCACCCGTGTTCTGGCAGACAATGCCCCTGTGCTCCGGGCAGAGATTGCAGACCTACTAGCGAAGGACGCGATCGGGCCGGTCCCTCCAGTCGATATGAAGACCGGCTTCTACAGCCCGTACTTCATTGTACCCAAGAAAGGTGGGTTACGACCAATCTTGGACCTGCGTGTCCTGAACCGGTCCCTTCACAGGCTGCCATTCAAGATGCTTACACAGAAACGCATTTTCAAGTGCATCAGTCCCCAAGAATGGTTTGTAGCGATCGACCTGAAGGACACGTACTTTCATGTCTCGATTTTCCCTCGACACAGACCGTTTCTTCGCTTTGCGTTCGAGGGGCGGGCATATCAGTACAAAGTCTTACCCTTCGGGCTGGCCCTGTCACCCCTTGTCTTCACTAAAGTCGCAGAGGCGGCCATTGCTCCAATGTGCGAGCGTGGTGTTCGCATACTCAACTACCTCGACGACTGGCTCATCCTGGCCCAGTCGAGGGAGCAGTTGTGCGAACACAGGGACATGGTGCTCAGTCACCTCAGCCACCTAGGGCTTCGGGCTCTGCCCTTTTCGTACAAGACTTTTCACTTTCGATCAAAAACGTAACATGATAAGCGAACCCTACGTTTTTCCCGAACCACTTCCAGACACGATTATCATTAGGGTTGGGTACCGAACTCTAATGGCACCGACTGAATTGCGTCGGTACTACAGAGTAACGATTCACATTAAATCAATCGGTGCCAAATTTCGGTATGTGATGCACGTGGTGTTTTTCAGCCTCTGCAGTTTCACTATATGAGAACATGAAAAATTTCCAGAGTCGCTCTGAGAGTCACTGAAGTTCATCAGCATTTTACAATTTCATTTAAGAAAAACTATCGTTATATCATTAACACACGGAAACTCAAAGGTTTTCACCATAACCCATCAAAATAAAAGTTTGGTTTAACTCAATAATATATTACTGTTGTACATTTAGATATCGCAAATTAATAATAATTCTAACACTAATAATAATAATAATAATTAATCGAAAAATAATTTTTAAGGAATAATTCCACTTTTTCTTCTATGTTGTAATTTTAACAGTATAAAGCTCAGTTGTGCCGCATGTTGATTGAAAAGAAAGTTTAATTTCATATAAAAGATCAGTTAAATTAATGTTTTATGTCTTCATTTGATTACTAGAAAATTTCACAACAAAACATTTAATAGAATTATTATTTTTTTTATTATTATTATTATTATTACTAAAATGGTTGTTTTTATTAATATTCATACACATTCATCATAGACAATGGCAGACAGCGACCAAGGCAGCTCTGGCATAATGTCAATAACACTTATATAAATGACTTACAGTATCTGTACAGTATTTGAGGTAAAAATGCCTGAAGTACCGAAAAAGGTACCGGTACCGGTTAAAATGTGAACGGTACCCAACCCTAATTATCATGCATTTAGTGTCAACAGATATCACCTTTAACTCTGGTTGATAGTGTGTCACTTGGTGATTGTATTACAATACAAAGAGAAAATGTCAATGTCAAAGACAATATTCTCTCCAAAGAATAGGACTATATTGTTTGTATGGCATGATGTTGAAAACGCTCTCAAAGAGGCTTTGAAAACTGATGCTAATCTCTCAGGTGGCTCGTTCTTTTCTCAGTAAACTCTCTGGGGATCAGCGATGAGCTCAAACAAAAGTTACAGGACGTGATGGTGGACAGACATAAGCTAACGCTGGGAAAAACACTCGGGGAAGGTGAGCGTTACGTGACTGCTGTAGGGATCTGTGACTTGTATTGTCCGGACTCACGATCAGATCAGATAAAGGCTTGTGTGTGTGTGTGTGTGTGTGTGTGCAGGTGAGTTCGGCTCTGTTATGGAGGGTTTACTCACTCAGGAGGACTCTGTGCTCAAAGTGGCAGTGAAGACCATGAAAAGTGAGTCAATAACGCCCACAGCATTTCTGAAAACACATGCAATCATTTCCATCCGACTAACTTCATCCTCCTGTTGTGTTTTGGTCAGTTGCTATCTGCACTCGCACAGAAATGGAAGATTTCCTGAGAGAAGCAGCGTGCATGAAGGAGTTCGATCATCAGAATGTCATGCGGCTTCTAGGTAAGTGGGGTCACACTTTCAGTAAAACACTAAACAATCTCCTGACATAAACCTACAAGAAAGTTTTGCTCATTTCTCCTCCATGTCACCAAATACAGTAACAGGAGATGGTCACATGACACCACTCCTATTGGTAGTCAACTAATCTTCAGTAGTTTGTAGATTAGCTTAGTCTAACTGACAAATTTTTTTGTAATAACAAGGTATCCCAACCCTGCTCCTGGAGGCACACCAACAGTGCACATTTTGGATGTCTCCCTTATCTGACCCATATATTTCTGGTCTTGGAGTCTCTACTAACGAGCTGATGAGTTGATTCAGGTGTGATTGATTAGGAAGAGTTGGAAAATGTGTAGTGTTGTTGTGCCTCCAGGAACAGGGTTGGGAAACACTGTCATAGATGTCTCAAAACTTTTTCTTTTGTAAAATTTCTTTACAAAACAAGAATGACACTCTCTACTGCTTATGATTGACTGCAGTTTGTTACATAGTCCATGTTTACATTACAGTACAAAATTATTCCTGAGTTTTCCCTTTTGTATAGATGGTAATTAAATTGAAATTGTGTTAATTAAATTGTGTAGGTGTTCAGATACATCTAATTGCTTGATAGTATTTCATTTTTTAGACTTAGAATATATTTCAATATGGTATTACTGTAGAAATGTAGCGAATTTGTCTTATTCAGTTTTGTATTATGCTAGGTTTTGAACTTAAGTTTAATAGGTTTGAAAAGAGTATGTAAACGTGCAAATTGGTCTGTAGGTTCAGTGGGTTTTGGTGGTGTTTGTGTCTACGTGAGAAAAGAGGTGATGTAATTTGAAAGATGTTGTCATTGAATGCATTTGTGCCAAAGCAATGATAAATGATCCAGAGTTTAGCCCACATAGACTGCTGTTTTGATCATTGAGTGAAGAGTTGAAAAAGTGACCTAAGTATTGAGAAATGTGTCTTAGAGATTGTAAAAACTGGGTTACACTTTATTTTACAGTATGTGTACTTACAGTGTAGTTTCCAAAAAAGCACTGGTAATATACGGTACATGGGTTAAGTTTAGGGCTAGGTTCAGGGTTAGTACCTAGTTATAACCAAGCGGCAACCATCTGGTCTCTCTCTTGAATCCAACACGGAAGTGACTTAAACTGCAATTCATCGACTGGCCACTAGAGACAGGCTCCAGATAAGTCAATCCCATAGACCCCCATGTTAAAATGCTCAACTTTACAGCAGAAAAACAACAGGTTTACAGCCTGGTACAAAAATTGGTTTTGGTCTACATAGGTAATTTTGCCCTTCATGACAATTTTGAGGGGGGTGAATATTTTTACAACTCATCCGTTTAAATTATATTAAGCCTTAAAGTTCTGCATAATTAAGGGCGTGGCCACTTGAGTGACAGGTGGATTGCCGCTGATGCCGTTTGTCTGCTGTCTGTTAGCGTCACGTCACCTAAGCTAATCCGCCTCTTTGCCCATTTTCGTTTATCCGGGAGTGGCGCTGCCAAGATGGCGACGGCCGGCTCCGCCCACTTTGGGCTTAAAACATGCTCTTCACCCACTGGTGACGTCACGGACACTACGTCCATATTTTTTACAGTCTGCTATAATAAGTAAAAAGTATGTACATGCGGAACAGGACTCTAAAATAAAGTGTTACCAAAAACTGTAATAGAATTATTAATTAGCTCAAAATATAAACTGACTTCAAGTCAACATTTTGATCTGTGCCTCTGCTTATTAATCTTTTTTTTTTTTTAAATCAGAATTCTTTGTCCTGACGTTAGCCCCGCTCGTCTGCAGGGTCCTCTTTTTTACAAAGCTTTCTCTATTGGCGTGGTCGATCTTCATGTCTTCCATCAGTCGGTCGAGTCGGTCTAGCTTTGGTCGTCCCCATGGTCGGCGTCTTCGGGGATTTATCCACAGGGCTGTTCGGGCCACTGAGTCCATGTCGCTCCATAAGACGTGTCTGTACCTCCGTAGTCGTGCTTCTGGCATCTTCTCCTTGATTATGGTCGCATGGATCATCCACACCCCAACTAACCCGTGCTTTTGCCTCGAGATGGAACAGAATATTCAGTGTGAAATAATGCAGGACAAGACTTGATTTTTTTTTTTGCTTCAGGATTTGATTAGATCGTGAAAATCCACGTCATGTCATAGGCTATATTCTTATTAGTAGCTTTACAATTATTACAATTATTTACAAATACGTTCATATTTAGGGTAAGGAGATTGTTTAAATCACATGCGTGAAGAATTAAACTTTGATGTGTAACTTGTCCTGCAGACATGAATGCTCAGGCAGTTTGATGAGGAGAAGTGTGCTGTTACTTTACTGAGCCGTTAGACTGACGCTGTGTTCAGAAAATGTGAGAAATGTGTTTGTTTGATATGGTTGTGTTCGTGTGATAGGTGTGTGTCTGCAGACAGTGGAGAGTGAAGGCTATCCGTCTCCTGTTGTCATTCTCCCCTACATGAAGCATGGAGACCTGCACAGCTACCTGCTGTACTCCAGACTCGGAGACACTCCTGTGGTGAGTTCAAGCGCACCGAAACACTGGAAGAAGAGAGATCTCGAAGAGATAAAAAGTGAAAAAGAGAACAACAAAAACAAAACAAAAAGAAGGATTCAGGATTGCTTAACCTTAAAGGAATGGCAGTTCCCTTTTAAAATAAAAAAATAGCTCTATCATTATTTACTTGCCCTCATGTCATCCTAACCGGTATGACTTTCTTTGTTCATGCTGCTCTTTTTCATAAAAGCAATATAAAAATATTAATACATTCATATGGTTCCAAACCCTTTTTTGTGAGTAAATGAGGACTTTTGAACTATTCAGAAAAAAAACTGTCATGCTCAGATTTGAAACATTGGCTCATACAGACACATCTGTGATACAGCCTATCCTATCTAGCACCAACGCTACTAAAACAAGTCTTTTTTATTCACCATCGCTTATGAATGCAAACACTGTGAAGCGAGTCGTTCACAGTGAATGATTCTGTCAAGATCAAACTAATGACCAGTTTGTTTTGAGGCACATTCTCATGGTCAGAGTTGGGAAACTCCTTTGCTATCATAAATTAAGTTCCTCTAAAGGACAGACGTGAGGCACACGCTCACAATACATTGTCTCAGGAACATGTTGTACCGCAAAGTGTTTTTTAACGCCCACTGGTCTATAATTTTTGTTATTGTCAATGTACGTGTCTGATGTCAGAGCAGTTTCTGGGAGAGTCTCTGGCACCACCTGCCTGTCACACGATGAACACACACAAAAACATCAAATGACAAATGTTGCATTACATTGGAAGATGCATTAGCTTTCTACAGCAGTTTGAAGACCAAAATCATTACTGTTTTAAATATCTAAAATATCTTTGTCTCCTGTGTGTAGTATCTGCCCTCTCAGATGCTGGTGAAGTTCATGACAGATATCGCCAGAGGAATGGAGTACCTGAGTGCCAAAAATTTCATTCATAGAGACCTAGCAGCTCGAAACTGCATGTGGGTGAAATAAACACACACACACAAACACGCATTCTTGTACATCTATCTTTATGAGGACATTCATTGACACAATGCAATCTCTAGCCGCTTAACCTAACCTTACCCATCACAAATAAGTGCCTAACCCGAACCATGACCCTAAACCGACCCTTAACCTCATTATAACCTTATCCCTAAAACCAAGCCTTGACCCTCAAACAGGCCTTTAAAGGGCTCTCAGAAAGTGAGGACTGGCCAAAATGTCCTCTATTTACTCTCTTTGTTCTCACTCCAATGGTCTAAAACTCAAACTGGTCCTCACAAAGATAGCTGTACAAGTACACACACACACACACACACACACATTTTCTACTTACAGTACTACAGATATGGACATGCAATATTGATTCGAGTTTTTTTCTTCCCCTCTCTGCTAACCAGGTTAAATGAGAACATGAATGTGTGTGTGGCTGACTTTGGCTTGTCTAAGAAGATCTATAATGGGGACTACTACAGACAAGGGCGCATCTCTAAGATGCCTGTCAAGTGGATCGCCATTGAGAGTCTGGCAGACAGAGTCTATACCACTAAGAGTGATGTGGTAAGATAAATAGATAAAGACTGAGAAAGAACTGATTCATATCATTTGTAGTGGACATGATTTTGATCCCTATTGGAGAGATAATCTCAGTTTTGCAGCCATAGATCAGGAGGTGAACCAACTCCAGGATAAGACTAGGAAGATGTGCTTCGCATTTAAAAACACATTTCAATAGATTTCCTTGAAATAGTTTCAAGTGTCAACTTTTTGTAAGAATTGTTACAAAACTTGGTAAAGGTTTTGGCACTTGCTATGTGAACACAATTTGGAATTAAATTTGGAACACAACTAGTTTCGGTTTATGGCTTTGATTTTCTCCGAGTTTTAGAGTAAAACATATTTTGGAAAATATATTTCATACAAAATTTTAAAATAGTATTTTTTTCATGTATTTTTCATAATAATAAACTTAACTTTTTTTTAGCTTTTAAGATTTTTCACTTCAGCAATAATCTGCCAAGTTTCTTCTTTAAAAAGAAATCAAACTTAAGTCTGTGCATTCAATATTTACAACAGTTTAAGTTGGAAATGTCATTTTCAGGTCAATGCTCAAAAAGTGGATAACAGGCAACATGTTCACAAATGTAATTTCGGGAGAAATGAACCCATCTAATCTTTCAGTTAACTGCCGGAGCATGCAAGCAGCCGCTCACCTTGTTCTGGCATCCGCTGTTTTGGCACCCCTCCACCAACTCCACCAACAACATTTAGGCGTCTTGCTTCCTCGAGGCCCTCCACTGCGGACAGCAAGCCAAATACGCGTAACCTTATTAGCTTAAAGATTATATGGGCAAAGGAACTTGTGAAATGGATCATAGCTATTCCATAAATATAATTTAGTACCATAAAATCCCTAAAAAATATAATATTATCAAACAACAAAAACAGAAACACATTGGATCATATTACACATCTGTTTCGCCTATATGCTGTTATTACGGAGAGAGCAGATCCTAGAACAGCAGTTATGTGGGCAGTTTTTCACTCTGAAAGCAATCAGAAGCAACAGCAGACAGTGGTTGCAGCACTAGTTCACACTAGACAAGAGCAATAAAAACAGTTCAGATTCCCTCTGTACTTTGTAATTGAGCGTAATAAGTCTGCCTGGTCTTATTGTGAATGATTCATCAGAGCATGTTATTCCAAAGACTCCAAAGACAGTTTGAGTTTCATTTGCTGTCCTCTTTCTCAGAGTTCATATTGTTTATGAAGATGCATTTGTGTGTCCCGCAGTGGTCATTTGGAGTGACGATGTGGGAGATTGCGACTCGAGGTCAGACGCCGTACCCTGGAGTGGAAAACAGTGAAATCTACGATTATCTGAGGCAGGGCAACCGTCTGAAACAACCTCCGGACTGCCTGGACAGCATGTGAGTATGCCTGTCAAAAACCTGAAAGGCTTTTTACACTGTGCTTAGACCTGGCTTAACATATGTTTAACCCCTGGTTAAAACCACTTCCAACCTCAGCTTAAGGATTGCTTCACACTCTTGTCATTATGAAAGGAGGTAGCACCGCTGGGTAACGAGAGTAATAAAATAAACTAGGGCTAGAATCTTAATGCAAAAAAGACACCTGCTTTTGTACACGCTTAGCTCTTTAAAAGCCTCTAGTGACACCAAAGGGAACTGAAAATATAATGATAGTTTCCAAACTGGTAAACAATTCAGTCAGTGGATTTGGTTGTGGCACAGCAGTAGCACTATAGCCCTATTCGGACGGGACGAGTTTAACATGGAGAGGTGGGGTAAAGTAATTATCACCAGAGCTTCTCAGTGATTTTAGTCCCGTCCGAATGTGCGTCTCAGTGATCATTACAGACAATAGCAATAAAGATTACGACGACTTTTACCTTCAGTAAAAAGGTCCGGAAAATATTCTGTAATTTCCTGTTTAAAAGTAGTTTTCCGCGGCTTTTCAAGTCTGGATGCGCTTGAAAAAGCATTCAGTTGCGTTCTAGACGCTGGGACGAGTCTGTGGAAAAACTCAAGTGTTTTACACACACCATTCAGATCAGAAAGAAGATCGAAAGCACTTATTTTAGTGTTAGGTAAGTGCCTATATTACCAATATAATCCAATCTTAATTTAATTAATACATCATTCGACTGGACCTAGCTCTTTATATATAAATATAGGTTAAATGTGTTTGCGCATGTGATATCAGAAAGCAACGTAATACACACATGACGACAGGAGTGACGGTAGTGCGTAAATCGAGTTACTCTCCCACTTCTGATAGTTTTACTGAGATTTCTTATCCCGTGCGAATTGGCCATTATTATTAAAGACGTCCTGTGGTAAAATTACATGACTCCGAATAGGGCTTATCACTATTTTATTATGCAGTTTAAAAAACAAACACTGGAACCGTTACTGATTAAGAACTGGCTCTTGATTCTCAGCCCTACTCATGTGCTATATTACAAGTAGGGGTGCACCGAAATTTCGGCCGCCGAAAATTTTCGGCCGAAATGGCATTATCGGTTTCGGGCCGAAATAAAAAAAACAGCCGAAAACGTTTAACTGAAAATGAATGTCACCCGCGTGACCCGCCCCTCCCATCAGTGCGCAAGCGCTTAGGTTTCACTCACGGTCGAGCTGTTATCACGCGTTTGCCTATCAAAGATTAAGCATGTCAAAGGGCTGTCACTTATTGCACAATCGATCGGACCAACCAACACAAGTTTCGAAAACGAAAATAGGGAATCGATTTTAACGTCCTTCTCTCGGAGCGCGTCCAGCTCGTCACTATACACTCGCAGCGAACGCGCGTCACACAGCAACTGCAGGTTCTGACACACACACACACACACACACACACACACACACACACACACACATAGCCTATTTCTGCATAATATAGTGCATAATATGTAGCCTTCAGTAATGTGTTTCATTGATGTTATGGCAGTCCACATTGCTGACTTGTGCGCGTCTCAAGCGCCCTCTTTACGTTCGTCCTAATGCCTGTTTAGTTGTCCGTGGATTTGCCTATATTTGGCGTTGAAAACGGATCAACGCCAAATATAGGCAATTTACTAACGATTCAGTGAACACTTCGCCTATGTCTCAAAAATCGAACAGGATTTTTTTTTTCACAAAAGTGACAGCCCTATACGAGAGGACACCAAAGTTGCAATATGTAACATTTGTTCTGCAAAAATCTCCAGAATTGTGTTGTGTTTTTTTTTTTTTTGGCACAACTTTTAAAAAACTATTTTATTTGATGGAACATAAAACTTGAAGAATAATATTATTTGGTATTATTATTTATATTTATTGTTAAAAATATTTTATGTTTTGTTATGTAACTGTTAATAAAAGTTTGATTATTATATTGTGATTTTTCATTTCAGATCAATTAAATTCAAGCAATATATATATAAGTTTTTAAAAGAAGCAATTTTCGGCTTCAGTTTCGGTTTTCGGCCAAGTGCATCCTAAATTTTCGGTTTCGGTTTCGGCCCAGAATTTTCATTTCGGTGCATCACTAATTACAAGTCTTATAAAGTCAAACCAGAGCATTGTGTGAGTATTTTTCATGTTACACAACATTGAAACACACCGCGTCCAATCACGAGACAAGCGATGTTTGACGTCCTTGACATCTATGTGTCTCTCTCTGTTTTCCACAGCTATTCCCTGATGTTTTCCTGCTGGCTGTTGAGCCCGAAGGACAGACCGAGCTTCCAGGTCTTGTGCGGTGAGCTGGAAAAGGTCCTGGAAGATCTTCCGAGCCAAGACCCGGAGGAGATACTCTATGTCAATATGGAGGAGACCTCTGGAGAGCTGGGGGCCGTGGGGGGCCGTGACCCCTTAACGGGGGGTGTCCCCTGTGTTCTCGGGGCCCTGAAGGGTTCGGGCTCTGTGGCCACTGTAGAGGTCCACCACCCCAGCCGGTACGTGATCTGCCCCCAACATGAGAACCAGCGCCTGCTCACCGCAGACTCCCTGGAGAGCCTGAACCTCACGGGCTCCGCACCCGTCCCGCTACTGCAGCCCTCGTCCTGCTCCACTCCAGTGCCGCCCTCGGAGTGCTCAGAGGAAAGAGACGAAATGAAGAAAGTGCCCTGGCAGGGATGATGCTGCCCAGACTGCTGAGCTATTGCTCCTACCCCGTCACTTTGCACAGACACCCCACACACTCCACATTCAGCGTTTAAATATGCAAATGTTTGCATTCCAAATTGTTATTCTGTTCAGTGTAGGTTACAAGAAGTCATAATCAACTTTCTGTCTTGCACTGTGTCGTAACCAGAAAGGATGTGATAAGTTTCCAGTGATAAAGTCATTTGTCTGTGCGCAGCAACAAAACAAAATTGGGAATTTGAACACCGCCCTAGCCCTGTATATTACACTTCGGTTGTAAGGCTTGTTGCTGTTACTTTTCAAAGAGACACAACTTTGAAGAGTAACTTAGACTTGCATTGAAGGAGAGGCCTGAGACATATCTAGCGATTGAGGCTTGATAACCACGTAACACCCTAGTAAACACATGGAAATGCTACTCCATTTGCTGTGGTAGGGAAATCTTGTTCTTATCTTCAAATCTTGTTTGCTTTTATCACATCACAACTGGTTAGGACATGGTGTTGGACTCCAAAACGTTCAGATAATCAGCACCCCTACTGCACCCTTATGAGACTGATATCAGTCAACTGGGATCTGTCCAATTAAAGCCCTTTTCTGTGAGGTCTAAGCTCATGGTATAGTTAGCATGCTGCTGATATTGATCACACCAACTCAGGAGGTGATTGGATTCACAGTGACCAATGACACAAAGCTCAGATTCAGCAAATGCAGGGGAACTAGCTTTGACACTGCCACTCTGTAGACTGGGATGGAACTGGTCAAAGACTGAATCTGTGTCCTTGACATAAACTCTCTCAAGTCTCCTGACCAGCATCTTTTTCCAAAGAAACACATGGAGGATGACAATTACATTCCATGTACGGTCTAACATGTCAAACCAAATCCTCAGTGAGTGTGTGCGTGACCTGGAGACACACTCGCGCTAACCTACGTGCTAGCGTACATTTTGATAACTCTGTTTCAAAGGTCTTCTGAGTCAAAAGGTTTTTTTTTTTTATGCATTGATTTGAGACCAATTTTGTGGTTTCTGTCAAGATTCGCAGGTTTAGAGGAGTAGACTAGACTAAGGTCTTTGCTTCTCAGAGACCCTGCCCCAGACTCAAGCACAGTATTTTTTTTTTTACTTGTTTCCTAATGTTTTTTTGTAAATTTGATATTTTGCACTAATCAATTTTTTGTCAGCGTATTGTTTGTTTATCTTTTGTTTATACATTTTGTATCTGATATGGACATTTAGACAATGTATGATAGAAAAACATTTACCATAATATTACCATAAGTTTCCAAATAAGGTCAAATGCAGATGACATTTAGCTGATTGTTATTTTGCCATTTTATTCCACTCAGCCTTTAATCTAATCTGAAATTTAAATAAGTGAATTAAAACGTTCTGAAACGATCATCATAGAACCAATGTTTGGAAAAAAAGATGATTATGGATGTATGTGGTACTAGTAAGATTGACTGAGGTACTTTAAGCCACAATGCTTTTGATGACAAATGATATACTATCTAAATGATGTTCATGTATGCCAGTGCACCGTTGGAATTTTTTTTTGCTGTCTACACCTTTTAGTGTATGAAATATTGGTCCAACATTAACTTGACAGCACAAAACCCCCTGCAAAATGTCGTCGGTCACCTTTTTGTGTATATTTGCATGCTCACATTTTCAGCACATTTTCTTTCATGATGTGGAACACTGTGTGTAAATACATAGATTTGAAGTGTCTCATCTGACCTCAGCTGAAGAGGACAAATTGAAACCCCTTTTGCGTGTGGTATTTCAATGCAAAAACCTGCATGTTATTCGCTAACTATCGGCAATCTGAATGGCCATCTATGAGTCGTTCAGTTTAAATTCATTGTCATTTGTTGTTCACACAGACAGTCCCTTTCCCTAGGTAAATTAGGCTCATTATAGATTGTGCTTTATTCACAAATACAGAATTTTATTTAATATTACATTTAATATTCTGCTGATTGTCAGTAAATCAGCCAATGAGGATCAAATGGTTGGGAAAAGAATTATAACCGGACAATTTTTATGTACCGAAAAGTGCAGTGACAGAAGCACAAATATTGTTTTATCAAAATATAAATTCATAGACAGAAGCACGCACTTCAGAGTGCCTTTGAAAGCCAGTATTTCGCCTTAAAATGGCTGTTATGGTGCACAAATGTTTAGCTTTAGGTTTATATGTCTAATGTTGTCTAGATAACATCAATGTCATTATTGTGATTTTGATAAGCTTTGTATTAAAATAAATACTACCTGCACAGTTGAGGATTGTGTGTGTGTGTGTGTGTGTGTGTGTGTGTGTGTGTGTGTGTGTGTGTGTGTGTGTGTGTGTGTGTGTTGTTATAATGATTGCACAATTAATGTAAAAAAAGAGACTTGCTTATAGTTGTTATTGAGTGTAACAACTCACAGACATTGATCACAACATTAATATGAATATTTGTATAATATACAAATGAATATAGCAGAACTGGAGAACACAGTGGTAAGTTTATTTATGAAGGCAGCAGGATTAAAGCAATGCAGGAGTGACTTTGATAGTAGAATAGAGGATTGAAAGGCTGAATGATAACTGGTTTCTTATCTTGACAGGCAGGAGATGATACACACACACACACACACACACAAGCAGACGAGATGAGGATCACGGAGAGGAATACCAGGAGATAAGGCGATCCCCTTACGGAAAGAAAATGTATTTCCACTTCCATATTTCCATCAATATATTAAATGGTTAAAATACATTGAAAAATATATGGAGTAACATATTGCCTTATATATTACAGTGTATTGAATAATACATAAGGAAATACTGCTTTTCATATATTGAAAAATATGTGACAATACACATTGTTTTTACTATGTTGCACTAATGTGTATTCACAAGAGTTATTTTTACTCAATTGAGTTGTGTTTCTGCTACACAAAGTTTTTGAGTTGAGTTTACGAGGAAGGTTATGTTGGTATTACTAAAGGGTGCATGTTGAAAACATGTAGTCTAATTAGTCAAACACAAATTAGTTGAGTTCAAAATACTCATAATTCTGAAGCAAACAGTTGCCTTAAATATTTTTGAGTTAAACCGAGGCAATATTTTTACAGAGTGTGGAAACCGACCGTCTTAAATATCTCAGGCATGTTTTACACACAATTTCAAGTTGTAAATTCAAAGACATACAAAACAGTGTTGGGACAATGATAGACCGTTTGGTTTGAATTATAGTGACCATTAGTGATCAGTGTGTGCTTTAGTTGGGCTATTGACCCTTGACTTTATAAGGTTAGCTTTTTTTCTGGCTGTTGTAACTGTGTCTGTAAGTTATATTTGCTATAGCAAGAAAGAAAAAAAAGAAAAAAAACATGAAAATCCTGAGGATGAGCTGTTGCCGAGAGTTTTAGTAAATAAGGATATGTCCCTTATTTACTGATGGTGTCATCATCATGTAGACTGATTCACAGTCTATATATAATATATAACATGGTATATTGTCATAGTCTGCCTGTTTGTTTTCGTTTTCATGAATTTTTAGTTTGTATTTCCTTAGAATAGTGAACAAGCAATCACATGCTGTGGAACACTGAAACTGAGATTCACTTCTCTCTTCTGCAGAATATTTCCAGACTGAAAAATATTACGAATTTAAACAAATTTACACAGCAAGAAGAAAAGAGATGTCTATGAAATAGGACAACTAAAATAAAACATTTGTTTTGCTTTATCAGTGCAAGTAAAATTTGTGAAGTTAGTTTATACAGTATATAGGTATAGAGAGGACTGAACATTTAAGCTCACATGTAGTCATCTCTATAGCTTTATCTATTGATTCTAAAGCTCATTACCCTTATATTTATATTCATTTAAACTGCATGCTTAATAATAATTGATCAACTTAAATTGTACATGTGTAATGGATTAAGGGTATAATAATTACATAAAAAATATAATGTAATATTATCATTATAAATGAGAATTGCTAAAGGACAGACAATTTTTTCTTTAAAAATCATTTGCTACGTAGTGACATTTAATTTGGAGTTGAAACAAGGGGAGTGACTTTATTGCATTAAACATGTGACACTTTGCTAACATCTGATTGGTCCAAATTATGGGCTTGAGATCTCTTACCTGTCCTGGAACATAACCTGCCCCGGAGCAGGTTAGGCGTGGAGTGTTAGTTACTATGGCGATGAAACCAGTTTCATGGCTAAAACCCAGGGTTGGCACAAACTCAACTTACGTAACACACCTGGCTAGTCACCTAAACAGCTTCATGGTATAGGCCCCATGTATCTGCATAAACAACGACTGACAAAGACAACAAAACAAGCATAACAAAACAACGAGTTAACGAGACACACCTGATGAAGACAAGGGGAAAAAACTACAGACTGACTACAAAATGTCTCATGGGACAGAAAACAGGAACTAAAAGTCCATGGACAAACACAGAGAACATGACAAGTGCTCATATCCTGAAGAATGTGCTTTCTTTTTCTGCAATCCATCCAAAAGTTCTTGACTCAATTCCATGCAGTGTACCAATACCAATACCAGTACCAATACTTTCCAATGTGATTATGCAATGCGTGGTGTGTCGCAGACCAGCACAAGACGAACAATTGTGGTTAAAAAGTAGCCTATATAATTTTATTTTTTTTATTTTTTTAAATGACCGATCGTTTCGCTAGATAAGACCCCATTCCTCCGCTGGGATCGTGCAGAGCCCTTTGAAGCACTTCAGAGCCCTTTGAAACGGCATTGATTTGGACTTCAACATTCTGGTTGCCATTGAAGTCCATTGTGTGGAGAAAAATCCTGAAATGTTTTCCTCAGAATACTTAATTGATTTTCCACTGAAGAAAGAAAGACATGGACATCTTGGATGGCATTGGGGTGAGTAAATTATCAGGAAATGTTTATTTTGAGGTGAACTAATGCTTTAAGCACCTGATAGTTCCTCACCGTTGTGTGGACCAATCAATGCCATATAAGGAGTGTAAGGGGCGGGGTTTAAATGCAGTAGCATGGACACTACTGGGGGAAACAGGGATGTTGTTGAATATGTAACAAGCTTCTCAGTATTTAAGGGAATGTGCCTCCTAATAGGAAATGTAAAGATTATGGGGGAGACAGCTGTGAAAATTTTACCCTGGAATTGTAGAGGACTGGGTAATTAAAAAAAAATAAAGCAGGTAATGGACAGGATCAAACAATTACAGGCGCAAGTAGTTTTTCTTCAGGAAACTCACATGGTAAAAAGTGAGACGATTAAGATTCGTCAGAGATGGCAAGGGCAAGTTTTTGCTGCCTGTCACACTTCTAATGCAAGGGGAGTAATGACTTTAATTCATAAATCAGTCCCAAAACAGGTTCAGAAGGTAACTAAAGATCCATTAGGAAGATATATTATGCTACAGTGTACCATTTTTTTTTTTTTTTTTCAGAAAAGATCAATTTAATTAATGTATATGGTCCAAATGATGACAACCCCAAATTGTTTAATGATTTGCTTTTGCCAACTGCTAGTTTGCCTGGATACTATCTTATCGCAGGGGATATGAATTGTGTACTAGATCCTACCAAAGATCGTTCCACAGGGATTGATAGAACGCATACTAAAGCTAGGAAGTTGATACAGGAATTTATGAAAGACCTTAATTTATCAGATGTTTGGAGGGATCTTAACCCAGCAGAAGTATCATACTCATGTTACTCTGGTATGCATCAGACATACTCACGTATTGATTATTTTCTTATATCGGCACAACTGCTTAACAAAATAACAGATGGTATACATCACAGCACAGTCGTCTCTGATCATGCAGCGGTATCCTTATCATACAGAACTACACAATTCATAAAGAACCCCCCTAGATGGCGCTTTCAGACAGGATGGCTTCGGGATCCAGAGTTTATAGAATATATGAATAAACAAATTGATCTGTATTTTGAAATGAATCATTCTGAAACATCTGCTGGTATTAGATGGGACGCATGCATTCAAAGCTTATATTCGAGGACATATTTGTTTTTGCAGTTCAAAAGCCAGGAGGTCTAGACAGGAAATGAAAAAATTAGAAGATCAGATCAAAAAATTAGAAAATGATATTTTCCAGAAAGCTACAGACACAGGTAGAAAGCACATGAGAAATTATTATTACTCCAGTCCCGATATAATGAATCATCAGCAAGTAGAGCAGCTTCAAAAGTTTTGAGATTGAAACACGTTTTTATGAATATGGAGATAAAACAGGTCGGTTACTTGCATGGCAAATCCGACAACAAACAGAACGTACCATCGCTGAGAGTTCAACAGGAACTATAGTTGACCCTATAGAGATCAATGAAGCATTTAGAATTTATTATAAAAAAACCTCTATAGTTCAGAGTGCTCATTAAATTTGGATACACAGACGCAATCTTTAGATAGTCTAAATATACCACAGATTTCAATTGAGGAAAAAAATTATAATAATAATTGGATGAAGACCTCACATTACAAGAAATTGGAGAAGCCATTGATTCTATGAAACCAGGAAAAGCTGCGGGCCCAGATGGGCTTCCTATAGAAATTTATAAGAAGTTTAAAAAAAAAAAGTTATTGGAAATGATAGTGGAGGCCTATCATCAAGGCCTTCTTCCTACATCACTGAGAGGAGCTTTAATCACATTATTACCAAAACCAGGGAAATCAAACACAAAGTGTGAAAATTAGCTTGTTAAATTCCGATACAAAAATATGATGTAAAGTTCTAGCCAAGAGGTTAGAAGGTATTCTACCAAATTTAATAGGAGAGGATCAAAATGGTTTCATACAACGGATTTCATAATGTTGAAGAGTCCTAAATATCCTTCATGAACAGAGGAGTGAGCGAGATACTGCTCTACTATCATTGGACGCCGAAAAGGCATTTGATAGGGTTGAGTGGTCTTATTTGTTTGATTTGTTGTGTAGATTTGGGTTTGGTGAAGGGTACTGCAAGTGGGTTAGGTTACTTTATAATAGCCCTACAGCAGAAGTGTGGACAAATAAAATGGTTTCAGAAACATTTAGCATATCAAGAGACAAGGTTCACCCCTTCCTCCTCTTCTTTTTGCCATCTCCATCGAGCCTTTTGCAATAGCAGTAAAAAGACATGTGGAATTAACAGGCATTAGGATTAGACAGAAAATAGCATTATTCGCTGATGATGTAATTCTTTTTCTAAAACATCTTGATACATCAATACCTGCTGTATTAGATCTTATTAATACATTTGGAGAAATTTCTGGATACAAAATTAATCATTCTAAAAGTTCCATTCTATATCTAAATGAGATTGACAGACAGCAACCTAGTAAGTGTGCTGCAACCTTCAATGTCGTTGATTGTTTTACATACCTGGGTGTAAAAACTGTACCAACATTAGAAGAAGTTGTGCAAGTAAATTATGATCCACTTCTTGAAAGTGTTAAAAAACCTCTATAGAAAGATGGATGTCCTTACCCATCTCCTTAATTGGCAGAATAAATATCTCGAAAATGAATGTTTTGCCAAAATTTTTATATTTATTCCAGAACATTCCTCTGCCTCCCCCTAAAACTATTTTTCAAAGACTTAAAAAAAATATCTTCTAAATTAATCTGGAATAACAGATGTTCCGTCTGACACTTTTGTTCTTGCCATATGAGAGAGAAGGTCTACAGTGTCCTAATAACCTTCTTTGGTATTATTGGGCTGTTCAACTTAGAACAATTATGTTTTATTTTTTATCTCAAGACTGCCCACCATGGGTGGATATAGAATCTTCTGCTATCAAATCGGACTTGCCTTTATATTTAAATATACAAATATACAGTTTTTGATGGCGTTTGGGGACCTTTCAGATCATTCTTATAAATGTGGTGGACTTGGAAAGGTGTTAAAGGAGTCATAATGTAGAAATTTCACTTTTCCACGAGAATCAATGTATGTTATGATTGCATAATGATTGTACACTGGCCGGGAAGCCGATATTTAAAAGTGAAGCGTTTGTTTACCTCGGGGTTTGTAAAATAGGCCACGTGCACGCGCACGAAAAAACGAGATTTTGATTTCTTCCCCCTCTTGACGTCAAGACGGGGGAGGATATACCAAATATGGACACCGCAAACCTATGCCGCGGGAAGCCCGCCCCTCTCCCCCTCAGATTCAGTTTAGTCGACTCGAGAAAGATGGAGAAAGCGAGTGCACACCTGAGATGCTCTGTGGGTGACTGCCACAAACAACATGCAAATGTGTTTTATCTACCAAAAACGGACGAAACTATCAGGGAACAGTGGAGGAAATTCATTTTTAATGACGCTGTCCCAACAACTCTTTCAAGTGGCGTATCGTTAGGTGTGTGCGCTAAACATTTTACACCGGAATCATTTACAAATTTGGGGCAGTATCAGGCGAACTTGGCCTCGAAGCTCCGTTTGGGAAAAGGTGCCATCCCAACCATCAGGGACTTGCCAGAAATTGAAAAGGTAAGACTGTGTTTTTATTGCTCTACTGTGGTTAACAAATAGCAGCTAACTGCTAATGCGGCTATTGTATGTAACGTTACCTTCGAGGTAAACACGGGGAATGGACTCTATCCATTCCTAGCCACATCTTTCCACTTTGTTTTACACTAGCAGCTACAGTAGTGACGGTACAGGAGTCCATGCTCAGTGGCTAAAACTGTTTAAATGCAAGTATGAAAACAATATACCACTAAACATTATTAGCCAAACTCATGCAAAACATGCAGTTTGAAAATAGCTTTCAGTTAGTGGGGCTTCTGTAAGAATGTATCTGGCAATGGTGTATTTTTTCTACGACCAATCAACGCGCCCCTCATTTGCATTATTATAATGACCGTCCACAACAGCCAAAACATCGCATCAGATCTCGCGAGACAATTATAATGCCTTTAGAAATAAGGGTCTGAGGGGCTCTGTGTTGATTTTTTTTCAACTTTTCTTTTTTAGAAGTGCCTGAAAGACTATAATAGAGCATTGGGTATCCAAGGTAACACAACATTATGACTCCTTTAATAAAAGACTAAGAAAAGAGGAGGTATAGAAAATCAATGTAAAATACTGAGAGGCTGTTTGTTTTTTTGTTTTTTTGCTCTTGCTTTCTGTTACATGGAAATGTATATGTTCATGTGTATAGTTAAAAAAAAAAAAAACTGGGAAAAAAGCGTCATTACATTAAATTGAATAGGACTACACACACTACATTGAGGAGTAGGCTACCGTTTTCTATGTAATATGTTTTGGAATATGATGATCTAACCCTAACTTGACCAGATCTGTCAAACAAAAATTATGGATCCAGTTAAACATTTTCCCTGCAATACCCATACCTATCCAATTTAACTAAAAGCCTTCTTTCCTCAACATATCATAAACATTCTCCACACATCCAAAAACACTCCTACTAGTACTTCCTTGTTGACTTGAGTCTTCTTAATATCAGACTCCAGACATAGTGCCGAATCCATAGCACATGACTTGACATAATAAAACCATTCTCTCCATAATCTTGCACAGATTAGACACTAAGGCCCCATCCACACTACTGCGTTTTCGTTTAAAAACGGAGACTTTTGCTACGTTTGCACCTCCCGTCCAGAGTAAAACAGCAAAAACGGAGACCCAAAACGTAGAAAGTTTAGAAACGCTGCCGACCCGTTTTTCGTTTTGAATCTCCGGAGGGCGTTTTAGTGAAGACGGGTCAAAACCATAGACTGTAAAAAATATGGACAAAGCGTCTGTGAAGTCACCCATAGACTTTCTGAAGAACGGTTTTGAAGCCGTTTATGGGGGGTATGGGCGGCGCCATCTTGGGAAATCTTGGGAAATCCTAACCCCGCCCACCATCTGACACTCAGCTTGCTCTGCTACTCCGGTTATCTCTGTGTATATTTTAGGCAACGAAATATGTTATAAAACACCATACTAACTCTTTTCGTTTTCATTTAAAGAAATCTTAAACATTATAGCCACACAAATGTGGTTCAGGCAACGCGTATTGATTATATTCACTGCACATAACGTTTGCCTATTTATAAAAAAACTAAATATAAAACACAAACCTGCCTCTTTTCGTTTTAAATATAATATAAAAATATTAAACATTTTAATATGGTCCAGGCAATATGTGCATTTGTACTAAACAACAGATTTTGCAGTAAACAACATTATAGATCATCTTCGTTGTATTAAAATTTAAAATGACAAAACTCAACCCAGTCTCTTTTTGTTAAATTTCAGTTTTATCAATATTAGCCATTATAAAAGTATAAGTAAAAGGTATAAGAAGCTATACAAATAAAGCAAACAATTCAGTCAAACATACAAAGTCAGCGCTCTAGTCTAACCATACAACGGTAAAGTTAAATAGCTTATAAAGTTATGAAACTTCCCCTCAACCAAAACGATTGGCCAGGGAACAAGTTATAGATTCACAAAACCAAAAATCGCCCGTTAGATATACACAAGACGAATTATACCTCATGTTTAACCACTACAGAGACGCCAGGGTCAGCGGCGAACGACTAGCCGAGGAAAAGCTGTTCCAGGCGGGGTACATGCGCCGAGCGCCCGGTCATCATCGCTGGATCTCACAACTAGATAAAATTTTCATAAATCTTTAAATAAACCACAGATTTGAGCTTTAAACAACTACATTCTCGCCTGAAAAACTCTTAAAACTACATTTCATGATACAGAAACAGTAGTATTATATTTCTAATGTGTTAAAAAATGGCGCTTCTTATGTTGTCATTCTCCAGTTGGCGCAGCCTAAGCTGTCAATCAAGCTGTCAATCAAAGTTAACCACGCCCTTATGTGTCATACATTTTATATTTAAATACTATCTAAACTAACGAGTTAGAAAAAAATTCACTACCCTCACCATTGTCAGGCACTCGGAACCCATCGAAAAATACAATAAAAGTCCATGGGACCAACCTGTAAAAACATGAATTTATGCTGTGAAAACGGACATTTTAACATGGGGGCTATGGACATTTGCTCCCTTTTGGGACCTTCCCCTAGCGGATTTTCGATGTAGGCCTATTGCAGTTTTTCGCACTTCCGGGTAGGCTTCATTTTTCAGATGAGAATGTTGCCCTTTGGTCAAAACGGAGGACTTTAGAAACGATGACGCAGAAACTAACGCTCGGCTCTATGATTGGGTGTCATCAGTCATGGAGTATACACACAGGTAATATTCAGTACCAGTAAACTCCACCCGCTGGAACAGTTTCTTACAGTAAGAAACTGCCGCGGCTCGCGCAGTAAACGCGTGCATGCTAGAAATAGAACCGACACCTATTTTTCATGCGACACGCAAGCATGTTGGAAGCGTTTCCAGGCAAAATAGAATAGGAAAAGATGTTTATATGTCATTTTGACACAAATACATATTAATAAATGATATTTTGATGTTTGAAAGCATTTTTTCTATGTTCAAGTCTATGTTTGAAAGTCTCTAGGTTTACACCGGCACGCGCATGACCAGTGTTGGTGAATGGTCACGTGATCCGCGTTTTCAGTCGTTTTAATGTGGACGGAGATCAATTCTAATACGCAGCTAAAACGCTGGTGTGGACGGAGATCGTATTCGTTTTAATTCTCCGTTTCTAAACGAAAACGCAGTAGTGTGGACGGTGCCTAAGGCAATAGGTCTAATTAGCTACTGAATTCCCAGATAGCAAAATCTTCCGGGCCTTTTCTGGATTCTTCTGGCATTTGTTTGGTTTGTGTTCGATGTTGGCAAATGGATGGCAACCCTGAAGAGTTCCGGAATCGGTGGTGGCGCAGCAGGAGGTGGTGGAGGGAGGGGCATTATTTTATGGCTCTCTTCTGGCAAATATGAAACATGCCAGATTCAACGTATTTTTCAGTTGCTGGTGTGGGAGTGATTGTGAAATGACTTAAACAAGTATTTCCTCTCCAGTTTTATCATAATATATATATATATATATATATATATATATATATATATATATATATATATATATAGCCTCTAATGTACAAGGTTGTCTTTGTCATAAGTTTATTAAATTACACGAAGTACACAATTTTAATAATAAATTAAATTTTACTGAAATCATATACTTGACATAATAAAATAAAAACTGATACATGATATTTAAATATGTAAAAACGAACTTATTAAAACATTTGCGATTTACCCTTTGACCTTGCTGCCGCGCCATTTTAAACGAAGTCGGACAATTCTCATCCTCAGAGTCAGTAGCTACCTGAACCGCGCTGAGGTAAAGTGTGTTGCTTAAGCTGAACTATGCTTTATTTTTAGTAATTCCATTTTATATCGTGCAAATAGCCAGTTACCTAATAATATTTTCTGTTGTAGGTGGTAAGTTCCGTGTGAACTGGCATTATATGATATGAGAAGCATTAAACTGTCCCGTTTTTTAACTTAGTTGTAACGTTACCGTCAGCACTTTTAGCAAGCTTTCTAGGTTTAACCGAGCCCGTTTCTCTGACCAAACCAAATGTTCCTGTATATTTCCTGACAGAGATTACACCGGTGACTATCGGAGCCAAGTAAAAGTAAGGTAAGTTGTGTTCTGTATGTTTTTAACTTTTGTTCTATTTTTGTTTTATTATTATTATTATTATTATTTTGCGTAGGCTATGTAAACTTCTTTTATCTGCTATAAGTAGTTTTTTTTTTCGCACCCTAACGTTAACGTGCCCTCATGAGCACCAGGCAGATTGTCATGGTAGTTTTAGTCTAGATGACAGGAATTTTATGTGAAAATTGCATATGTCGTATGGATATTAAGTTTGTTGGTATTATAATAGCATATGCACATTTTTAAAGTATTCAATGGTTGTTTGAAGAAATCCGTTTAAAAGCCACTAGCTACTTCGTGTCTATTCACACCGCATGGCGTGGTCAAGATGGCACCTGTCGTTCTTCTGGCAGAAATTTTCCCGCTGCATTCTGCCTAGGCCTACAAACGTTAGTGTAGCGCTACATGAGGGATTCGCCAGCCTTATTCTAAATTTGAGTTTGACATGTTTTCTATTTAGTTTTGGGCTTAAAAAAAAAAACTTGCCTTCATGAGATCAGGCGAAGTTCGTGTTGTTTAAAAAACGATGTACCACAGCCTTCTTGTACCCTGGAAACGCCAGAGTTCTCGCAAGAGCACAATTTGAATTGTCTCTGCGAGACACAATGGCAACCCATACAGAAAAAATATATTGAAATATATTTTAAAGTGTCAAAAATATGTGGCACAGGCCTATATTCCAAATATATATTAAATTCCTATATTAAATTCCATTTAAATATATTTGCATTGTTGTTCACTTATATTTATCAGTTTGAATGTAATATATTCTGAAATATAACAAAAATATACGATGTTAAGTCTGAAATATATTTACATTTATAACATGTAATGTAAAATTTAAATGTCAACTCAAAAATAGCTGAACTCTTTTAAATAAATAAAAATGCAAAAAAAAATTTTAATGGTTTTTGTTTGTGAATGTTAATTTTTAAATTTCAAAATATATTTCAAATTAAACAATTTGCAAAAGTTAAAACATATATGAATATATATGTTGTTAGTAAATATATTGACAAATATATTAACATATTTAACTAAAATATATTTATTGGGCCAATTTTGAATATTTGCATATATTCTGAAAATATATTCTGAAAATATATTTCTTGTGTATGGGAATGAGTAATGACGCACGTTACTTTTGCCACTTGTATCGCGGGGAGCCAATCACATTGGTGTATCTGATATAGGCGGTATAAGATAGCTAAACCGATGTCAGTCATAGTGTTATCCAATTGCGTCAAAGTCCGTACGTTTTTGTTTTTCGCCTCGCCAACAAAAAATGTCCTTTCCCGTGTTCATTGCATGGTTTCTATCTTATTCCACAATTGAGCCTGACAGATTTTTACATGCAGTAAAATTGTCAATAAGCTGCAGGCTTCAACATGAAATATTTTTCATTACCTTTTCTAAGTATTTTTGATTTAGAGCTGTTTTATTTGCTTAGTGTAACATTGTATGCAAATATCTGATTTCAAATTTCAATTCAAATAAATCAAATGAGCGGTGGAGTTGTTTTTTATGTGACTAAGGTTTACCCTACAGTACAGCCTAGACTACTGGGGACATACACTGTTCAAGACATGCATACAAAGAGCTTTCTCCTCTCTTTTCTCTCTAAATAAATCAGTAGCGTTAACAAATGTCTGTGTTTGGTTTTCCCCAGTTCACAATGGAGCGGTCCCAGTGGAGTAACATGCGCAAGCGAGCCATAAAAAGGACAAATGACAGAATTTTAGAGGTACAAAGAAGTCTTTGCACAGGTGTTGTAGAGCACAATGAGATGGTAAGTCGTGACGTTGTGGACACTGAGATGGTGAGTGAGGATGAGGTCTCTGAAGATGATCATGAGGAGGAGGAGGATGATGATGATGAGGAGGATGAAATTTCTCCTCCTTTAGATTTGTCCACTGCTCTGTCTGGCTGGGCTGTTGAGTATGGTGTATCATTAGTGGCATTGTCTGCTCTTCTGTGCATCCTTAGAGTGCATCACCCCTTTCTTCCAAAGGATGGGAGAACTCTTTTAAAAACGGCAACCAAGTACACTCTGGAAAGGTTGGCTGGTGGGGTGTTTTTCTATTTTGGTATTTTGAACATGTTTCGCAAAACATTTGAGTATTTGTCGTCCAAATTTCCAGATAGAAATGTGTTTATGTTGCAGCTTAATTTTGATGGATTGCCGCTATTTAAGAGCTCGTCAACTCAGTTCTGGCCAGTGTTAGGCATGTTGCGTCACAAAGATTATGTTTCCAGCAGGCCACTGTTAATTGCTTTGTTCTGTGGTGAGACTAAACCCACTTCATTGCAGGAGTATCTTGGTGCCCTTGTTCAAGAATTGACAATGCTGAGAGAGGGATTTGTCATAGGCTCAAAAACCTTGTTTCTGAAGGTAAGTTCGGTCATTTGTGATGCTCCGGCTAGAGCCTTTATCAAACAGGTGAAAGGCCATTCAGGTTATGCAGGATGTGATAAGTGTTTACAGCCAGGTGTTTATGCTCATCACCGCATGACATTCCCAGAGGTAAGTGCTGCTGATAGGACTGATGAGTCATTTGCGAGGGGCACAGATGAGGAACACCACACAGCAGTTTCCCCCCTACTTGAAACAGGTATTGGTATGGTCAGTCAGTTTCCTCATGATTATATGCATTTGGTTTGTTTGGGAGTAATGAGGAGGCTCTTAGATTTGTGGTTTGGCAGTTCTGGCCCTCTTCGGTGTCGTCGTTCAGGTCGTGACATGCAGGAGATCTCTGAAAAGCTGGAAAGTTTGAAGGCATTCGTCCCAGTTGAATTTGCTAGGAAGCCAAGGAGTCTGGCAGAAAGACTAAGGTGGAAGGCAACTGAACTCAGGCAGTTCCTTCTGTACACTGGTCCTCTTGTTCTTAGGGGTGTGTTACCTGAGGAAATCTATAACAACTTCATGCTGCTGTCAGTTGCCATCTCGATTTTAGCCAATCCCCGCCTTTGTTCAGCTCTGAATGGTTTTGCGAAAAGGTTACTTGTGTCATTTGTGGAGCACTTCAGTAAATTGTATGGTCCTGAGTTTGTTGTCTACAATATACATGGGTTAATTCATCTTAGTGACGATGTAAAGATTCATGGTCATTTAGATGTGATCTCTGGGTTTCCATTTGAAAATTACCTGTGTACATTAAAAAAAATGATCAGGAAACCACACAGCCCTCTAACTCAGGTGATCCGTAGAGTGTCTGAAGTTCACAACCAAAAACCTAGCGTTGAAGTTAAGTGGCCAAAAATGCAAGTACATATAGAGCATAGAAATGGGCCTGTACCAGACTTGTTTGAAGGGGATGTTCTACAATTCAAAGAACTGGTAGTGAATGATGTGCACGTCAGAATTACAGAAGGAGACAATTGTGTTAGAATCAATCAGATCGTTGCTTTGGTGGAAAATATTATTGTCTATAAAGACCAGGAGTACATCATCTACCGTGAATTTGCAAAGATGGAGACATTCTTTCATTACCCAGTTGATTCTCAAGAAGTAGGAGTTTTTGTAGTGTCAAATTTGTCTTCAGATTTAAAATGTACAAGGCTGAATGACGTATTAAAATATTTCAGGATGCCATTTGGGGAACAGGGCAGTTTTGTTGTCTTTCCCCTTTTACATCTAAAATAACTTTAAATTCCCCCCCTACTAGGGCTGGGCGATATATCGCACAATATTGTTACGCGCATCTCGTCAGTAAAGCCGGTTCCTTGATTAGTAGTAAATCACCATCACCTGCTTTCAGATGGAGCGGTGTTAAATTAACACTCCTGGGGCTGGGAGTATATATATGAGTCCACACTCAAGAGTGTAAAGTGTTAAAATATGAGTGTTAAATTAACACTCAAGAGCGTTAAAATTAATTAGATAATTAAGTGATTAATTTAGTGATGATTGAGCATTATTGAAGACACCTGATATAAACAAGCAGAATCACTGAAGGAGAAAATCACAAATTGTAAGTTACCATTGTGGTGATGGGTGTTTGCTTTAGTTGGGCTCTTGACCCTTATAGGATTACTTTAAATTGTACTGTTGTTTGTCTGCTGTTAGTGATTGATTTATAACAGTCAAATGAACAAAGTAAAGTGTGATCTGATAGTGTTTATTATGTTTTGGCATAATCATGCTGTGATCTAAAAAATGAAAGTTATTGAGATAGTTTGATTTAATTTGTTAGCAGCCGCTCTGTGATTCTACAGCATATGATTATCAGTACTTCACTTATAATCTAAAATATTTAATAAACTTTGTTCTGATCAAAAGACTTTCAAATAAATTCATTTAGAAACAAAGATATCATGGCAGGTTTCAGAGTTTAAATATAAGACTTAAAGACAAAGTAAAGACAGGCAAAGCCATTTAAACTTACATTTCATTTAGGCCTTTAAGTTTAAGGAGAACTCTGGTCAATTTTAACATTGAGCTCATTTTTTTGTAAATTTGGAGTGCTGTCAATACAGAGAACAACGACAAAAATCGGTGTTGCCTACACCGTGTTATCCTCTTTTTAAAGTTTTAAACCTGCTTTTAGCCTCTTAACATCCTTGATGTGTCATTACAAGTGCCCAGCCAATGTGAGTGATTCCTTCAGAGTGAACACGCGGTGAATCTGACTGCAGTAGATGTGAAAGATATGGATAAAAATGATGTTATTTCAGCCAGCGCTCATACCTGTATTTATTTCCTGTTTTTGGTCGAAGTCCACAGTAATCGATTGTCGAGTTAACGCGCATAGGTTTAGTTACCTATGATCATGCGCGTGAACTCGACAATCGACTACTGTGGACTTCGACCAAAAACAGGAAGTAAATACAGGTATGAGCGCTGGCTGAAATAACATCATTTTTATCCATATCTTTCACATCTACTGCAGTCAGATTCACTGTGTTCACACTGAAGCAATCACTCACATTGGCTGGGCACTTGTAATGACACATCAAGGATGTTAAGAGGCTAAAAGCAGGTTTAAAACTTGCCCTATTGAAGTCAACAGGGTGCAAAATTTAAAAAGAGGATAACACGGTGTAGGCAACACCGATTTTTGTCGTTGTTCTCTGTATTGACAGCACTCCAAATTTACAAAAAAATGAGCTCAATGTTAAAATTGACCGGAGTTCTCCTTTTAGAAATCCTTTATATTATATAAAAAATTCTGGGCATTTACGCAGAATCACAGTTATGCTGTAACCAACAACATAAATCGAAGTCAGAAAGAAGGATCTTAATGAGTTCAGTGATCAAGTTCAAATGATGGTTGTCATAATATAACCAACACCATCAAATCACTTTTTTTCTTTGTTCAACTGGCGGTTATAACTCAGATACAACAGCCAAACAAAATCTAAAGTAAACATATAAGGGTCAAGAGCCCAACTAAAGCAAACAATGATCGCCATAACGGTGGCTTACAATTTGTGATTTTCTCCTTCAGTGATTCTACTTGTTAATATCAGGTGTCTTCAATAATGTTCAATCATCACTAAATTAATCACTTAATTATCTCATTAACTTCAACACTCTTGAGTGTTCATATACACTCCCAGGAGTGTTAAATTAACACTGGAGTTTTTGCTGTGTACAAAGAGCCGTAGTTACCTGACAAGCTGAGCCATTTCGCATTAATTATCGCTGGCGATACATCCGCGATATGGCTCAGCTTGTCAGTTAACTACGGCTCTTTGTAGTAAATGCCGCTCCATCTGAAAGCAGGTGATGGTGATTTACTACTAATCAAGGAACCGGCTTTACTGATGAGATGCGCATAACAATATCGTGCGATATATCGCCCAGCCCTAACCCTAACCCCAACCCCAATTCTCAGTGTATTTCATAGTGAGCTTCATTAAGACAAATGAAGTGGAGGTGGTGCCAGATGTGTGGGTAGAAGGAGAGGTTTGTAAATGGCCGAACTACAAACTCGATGCCATGTTGAAGGCCATCAAGAACTCTGAGATGCCTAAGGAGACCTGGACAAGTTATGACATCAGGGTTCTTTATAAAGCAAGTGAGTGTTCACTTTAATCCATTGTTCATGGTTCAAGACTAAATCAAGTCACCTTTTTTATGTATTTCTTAATTTAAATGTAACAGTGACACTTTATTTGAAGGTGTCTACATAAGAGTGAGCCTTATTAGCATGACCCACATCATGAACATTTAATAACACTTATATTCATGACTGGTGTCATTAAGTGTATTTATTTGTTTTTTGTAATGTAAAGTTGACACTGGGATGCAGACATTACAAGAACCGAATGATTTAATATATAACAATCATGATCAAATCTCACAACACTAATACCGTTTTGGGTAAAGCTTTGTTTTTCACTTGGTTCCCATTCTTGACAGGTAGCTTTAGTGAGGCAAGGTTGAAACTTCGCCGGGCAGAAGATGACACAGACCTCCAGTCAGAAGCAGAGGAGGGGAGGCCAGAAAAAAGAAAAACCAGGTATGTTGCAAATCTGCTGAATCCAGGATAATGTGTGTTGCACTCAGATTTTGCTCAGTTTGTCTACATAATGTTTGTCTTGAAACTGAGGGTGTATTCGCACCAGGAAAGTCCGATAGTTCACTTGCTTTGGTCCGGACCAAATCGAATGTTGATTTTTATTTTTTTTTGTTTGGTACGTTTCGCTTTCACACTGCTCTTTTTGCAAGTGAACCAAAATGTGTAAACAAAACCACACGTGTGCTAAGGTCGTCCATTCATTGGACAGGAATTCTCAAGCAGGGAAAAGCAGGAAGTGCACAAACAGGCTCAGCATGGAGATATTTCGTAATGTAATATTTGTTATTTTACTGATTTGGTGTTATTCTCTACAAACGCAATATGAAGAAACGATGGTATAGATAAAAGCCAGCCCGCACTGACAATTGATTGCTTGGGTCCTTACATGCGCTTCGTGAGGCACACTAGCTGGCACACACACGCAAGATCTCTCACTCCCTCTCTCTGCCGTGCGCACGCTCTTGCTCGCTCGCTTTAGACACCATTATGCCAAAATGTCCGTTTTGTTAAGTATCCTCATAAGAGCAGTCAAATAAAAAGGCGCAGTTTTCTGCAGTTGGGTCGGTTCATGTTCACACCGTAAACGAACCGTACCAGAGTTCGTTTGGAACCGTACCGAGACCACCTCTTCAGCTGGGTCTCGGTTCGATTGTTTGGCCCGCACCCGAGTTCGATTGCTGTATTCACACCTGCCCAAAAGGTCCGCACCAAGAGGGGAAACGAACTAGAGTTTGATTCAATCGAACCAAACCAGGCAGGTGTGAATACACCCTAAGGCATGTAAAAAGATTTAAGCATTTAAGTTGCCAAATTTCTGTAAGAAGTAGCACTGAAAAAAATTGTATGTGGGGTAGTTGGTGAGAAGCCGTAACTGTGGGATTTAATTTACTTTAAAACCTCAGTTTTGTAGAGTTTTATTCATAGATGGGTCTCTTCATAGTAGGCAGTGTAAACGGACCTTTCATGGCTGTGGGGTTGTAAATAATTTTAGTTATTTTTCTCTCTTCAAAGACCAAACCAGCGCTTCCTCTCGAGTCAGGAGGAGTCTGATGAGGAGCCTGTGAAGCGCAAACCAGTCCTCCCTAAGGTGCCCTCCATTCCACCTCTGCCGTCACTGTTGCGTGACGCCATTTCCTCATCAGATGAAATATCTCCGCCAGCTAGTCAACTTGCCTCTCTGCAGCCGTTTCACGCCCTTGGACCTCCTGAGTCATCCTACCATCTTGCCCCTCAATCGCCTCGCCACCATGGAACTCCTGAGCCATTCCATCTTGCCCCTCCATCGTCTCGCCACCATGGAACTCCTGAGCCATCCTACCATCTTGCCCCTCAATCGCCTCGCCACCATGGAACTCCTGAACCATTCCATCTTGCCCCTCCATCGTCTCGCCAACATGGAACTCCTGAGCCATTCCATCTTGCCCCTCCATCGTCTCGCCAACATGGAACTCCTGAGCCATTCCATCTTACCCCTCCATCGTCTCGCCACCATGGAACTCCTGAGCCATTTCATCTTGCCCCTCCATCGTCTCGCCACCATGGAACTCCTGAGCCATTCCATCTTGCCCCTCATGCTGCTTCTGAGATGGACCTGCACTCTGGTGAGACCTTATGCTCTATTCCCATTTACAATACATTTCTATGTTATAGCTAGCAAGGACTGAACAGTTTTTAAAATGTTCTGGTTTCAGCATTACTACGAGAGATCATTGCCAAGCAGGAGGTGATGTGTGATATGCAAAGAAATCTGCTGCGGATTGTTCAGGATCTTTCTTCTACACCTACACCACATGGACACCACATGGACAGAAGTTTCCTGCCTTTGAGGGATGCTGAGGCTCTTTTGGCGCTGGACCGCGACATTAAGACAAAGCCAGAGAAGAGAAAGGACTTGGTAATAATTACTTTTATCATTAGTATTTGGACCAGATTTTTTTCTGAACTTTTTTTTCTTTGCATTTTTTTCTCCGCAATGAATATTCATATTTTCAAAACTTTTATTTTTTTATTCTTCCAGGTGCTGACACTGGGCCTTGCTGGGGGCGTGACCCTCAAGGACACTGTGTGGAGGGTCATGAAGATGCTTCTTCAGAATGACTTGGCCTGCAAAATAAATTGGACTGGCCTCCATGGCAAAACATCATTCCAGGGCCTAGAAGTCAAAAATGTTGTTACAGGTAAAAGTGTTGATTAGATGTACCAGACAACATTTTTAGGTTAATTTAAGCTTCGTAGTCACTTCGATGAGCTGCCACCCCTCAATACAGGGTGAATAAAGGCTCTTGGCCGCCTCAGTGTAGTGGCCACCGTTTTTAGAGGCAAATTCTTTGTTTGTACACAAAGGGCATAAATGCAGAGTAATGTCTTTGTTTTTCAAAATAACCATAGTCGTGTGAAAGGGATGTTAGTCTGTCGTTCGTGGTCAGACTACACATTATGATATACTGTAGTCTGGCTTGTCAGGCTATGTATAAATCTCTTTTGTAAGGTCTGTGCCTGTTTAACTCCATAGTGGTAAAGAAACTGTATGAACAAATTATGCTGTCCCTTTCCCTTAAGTCTGTCACACAAAGTCAACAGAAGAATGGGACTAAAAGGAGAACTCCGGTCAATTTTAACATTGAGCTATTTTTTTTGTAAATTAGGAGTGCTGTCAGTACAGAGAACAACGACAAAAACCGGTGTTGCCTACACCGTGTTATCCTCTTTAAAATTTGCACCCTGTTGACTTAAATGGGGCAAGTTTTAAACCTGCTTTTAGCCAATCGACAGTAGTCGATTGTCGAGTTCACGCGCGTGATCATAGGTAACTAAACCTATGCGCGTGAACTCGACAATCGACTACTGTGGACTTCGACCAAAAACAGGAAGTAAATACAGGTATGAGCGCTGGCTGAATTAACATCACTTTTATTCATATCTTTCACATCTACTGCAGTCAGATTCACTCGTGTTCACTCTGAAGGAATCACTCACATTGGCTGGGCACTTGTAATGACACATCAAGGATGTTAAGAGGCTAAAAGCAGGTTTAAAACTTGCCCTATTGAAGTCAACAGGGTGCAAATTTTAAAAAGAGGATAACACAGTGTAGGCAACACCGATTTTTGTCGTTGTTCTCTGTATTGACAACACTCCAAATTTAAAAAAAAATGAGCTCAATGTTAAAATTGACCGGAGTTCTCCTTAAACTTAAAGGCCTAAATGAAATTTAAGTTTAAATGGCTTTGCCTGTCTTTACTTTGTCTTTAAGTCTTATATTTAAACTCTGAAACCTGCCATGATATCTTTATTTGTTTGTTTCTAGAAGCCATTCGGAGAAATCCTGGATGCAGAGAATCCACGAACCAGGAGGTGGAGCAATGGTTGAGGCGTTGGTTGTATTTGGCTGGCGATCGAGAGGGGGGTAGAAGGAGGAGAAGCACAGTCCTCCACCACCAGCCACCCACCAACACATAACACATTAACACAAAGTCAGACACACACACATATACGTTCCACTTTGGCCCGTTTCTGGCCACACTTTAACATACACTACCGTTCATAAGTTGGTGGTCTTTCATGGTTTACACATGGTTTCAAGGTTTTACTAGTGATTTCTAAAACCATGCTTTGTATTATAAAAGTTTTTAGATTTTATTTTCTTACATTTTATTTGTATAAAAAAATGAATAATTGTAAATGTTTACCTATTTAGGTCATATGTTTATGTTGATTGAAAATAAACACTAATTTTCAGCAGTTATGGTTTCCTGGTTTGATTTATCTTTGAATTGCATGGTTGCTGTTGAGCGCCGATATTGAATATGGGCCAAATTAGTTATTTAGTATAATCTGGCAGAGTTGTGGCCTGTGCTCGGGAGACATCTGGCTTTTCAATGGCGATATTATGGCATGAATATGGGCCAATTTAGGGTCTTCTGGCTCTCGTCTGGTAAGACATTGGCATTTTTCTGGCAGCTTTCTGGCATGCTTTTGGCAAAACTGTTAGGGCCGGTTTTGGCCCTGCATTCCTCGCGGTATGATTGCCAAAACTAAGAACAGTGTTTGGGCCATAAAAGGCCCGGAACAATTTTGCTATCTGGGTTGTCCTTTCCTGGTTTTGCCACTGGGACAATTATCCCATATTTCCAACTTGTTGGAAGAATCCCCTTTTCCAAACTTTATTAAAGAGGCATGACATTATATAGAGATGTTCTTTCTCAGTCTTTTACTCTCTGGCATAAAGAAATCTCCAACCCAATACATATTCCCTGCCCGCCCCCTAGTGGCCAAGAATGACAACTAAAATAGGACACAGTTTATTGGAACATTAAAAAGAACGTGATTATGGGCTGGTTTCAGTCATTAATAGTCTTAAACACTTACAAACAAAAACAATGGACTACAGAAGGAAAGACAATAATACTGTTCAATAATGTACTGCTTCAATACTAGTGACTAATTTGGCCCCCTTTTTAGTGTATAAAAGTATACTTTTAAGTGTAGTAAACTTTGAGTACACAATTAGTTGTCAACTAAGTGTTTGTACTGCAACTATACAAAAAGTGAACATACATTTTTTAGTTTATGAAAGTACACTTTGAAGTATACTCTCAATATGTTTATACTGCCAGTATACATTTTCTTTAAGTGAACATAGCATCATACTTAAAGTGCACAAATAATATATAAATAGTAAACTTTAAGTATACTACTATGTTCCTATATATATTATACCTATTCCTATATACCTTTAACTGTAGCTACTTTAACTCTTTACATTTTAAAAATATTTTATTCTAGCTTCATCCTTCTTTATCAACACTTTAATGTGGGTAAGTTTCATTTTAAAAAGCAACATTTTATCAAAACGTAGGTTTTTTAGCTTTTAGTATGAATATGTTAGCCTTAAGGTTATGAATAAGCTGGCGTGTTTCAAAACAGTGACAAAATTCACATTTAGGAGATATAAGCATTCAAAACTTACAGTCTCTCACTCTTCCGCTAAAATACATCAATGATTTTAATAACATCACTGTGGATTTCAGCTTCTCATCACATCTTCTGTCCAATCAAATGCTCTCTAGAATATAAAGCTCCGCCCCCTATACTATAAATACCACCTGGCCAAAGCGACCGTTCACGCGTCACGGAGCAATATGGGTCAGAGATGTGTGTTCGGTTTATTTCGTTTTCCAACTGTACGTTGTTTAAGAATGAAATGGCTAGAATATATTCACAACTCTACTATTGAATCCAGCGTATCATCAGCGCTCGGATTCGCTTCCATGGTGCTGTCAAGTACGACTTACAGTCTGAGAGGAAAACTAAACGCTATTGGCTATTTGAAAAGGGGGAGGAGCCATTCAATATGTCCCGCCTCAGCCTCGGTTTCAGTGGAAATTACGTCAACGTATCATACGAAGCTGCGCTTTCCAATGCACTTCAGTGAGCCTTTAACCTTTCCTCCATCGACATTTCATTCAGTGATGTTAGGCAGTTTTGATTTATATATGCGGTCTAATGTTTGATGATCAAATTATTTTACATTTGTGTAAGCAATCTTCTATGACTTGTTTCTGCTTCTTCACCGGTGTTTTGATCCGGAAATTTTGTACTAGAAGATACGCAATACCTAACCCCCTATTGTATAACACTGAAAACATAAATAGCTGGAAAATTCAGTCAATGGCAGGGAAAGAGTAAAGTCGATTTTAAGTAAATTACACAACCAGTGGACAAGCCTACACAAAAAATCTGATACTCAGAAATAGAAACATATCTGGTTACTTCAACAACAAAAAAGGTGGATTCCTTTAAGGAATAAAGAATCATAATAAATCAAGTCTAGTTTGCAATATGATAGATTTGAACTTGATGCAAACAGCAACCGGTAGTGTCACATAACTGAAGGGAACAGACAGGTAAGTGGATAACAGGATGTTTATTACAACAGAGGGTGGAACGGGAGTGGGAACCAGGCAATGGTGAGTCTATGGCAACAGGAATATTCAGATGGTGACTTAGCTCGATGTTTAATGGATGTTTGGTTCTTGACAGGTGGTAGAAGAGAGGTGAGAGATAATATGCAATGTACAATATAGTCATTATTCAGTATAATCCACTTATTCTGTCTTCTGATTCGATAGCGTCATGTACAGCAATATGACTTACAGAGTATTAATTGTCTTTTAATTGACCTATCGGTAAGCCCCTCCCCTCGAACGCAGATGAGCCAATGCCAGTTGAGTATCAGTTGCACGGGGACCGGAACTCGGACATCTTTAGATTTCAGCATCGTAGAGAAACATTGGAAGATCCGAAGTTCTCATCGGTTTGATGGTGTTTATGGTACAAAAATGGTAAAACGATGTGCCTGGGGTACCAACGCTATCTCACGACCAATTCGTACGAATTCGTACGAATGATAAAAAGTTGGCTAATTCGTACTAATTCGTACGACCTCACTCGTACGAATTTGTACGATTTGTCTAAACCAACGTGATGGGTAGGTTTAGGGGCGGGGTCAGGGGTAGGTCATTCGTATGAATTCATACGAATTGGCCAATTCGTAAAATATGTACGATTTTGCAAAAATATCTCGTAATTCGTACGAGTCAGGTCGTATGAATTCGTACGAATAAGCCACCTCGTAGAATTTGTACGTTTTCCCGTGAGATCGGGCTGGGGGTACTTGTAACACTGATTCCAGGTATCCTGAGAGGATGGGCAATGGAATTTATTTTTACAGACTAGTGCATGATTGTTCATCTGTGGTATGCAGCAGGTTCACGTGGTGTATTAATCCAATGATGTGGGCGCAGTAACCTGGTTCCCTAAGGATTCAACCCAATCCCAATGAAGACGAAAACATTCATTTTCTGGCTGTCATACTCTCGTTAAGTTAATGTTAGTGAGTCCATGCTAACGTACAAACCTAAATAGCTAACTGTGCTCATGTCATGTACAATCTACATGTACATGACATGACATGTACAATCTACATGTACAATCTACAAGGTCTACATTTCAGTGCCTCTCCATATTAAACTGGTTAAATGTAAATTAATTGAATCTTACCCTGTGGTATATGAACAGTGTTGATCCTGGATGTTGTCATCTGCGATTGTGACGACCGTAACATGAGGCATTTCCCACTTGCATTGCGATCTGTAAACCCTCGCTTCCAAATTAATCTTGTTACTTACCATATTTATTTCAAAATCTTTTATATATCCTTCCATGGCATATTTAAGTCCCACTTGAATGCTCCTCGATGAGAGGTGGTCCTTCTGTGTCCAAAATTGATCAAAAACATCTTGGGGCAAGGTTTTCACACTGACAGCTGTCATTGTAAGACAGTTAGCAACTCGTTTGTTTGTCCGAGTACGCAACAGTAACTAAGGAGGGCAGGGCTTACCAATAGGTCAATTGTGCCCAACTGACCAAGTCAATGTGCCAAATAACTACATTAGGTGACCAGGAACCAGGCTCAGTTAGGAGTTCAGCCCTAACAGTTTAGTGAGATCATTGATATAGTCTGATGGGCAGGTTGAAAACATAGACCAAAATGACCAGCAAGTCTGTTGTGGGCTTAGCTGACCATAGTGGTTTGCACTGAGGGCTTATCTGGTCATCGAGATCAGTGTTGCTCAAGTTGACAATCTAGCCTGGATACAATGGCAGAACAAAGCATATAAATGGTCATGGCCATGTAACTGTTAAATAAGTTGCAGGGATGTAGAGTACACAGAGAAGAGGAGGGGTCCAAGTATTGACCCTTGAGGTACCCCGGGACCAGTTGATGTGCTTCGGACACCTCTCTCCTCCAGCTAACCTTGAAAGACCCACCTCTGAGGTAAGATGCACTTCAGCAAAGTGAAGTTTCTGGGATGTGCAGCGAAGAAAGTGTGGACAAAATTATCTGATGGTTAATTGTGTCAAACGTTGCAGATAAATCTAGCAGTATGAGAATTTATGATTATGAAAGTGTTAGAGTAAATAAGAAACTAATTCAATTTAAAGAAAAATGATTGTTAAATGTTATATTCCATGTAATGTTGTCTTAATGTTATCTTCCATCAAATCCAGTGATGCTACAATTTTGAATAGAAACATTATCTACATTGACATCTATTAACATTATCTTTATTCCCGGAATTCATTTGTTGAATTGTAGGATTGAATGAACACCTCTGTTCACTGGCAAAAGAAGCAAAAAGCAGATTGTCATGTTATGTTTTACACAATTGCCAAGAAATGAGGCCACACACTGCTGTATTATGCACTTTATTGGATGTAAGAGCTGCCAATCTGGATTTTCTTTAATACATGTTACGAGTTAGCAGTAGGAACCTGCTCTGCAGATTTTTCGGTTTAGACATGTTTAGTTCTGGCTTAATCTGAAGGTTTGGTTAAGATGATGTAAGAGTGTGTGTGCTTTTCCTAATATATGTGAGTTATTATATGCATAATAATAAGCAGCATTTGTTTTAGGTGCATTTATTGTTCGGTTGCATGTGAGTGTGTGTGCAATAATATTTGCAATGTGAAGTCAGCATTTCAGCTCTATACGTGTCCAGAGTAATGATACAAAAGCTGATGAATATTTGTTACATCATTTAGATATGAATGTTTGAGTAAATCTCTAGAAAACATGCCCAGATAAGATATAACTACAAAATCAAAAGAAATAAGAATTTTAAAATCCTTTTTAAGTCCATTGCTTAAAATAAAATAAATTATAATATATTATGTATGTATTTACTTACTTTTATTTATTTATTTATTTGCATTGAGGTAATGAAAATTTGGGAGAAAATGTTATTGAAATGGTCATGAAAATAGTCACAATGCAACTCTTAGTCCCAAGATAGGCTTTATTTTTAAATATAACTTCTTATTGTTTTCTTTTGATTTTGGGGTCAAATATGACTGGACATGTTATCTCCCAGTGACATTCATTATTACATATCATATACGTCTATTTACTGTAAGCTTTCAATTAATATAGTCAGAAGATCATATTGTCTTAGTAAGCAATAGTAATATGAGTTCCTTATGGTATTCTTGGGGTCATAAACAGTGACTCAAACAGTACTCTGTTACTCTATATTCATTTTGAAGATCAAACAATATTTGTATTATAGAATATGACATCTTAATATAGCACACAAACTCACTCTCACTTTCAAACACAGACACACCCACTCATATAGTTTACATAACTTTACTTGAACAGTCCCAGGACAGCTATCCACACTTAAAAGTCTGTAAGATAAGGGATCATTCACATAATGTACTCAAAAAGGTTTAGAGGTTACGAAATCCCTCCAAGGTGGGACAGCCCATGTTTGCGTGTGTGTGTGTGTGTGTGTGTGTGTGTGTGTGTGTGTGCATATTCACAATTATAACATATGCAGTTATAATTCTTGTAGCCTCATTAATATTTTCCCTTCTTTGAGAACCTCAAGGATGGCCACCTTTACAAACAGTTTAAATGCTGTACGTTTGATATGGCTCACTTTAGGAGAGATATGTCATCAGAGAAATCTCCAGCGCCCAGAGGATGAAGGCAGCGCGTAAAACGCCACTGACAGACCATGAGGCACAGAGGCAGCATAAATAGGGCACAGATGCCCGCCATAATGTAGGCGATGGTCATTAATGTGGACTCGTCGGTCTGAGGGACATTGTAGCCACAGTCCTCAAGGTCCACACCATGGAACGGTCCCTCCACTGAGGCCGTACGGAACTCATCGTGGACTAGAGAGAAGGAGAGAAGGAAAATAACAAAGACAAGAACATGAACAAACACAGAATAAGGAAAAGAAGTGGGGTTGGTAGGTGACATGATCTCATTGCAGTAATGTGCCCAGATCATTTATTCTTATGTTAGTATAAAATTCTTATTACTGTAATATTATGTGTTTATAATATAATATGCAATGTGTTTTTTGTTTGTTTGTAAAAAAAAATTTGCATTGCATTCGATTTTTCATGTAGTTATTGTTCCCTTTCTAGGGAACGAGACGCTGCGTCAATGACGCTTTGGGAACGCCCCTGCGTGATTTTGTCTGAATCATTTGTGTCAACTAGTCCAATGGCGACTCAGAACATCACGGGCGGGTGATGTCACGACCAGGAAAGCATAAAAGCACATCTGGAATGACCAGCGTTAGCTTCAGTGCCTCAGCAAGCACTAGAGCTAAGATTATCAGCCCGAGCCCGAACTTGCGAACCCGCGGGCCGAGTCGGGCCGATATTTCCCGCCACTATCCTCGGGCCGGGCCCTTGATCAAGCATTTGTGTTTTTTGAATCATTACTTTATTAGCCTAATTGGGTGGACAATGCAACACGTCACGTGTCATGCGCAGTGTATCCTCCACTCACACATCACTCACGCATCATCTGGTGTGCTGTATTGTAGCTTAAGTGCAAAGAAAAATATAAAAACAGGAGAATTAACTTTGAGCAAGTTTGGATGAAAGTCGGAGGTATGGAACCATTTTAAACAAGTCGTGGGCAGTGACGTTTATTTTACCGTTTCTTTATTCGGATCCATTTGTGATCCGTTCTATTCTGAATAAACAAACAACGCAGTTTACATGCTTCGTACTTGTTGCATTATTCATTAAGATAATTCTAAACAGATTTCTGTAGTTCAAACAACTCGGAATTGTAGTTGAGAGCGTCAGTTATAACGGCCCACGTATTAAAAAATGGGCGGGTTTAAATCGGGCTCGGGCTCAGAATTACAGTTAATGTGTCGGGCCGGGCTCGGACACATCGTGCACGGGCTCGGGCTTGATTTTTTTGGGCCCGATCTAAGCTCTAGCAAGCAATCTGTGTGAAACTGTTATTTATTGTTGTCTGTCACTGTATCAGTCAGCAGCATACGATATTATGGTGAGCAAGCAAACATTTCGATTGTGTGGTCCTCCCTACCCTCGTTTCATTACGGGAGGGTATACACACGATTTATGTGTTGTTTGTTTGGGAACGGAGCATGCTCTGTCCGCGCTCGAGGGTGCTGACTCTTTTTCTCAAGGGAAGAAAAGACTATGCAATAAAGAATCGAGTGACTCAGATCTTGTGTTTGCTGAGGAAACGCATAGATTACGAGTCCGTAAAATGTTGTGTGTTGCAAGCTATAAATTTATGATTTATTGTATATTGAAACTATTTTAATATAGTTCAGCCTTTTCATCAAATGGCCGGCCGAGAGACAGAGCGCTCGGCCAAAAAGCTAATTAGACAAGCTTTTCCTGTCATCAAAATTACAACATCCACGTCGAGGGCCTTCCATTATTTCCCGATGTCCACTCTGAGAATTTGAGATTGCAGATTAAACCCTTTTCAGCTTGGGTATTCAGTTCTTAATTAAAAAAAACAGAAACTTGAGCTATCTGTCCTCCGTCGCGGCGTAGTCCCTTAAGGCCCGGACATTACCCTCCAGGCTGGTTAGAACTACTTTGGAGCTGGTGGGTAAGGCGTATACGTCAGCAGGCAGACCTGTTAAGAGACCTGGAGTATCTTCTTCCAGGTCTCTGGGGTGCCCATTCCTCCTTTGTACCCTCAGGAGGCCGTTCTGCCAATCCTGCCACCCTCAGTGTTTCGGGGCACAGCGGTTTTTAGTGAGCTCATGCTCGATTTTCCTCGAAAGGGAACGTCTCAGGTTATGACTGTAACCATAGTTCCCTGAGAGGGGAACGAGACGTTGCATCGCCCTGCCATACTTCCTTCATCCCTGTGATCGACTTGCTTCTGATAAAAGAAAGTAATGCTGGTCATTCCGGATGTGCTTTTGATGGTAGTAACCTTTTCTAATAAGCAGAGGCTGATGGTTATGGAAGTCCCTACTGTTCAGTCATGGAAAACCGATTGAGATTGTCAAAGAGTACAAGTACCTGGGGACAACTTTTGACAGTCTGCTTAAATTTGCTTCAAATACAGAGATACTGAGGAAATTCCAGCAGCGGCAGTACCTTTTAAGGAAGCTCAATTCCTTTGGAGTTAGTAAGAACATTCTTATCATGTTCTACTACTCCTACATTGAAAGTGTCACTACATTCTCCATTGTCTGCTGGTTTCATTCTATTAGCCTCAAAAATAGAAATAGTCTGGAGCGCACTGTTAAAGTCTGCTCAAAAATAATTGGACTCCCTATTAGAGGGCTCTTTCTACTATAAATGATCAGCAAACATTGAGATTGGCTGGACGGATTTTACAAGACACTTCACATGTCATGTTCTCTGTTTTTGAGTGGCTTCCTTCAGGGCGACGGCTTCGCTGTCCATGTTGTAGGACTCAAAGGAGGAAGGCAACCTTTGTTGCTTCAAACCTTTGTTGCTCCAAAATCAGTGCAGCTTTTAAATTCTCAACCATCTCTGGCCCCCTGGGTTACCAAGTTGTGATTTTAGAGATGTTTTTTTTTTTTTTTACTCTGTTATATACATACATATTTACGTATTTAATCATTCTTATATATGGTATGGACTAGTTGTTGTTTTTTAGGTATCCACTTGAAGTGGTTTTTTATTAATATGTATTCCGTGCACACTGTTATTATTTATTTAATGTATTATGTTTTTATGTATATTGTTTACGTGACTCTACATGGCCTCATTAATTGCCCCTTGGGGACAAATAAAGTGTTTTGAAATTGAAATTTGAAATTGAAATAGGCTTTCCTGGTCGTGACGTCACCTGACCGTGATTGCCATTGGACTAGTTAACACAAGTGCTTCAGACGCAATCACGCAGAGGCGTTCCCAAAGCGCCAATATTTTTATTTGATTTGATTGTGGCACAAGTGTCCTAATACTTTCTGAGGCCACTGTAAGTGGAGAAAATGCTCTCTCACCGTGACATGTGCTGACAGCAAAGCCAATGCGTTTGTGTTCTCGGTCAAACACCACATAGAAGCCCTCCATGATGACGGCACCCATTACTGTACCAGTGCTCGACTGAGACACAGCGAATTTATAACAGTCCTCCTGTGCCGACGCCACGTCCTCCACCGGCCTCAGGTACTGCTGCAGAGACCCGAGAGAGACAGACACACATCAGCTACACATCCATGCGTTCCCAAACCAATAGAGATGACAAAACAGATAAATGATTGTGTAGACAACAAGAGAGCAAGAAGATTATTTGAAGAAGTCGATAATCTCAGCATGGTCGGTGTATTGGCTTGTACTTTTGGACCTGCTGTTGTATGAGTCTAGCTTCAAGAGAGCAACTGTACTTCTGTGTTGTCTGCTCTTGCCAAGCTTGCTAATGTTGGATTAATTCAAGGGTTTACGACTCTGGCCCTCAAGATCCCCTTTCCTGCAGAGTTTAGCTCCAACTTTCAACCTTAAATTCACATGCCTGTAGCCCTGTACCTTTCTAGTGATCCGGAAGACCTTGATCACTTTGTTCAGGTGTATTTGATTAAGGTTGAAGCTAAATTCTTCGAGAAACTGGACCTCAAGAGCCAGAGTTGGTGTATAACTAGGAATGTCTCAAGGTCATTAATTCACCACGTGTCTATTAACATGTCCGTATATATATATAAAAAAAGATCCAGCTGCTCCACCAGGTTGAGTGGTTATAGTTGGTACAGTGAGTAAATTGCATTGAAATTTGAGATATAGTATCCCATGCATTGCGCTTTGCACATTTGAGCTCAAGTGTCAAACTTTACTCTTGAAGGGCAACTGTTCTGCAGTGTGTAGCTCCAACCAGCTCCAAAACACCTGCCTGGACATTTCTAGCAGAGATGGTCTTATGATTGGGAGACATGAGGGTCCATGGCTTTACCAGGAGAAAGCATAAAGGCCAACTTAAGCCGGGTGCACACTGCAATTTTGGCCACGATTTGGCCAATTTTGACAAATTGTCGATTGATGACCCTTGCGATCAAATTTTACCTCAGACGAAAATCTGGCAGTGTCAGAAGATTTGACTCATAGTCCTGCAGTGCGAGTTCTCCTACGACGACCATCAAATTGTCTTCGTTTTTCAAGACAAGCCATGACCAAAATTAAAGGTCCCGTTCTATGTGATCCCATGTTTCAAACTTTAGTTAGTGTGTAATGTTGTTGTTAGAGTATAAATAATATCTGTAAAATTATAAAGCTCAAAGTTCAATGCCAAGCGAGATATTTTATTTAACAGAAGTTGACTACAAAAAACGGCTGGATTGGACTACACCCCTCTACATCCTGCTTTAATGATGTCACTAGAACCGTAACCTCCGCCCACAGGAACACAGGCGTATTGATGGCGAAATGTCAACAGACGTGGTTGATGTTTATCTATAATCGGATACCGCAAAAGTTTAATTCGAAGTTGTTAGTTTGCTCTGTCCATTTCACCACGGACTGTTTTTCTAACCTGGAATAATATCAAGCAGACTTCTCTCAGCGTTTCATACTGACGAAGGGGACTATTTCAACTATATTCCAGCAAGCGGTAAGTAGTGATTTAATATGGAAGTAGCGATCACTCTTCACATCGTTCGTTTCTCTTAGTAGGATGAAAATAATCTTACTTAAACTGTGATTAATATACAGAAAGTGATCAAAGAACAATCCCTTTCCAATCGCCCAAGCTGTCAATCACACAGCGCGAGTTTATGGACACTTGCCAAAACTCGTTATGAAATCAATGACGCTGTTACACTGCACAACAAAGCTCTTACTGTATTTATATGCCTCATGTTTGCATTGGTGAAATCATTAGTGATAGTGCAGAAACTGCGTTGCAATGATAAGATCTTTCACGCGATCAACAGGCTGTCATCTGCTCAGTTCTCATAACTGCAACCTTTTATGTGATTGAAATAGATCTAAATACTTAAAAAACTTCTCATGATTCGTTAATACAGATAGCTGTAATAGTAAAAACGTATAATAGCTGTAATAGTAAAAGTTTTCCAGATAGTTCCACATTTAATGCCAGATATTTCATATGCAAGCATGTCAGCCAATCACAGCAGAGGGCGTTTACACTGAAGTCTCTCAGCAGACACGCCTCTTCAAACAGAGTGTTCAAACCAGGGAATGAAATCAGGCTAGGAAATATGCCTTTTATTTCTAAATTATAACAATTTTTGATCTAAAAAACATACTAACATTATAAGGGCACCCCTGGAAACATTATTAAATAATAAAAATAATCCATGGAATGGGACCTTTAACGTTAGAGATTTCTTTGTAGCCACCATTTCAGTCCTGCGTGTAACGCAACTCACATCACCGAACGTGTCATTGATTGATGATGTAAAACTCCAGAAAAGTTTTCCCGCGTGTGTCTGTTGTTAACGCGTCTTGACTGCCATACAGTCTGACATCAGTGACAACTGACATCTTACAGTGTGACATGGCTTATAGCGTTCATCAGGTTCGTACAGTCTGACAAGCAACAATCGTAAAGGACTATTATAAATTGCACAGTGCACCCGGCTTTAGATCACGTGTGCCCTGACAACCAATCAAATTACAGTCTTGATGATATTGAATTTCTTTCAGTTGTGCAACAGTCAATCACTGTTTGTGGATACCATTAACGAGAAGTACCAAAACTAAAGTGCCCTATTTAAGAGTATAGGGAGCGATTTGGGACACAGCCCTTGATTAGCAGGTTCAGGTGCGTTTAATAGGGTTAGAGCTGAACTCTGCAGGACAGTGGCCCTCCAGGAGTTTGAGACCCCTGTTTTAGCATATACAATTATTTAGCAACAATTATAAGTATTGCATGCTTTCAGAACACATGCACAGTACATTCTGCAGTAGCTACTGTGACAGTTTGGTTGGCACAAAGGGATAGTTCACCCAAAAATGAAAAATTAGGACTTAGGACTTAGGAAAAATTAGGACTCTAGGGAAAGCAGTCATACAGGTTTAAAACCACATGAGGGTGAGTGAATAATGAGAGAATTGAAATTTTTGGGTGAACTATCCCTTCAACTGTTGCCGCATGAAGACAGAATATGGTTTGACCGATAATCAATTTGATCATTCTGACCCATATTTCGACTTTATCCGTTATCTTTATATATGGGTTATGTGGCCAGCAGCCTCTTATATCAGTATGCCATCCTGAAAGTTGTCATAGCCATAGAATGAAGAAAGCAGAATGATGGTACCTGTGGCAGGATGGAGATTCGGAAGGACTGGTTTCTATTTTCACTCATTAGGTATAGAGAAATGACAGGGAAGATATGCCAGGGTGTGGTGCCCGCCTGCCAACATACCAGCTGCTCCCCCAGCCAAAAACCTGAAGGAAACTGTTCAGTCTGTGGAGACAAAGATCCAACTGTGAGAGAAATCTGAAAACGTTTAGCATGTTCAAGAATGAGTCCAGCTGAGACAGAGTGTGATTTAAACTGACCGATGAAGCCGCTTCAATGGCCTTCACAGCAGCCTGGAACACTTTACGAGGGAGACGCAGGTTTGTAGTGCCGCTGTCCACAATACTCTTATCATAGTTATACTGAGAGAGAGAGAGAGAGAGAGAGAGAGAGAGAGAGAGAGAGAGAGAGAGAGAGAGAGAGAGAGAGAGAGAGAGAGAGAGAGAAACAATAAGAATGTCTGCTTTTAGCAATGGCTAGTTTGGGTTACACTTTATTTTAAGGTGTCATTGTTACAGTGTAATTATACATTTAAGTACTGAGTAATATGTATTAATAACGTACTTACTATAGGGTTAGGGTAGGATTAGGATTTTTTTGAGAGTTAGTTGCATGTAATTATGAATAATTTACTATTATTACTATGTTAAGTACATGTAACAAGGACACTGCCAGACCTTACCAGGCCTTTTTTACAGTAAAATTCTGACAACACCATGTATGAAAGAAATAATGTTAAACTGGTTTGTAAACTGTTTTCACACAGTCAGTTGTAGTTCTTGTCTTTCCCTGTCCTTCAGTGATTCTACTTATCAGGTGTTCATCCGTGTCTGAATTCACTCACTTCTTTTCAATGGGGACTATATTAGTGAACTAATGTAGGGAATAGTGAATGAGGCTATAGGGTGTGATTTGGAACACAGCCTCTGAGTGTTGACTTTGAGTGGTGCTAATTCACAGTATATTCCTGTAGGCTACTTTCTCGAAAATGACAAATATCACCCTGAATGCATTGTTTTCTACGGTATATTACTGTTTTAGTGGGAAATGGTATGATACTGTCAAAGCAGCAGTCTGTTCAATTGCATTCTTTAACCATGACCAACTGGGAGATGTTTCTTCAGATATGGTTTTGGCATTTGGGGAAAAGATCCCTTAAAATGCACTACTAACAATGTCCAACAGTAGGCACACCTTTGTCTTGCTAATGCTGCTTTCATAGGTTATTATTTAGATACATATACAATTAAATCAAATAATATATGTTTTACAAATGTTTATTTTGTGCATAGACAGCACACAATCTCATTTCAACACATTTAACAAATGGCTACGCTATTTTTAATTTTGTAATTTCATCTGAATATCAACATTTGTGAGATTTAATCAGTCAAAACAGTTTTAAGGTTAATTGATCTACAGCAGATGTGTGTCTCTGGAAAACAGTGATCTATGACATTACATTATGTTGAAGTTTTTTGTGTCTATTTGTTAACAAGGGATTTGTGGATACATTATTGTTTTTTTTTTTTTGTTGTTGTTGAGTATAAATTATATTTTTACTTAAAAATGAAAATGGGCCACCAGAATTGGCATAAAAGGACCACAGTGACATATTGTTACTCTTATTATGTTTTAATGGAATTCTTATTGTAATCTATTGGGTTATTATTCAATATATCCATGAATTAGACACATTTCAGGTCTCTTCACTATATTAAAACCTATAGGCTAATTGAGTGAAATCATTGACACATGAATTCTTAGTGTTGATATGACATATCTTCAAATCTTCAAATATGGGCAATTAAATATGTAAATATTCATATGCCTCTATTAATGGCATGTGAAAAATATATACAAAAGGTTTAAAGGTTTTAATGTTTAAATGTAAAAAGTTTTTGTTTTTTTGTGTTTTTTTGAAAAACAACCCCTGGGAAATAAAAGCACACATGCTTGAATATACTTGAAATGTATTTGTGTGTGTGCTTAGTTTTCTCAGTAGAAATAAATGCTTCATGGCAAAAAACTTTTAAAAAAAACCCAGAAGACTTGTTCTCACTTCTTTGCAGTCCATATTGAGATCCTGTCCGTTAACCTCAATGCGCACGATGATGACCTCATAATACCACTCTCGTCTGATTGGTGTGTACCACAGCTCCCCAACATACAAGGACGGATCTACTCCCCCAATGATCTGGAAAGAATAAAGATAATCTGTGAATGAACAAATCATTTTTATAGTATTTTAGTGTTATTTTAGTATTTGTTTTGTTGCACATCACATATAACTTTTTAACAACATGGTAAGAGTGTGATTCAAAGATTCTGAATCTATTATGACTATTTTTATGACGTATTCTTGTCCTTTTATCGGAGCTTGGCAGTCTCAGTTTCATTTAGTTTTCCATGGAAGACAGTCATTTAGAGTAAATTTAAACTTGGGGTCAATCAACCATTTCTTGCACTGAAATGGTCTTCTTCTCTGTCATGTTGTCCTGTTCGATCTTCCCAGCGGCTCTCACCATACTGCCCCCTACAGTGGAGCTGCCGGCGCTGTAGTTCTGGGTGAATCCTGCTCCACAGAGTTGCAGAGAAAACACGTCTGGGACGCTGGTCTGTCTCAACAGGGAGTCGAAGAACGGCTCTAGAGTCTCATCCGGCTGAAAGACGGAAAACCTGATTAGAAGAGACTTTTCATTAAGCATTGTGAAGTTACGACAACACAAGCGCCCAGAAACCCTGCAGGAACCGACCCTTGCGATCTCGGCGTAGGCCAGCCCCAGTATTCCCTCCCAGTTGGACCCGTTGATGAAGAAGCGATCCGACTGGGTGATCGCAGCGATGTTGGCCCTCAGAGACACATTTGGGCCGTGAGGAATCGACACCAGATCGGTGCCCAGCTCGCCCTCCCACCGGCCCTGTGTGTACGGCACATACACACCGCGGCCCAGATCTCTGTACGATGACGAACTATCAACACAAACAGGAAAATGTTGCAAAGTTTATTAGCCTTTATAACACATGTCAAGACACATTTGTGTGTGATTAGTTATTACTATACTCACAGAGAACGATGGTAATATCTGTGGAGGAATGGGTGAGCGGCGGCACCGACTGCAAAATTACTGCTGCCCGTATCAACCAAGATGTTCAACTGAAACACAAAGGGATTTACTCTGTGATTAAAGCTGCAGTCCGTAGTTTTTCCTCTTTGTCGCCATCTCTGTTTGAAATCTGCAATTGCAGTTATTCGCAGAATTATCAGCTTTATTTGGGTTTTTCCTCGGCACGGCACAGCGCGGCTGAATCCGATGTTTTGAGGAGAATGTGCGGCTGTCAGTCGCTGCCGGTGTGGATCCTGGCATTCGCAATCACAGATTCTACTTTTTGGAAGTGTGACCAACATAGGAATTTTCACCGGAAAATGTTGAATGTCTTAAAGCTACACTGTGTAATTTTTTAAGTTGATTTTTAGCAAAAAACACTTTGTTCTTTCAAAATGATATGTGCTCATTAATGTGTAAGTACTTCTACCAACTTATTAAGTATTCTCGTAAGCGTAGAATCTGCCATTTAGAATACATACGAGCGAGTCGCTCGAATGGCGGCAGCCATGTTGCGCCTCCATCTTGAAAATACATTAGACAAAGAGGGACATACCTGGAAATTCAAGCTTCGCCTTTCGCGTTTTTACACTCAGTGGCACCGTGACGAATGCGAGGGGGAGATTACTCGCGACTGCCGGCAGATTTGAAATAGCACGGCCACCGTAGGAGTTAAAACGCCCTCGGAATGGGAGGGGCTAGAAAGTAATATTCAGTTGCTAGTCATAAACAATTTCACCACTAGATGGGAGAAAATCCTACACAGTGTAGCTTTAACGAGCAAGTAACATCCACTTTTGTTCTGACCAACAAAGGGAAAAAAAGCATTGCAGTAAATTGCGCTGATTAAATCTAACGATCGCTTATATCACGTCAAACCGTGCAAATTATACTTTGTTCTCAAATTGTTAACGTTAACAACATCAGCATTGCGTGACTACATTTAATGCCCTTCCGATATTATCCTTGTTTTCGCATGGGCCCGGTTGCAGTCTCTTTTTTTCTGTAGACACTCTTTGGTCTTTACTTAAAGATTCCAGCATCGATTTTTGACCAATGTTTTAAAAAAAAAGAATTTTTACAGTTAAAGTCATTTTTTTATTTGTGTCAGGAGTGCACATCAATCATGCTGAATCAAACTGGTATTTACCATTTCACATAAAAAGAGAACACATACCTATCTGGTTGCACCTGCTTCCATTTATTTGCGATCACAGAAATGGACAAAACAACTCCCTTAAGGCTGTTAAATCCAAATGCTTACACATTTAGAAACATACTGATAAAATGTCATATGTTTATGTCACATTTCTGAGCATTTATATAAATTTTCAACGAAATTATGTGATGATTGCGATTTGGTTTGAGCGTCTCACTATCCTTTCAGCCAGAGCAACAGAGGGAGCTCACAAGCAGAAAACAGGAGTAATGAATTATACGAGTTCACCGGATTGCATGTTTTTTATGACGTATATGCGGATGCATTAGTCTGGTATCAACAAAGGCACAGGGAGGGAAGAGACAGATAAAACATGCAACCAAATAAATACACAATTATAATCATACATGATTTGTCTACGTTCTTCTCTGGTATTTTCCATAAACATATGTTTTTATTATAGCAATGGTTAGCAAGTAGCCTTTAGTTTAGCATGATCAGAATCCCCATCGGATCACAAGGAAGTTAGTGGCACTCAGCACTTTTCAACGTCAAAGACCGTTCTTATGAATATGAACGTTGGCGTGGATTTTAGCGTACACACACACTGTTCAAATCTGTGCATACACACCTTTTATACATGAGGCCCCTAATCTCTAGATGTGGCTCAGGTCTGTGACTGTGACTATTGCTCTGTTGTCAAATGTTTCTGACCTTGTGTGTGTTTGTGAAGGGGTATTTAAGAATGAGATATATTATCGATCTGCCTCGTTCACCAGCGACGGACTGGCAGCCTGCCTCTCAGCTTTAGACTCACTGACTGAGCGAAATGAGATCCACACTGAGGGAGAGCGAGACGGAGAGACACAGGCAGGATGGGAAACCTGAGGACGAGAAAGAGCTGCCAGACATCTTCAGGACTTCGCAGATCTCTAGCATGTTATAGCAGATAGACTGCTATATTGGCCGTTTAAAAGAATGGTTGATTCATGACATATTATATTGATAAATCATACTGACAGACCACTTCTATACATAATACCGCTTTGTTGTAAAAATATCATACTTATACATTCACAAATTTAGACCAAACTTTACTGAATTGTTCCAAACACATCTCTCCATCTCAATTAGAGAACCGTTTTCGATTCATCAGTGTTTTTGAATTCAACGGTGGTTGATACGCACTTGACCTTCTTACCACGTCTGCCTATTCCTCTCAGCAGCTCTTCAGCGTTTCTCTCGTGTAGTAAGAATTGAGCTGACTCGTCATGTCATTGATTTGTCCTGTGGGCTTCCTGTTATTCTGCTCACTGAATCTGGCTTGTGTGCATCCTTCCTCTAAGGCCTGCCTTCACCTCGTCTCTCAGTGCTTCCTCTTCCTCATACATTATATGACCTTGTTGACCAGAAATGATATTGTGGCAATGGACCGTTGAAGATGTTTGGTGTGCAAAAACACTAATTCATTTCCTTTCCACATCATTTTTAAGCTAGTGCATGACCCAGTAGACGGGCACACAAAACAGCTATAGTGATGCCACTAGCTCAGCATACGAGTTCTCTCTCTCTATCAGAGGAAAATGGGGTTTTATCACTCTGTGAGAACTTAGATCAAGTCTTCCTGTAGCTTAAACAGTAGAGCATGACATTAGCAATGTCATGAGTTCGATTCCCAGCAAATGCATGAATTAAGCAAATGTTTAGTTAAATGTAAAGTAAGTAGCTTTGGATAAAAGATGCATAAATGTCCATTTTAAACGTTTCAATTGAAACAATTATTGTTGGTACATGTTTCTTATAACAAAAAGATGGAATGTAGATCTGTAGTAGTGTATATGTTCTGGGCAATAGTGCTGTAATGATTCATGTCTGTGTTCCTCTGTCTTGTCCCGTGTTTAGCAGTTCCCCGTTATGTTGATTAGTCCCCCCAGGTGTTTCTGATTAACCACGCCCCTTGTTATCTTGTTTAGCTTGTTTGCCTATGTATTTAAAGGGATACTCCACTTTTTTCGGAAATATGCTCATTTTACATCTCCCCCAGAGTTAAACAGTTGAGTTTTACCGTTTTAGAATCCATTCAGCCGAACTCCGGGTCTGACGGTACCACTTTTAGCATAGCTTAGCACAGATCATTGATTCTGATTAGTCCAGTAGCATTTCTTTCAAAATGACCAAAGAGTTTCAATATTTTTCCTATTTAAAACTTGACTCTTCTGTAGTTAAACCGTGTACTAAGATCGACGGAAAATGAAAAGTTGCGATTTTCTAAGCCTATATGGCTAGGAACTACTCTCATTCCGGCGTAATAATCAAGGAACTGTGCGGCTGTACCATGAGTGCAGCAGGCGTAGTGATATGACGCAGCGCCTGAAAATAGGTCTAATAGGTTAGACAAACTTAGTCCCGGTCACGTTGGAAGAAGTTACCGAGCTGGGGACTATTTTCAGGCGCTGCGTCATATCATTACGCCTGCTGCACTCATGGTACAGACACACAGTTCCTTGATTATTACGCTGGAATGAGAGTAGTTCCTAGCCATATCAGCCTAGAAAATCGCAACTTTTCATTTTCCGTCGATCTTAGTACACGGTTTAACTACAGAAGAGTCAAGTTTTAAATAGGAAAAATATTGAAACTTTTTGGTCATTTTGAAAGAAATGCTACTGGACTCATCAGAATCAATGATCTGTGCTAAGCTATGCTAAAAGTGGTACCGTCAGAACCGGAGTTCGGCTGAATGGATTCTAAAACGGTAAAACTCAACTGTTTAACTCTGGGGGAGATGTAAAATGAGCTTATTTCCGAAAAAAGTGGAGTATCCCTTTAAGCCCTGTGTCTAGTCTCAGTCTTTGTGAGTTCTTGTATGTTGGCTGTTTGGTTCCTGTGTCCCTAGTCTGAGTTTGTCTAGTTTGGGGTTTATTTAATAAAGTTTGCTGCACGTGGATCCTGCTTCCTCCTATCATTCAACTCCAACGTAACAAGTGCACTATTATTCTAAGTTTACACAACAGTTTTTAAATAAAAACAGATTTTTTTTTTCATGCGTTTTTGCCATTCACTTACTGAAAACGCGAACTAAAACGTGTTTCAGGGTACGTTTACACGAAAACAATGTTCACGCGTGAAACAATGAAAACATCCCGTTCACGCGGATCTGCGAAAACGTCTAAAACACTGTATTCTGCTGCCAGGCCAGTAGATGGAGATGTCACTTTGTAAGGAAACACTGCGTGCCTATAGACTGAACGCGTAATGTGCATGAACATGATGTCACTGTTTTTACAAATTCGCATTTTTGTAGTTTACTAAATAACGGTATCGGTAACAAGGCAATAACGGTATCGTTATCATAAACTTGCACTTTGAATCCCGTTTTCAAAAGATTGCATTTTCAGACCCCTAAAACACATTTGTCATGTAAATGAACGGCCAAAACACATACAAAAGTTTCCCGCTTTCAGTTGAAAATAGTGTCGTGTAAACGGCCCCTCAAAGTGCACGTTTTTGAAAATGATACCGTTATCGTATCGCGCTGCTCGATTAATCGTTAAAAGGTCGCGATCTCGATCCAAACACCCACACAATCTAACTATACTGTGTCTATTAAACCTTTGACAAAATCACACCGGAACATTCAAAGCGGTGTTTTCACGCCCACTGATCCAGAAAGAACCGCTGGGATGTAGACTATTGATATAAAACTGTCTTTTCAATCACACAGTATCATTATTTTTACGTTACAAATATTCATATTATTACAGAAGAACTGAGATAAAAGTGCAAATTCAGATATAAATACTGATGTCTACAGAAGTGATCAAAATCGAGTAAATTACCTTTTAAAAGAAACATGGTGCTTCAAATAACGATTGTATTAATTACATTGTTACGCCACCAGGTGGCGACAAGTGACTTAATACAATGCATTTCTCATTGAATCAATTAAGAGATGTTCAAAAAACGCTAATTCATCCAGTAATGAAACAAGTGAAGTCTTTATGAGCAAGTCATTGAATCGTTTATTCAAACCAATTTCTTTTAATAATTAATTCAGATTCATTGAACATTTTAAAAAGACCGCAGCAATAAACGTTTGTCAGAACCGCTAGTAAATGATGTTATTTTGTTTAGTTATCTGTTTGTGGGAGAATCGTGATTCTCAATTTATCCAGAATCGTGGATCTGTAGTCTCATTTATGAAAAAAAAGTGACATCCGAAATCGCATACTTCTCTACTATACAGTAGGTGAAAAACAGTATGTGACAAAATTAGTATGTCCGAATTCACAGTACTCATAAAAGAGTAGGTAAAAATGTACCCGGATGAGATGCTACTTCCGGTGAAATTCTGAAGTGTGCATATGATGGGCACTTTACTATCCCATGAGGCCTTGGGAGTACGTCCAGATTACATTCATACTACATAGAACATATTTTTTTTGCGGCTGTTAAGTAATTACTTATTCAAAATAAGAGAGTATGTGATTTCAGATGCATCCCCGATTCCCAGGTGTATTACGTGTTCAGTCTATAGGTGTGCAGTGTTTCTTTACAAAGTGACATTGCCAACTACTGGCCTGGCAGCAGAATACAGGGTTTTCAGTCGTTCTCAGATCCGTGTGAATGGGAATCAGGGCTGGAGCTGTGAAAACTGATCCCCGTCTCAGCCTGTGCTCTTCACTACAGCTGTGACAGGTACACTTCACAAAACAGACTGTTGTTTTCTTAATCCCACAGTCAGCGTTTAGTCTTTTAATCAATGGTCTAATATTTCCATAAGGCACAAAGATCTAAATGAAACAGGCCATGCTTGGAATGGAATACAAGCATACTGTAATGTGGACTACTATAAAAATAAAATAAATAAAAAAACACCAGAAAACACCAATAACTAGAAGGTGACAATTACGCAACCTATAGACTGCATATAGCGTATTAAACTACCAGTTTAACACAGTATTACTATTTAACTGTTGGAATAACAGAAAGTGTATATCTCTTTAAATCACATTTTTATTTCACCAGTTCAGTAAAAAATAAAGCAAAGTATAAATAATCCTTCATTGCTCAAATCTGTTCTTTCTTTTTTTGTATTTAAAGTAATAAATAGCCTATGTAAATATGTAATCATTTTCGAAAATGGGTTCAAAGTTAGATACTGGCAAAATGTTAATTATATTATGGTTTATTTGGATACGTTTCTGTATTTTACTATTATTTTGACAGCCATGCTGAAAGACAACTTCCACATTTTTAGCCTTGATAAATAAAATAAAACACAATGTGAATAGATTATGTTGTCTTGGACAAAATCTTTCCTGTCCAAGAAAATTATGAAAAATAACATAACATTTGAATGGCCTTTTTTTTTTTTCTGGGGAGAGCAAATGTCAATAGGCTACATCACAAACAGTATGGGTAAGTTAGCGTGGAAGTGTGCTGTTTTGTTATATGGTGAGAGAGCCCGTTTATTTGGATTCAGTCTCACCTTCTGAGGTGCGGTGCCCACGGCCATTTCGATGTAATAACCTTGTCCTGACTTTCCACGAAGGTTGTCAATCATGTTTACAAAATTCATCCCACGGACTCCTCTGCGTGTCCGGGCGGCTCTCGAGGGGCCCCGGGGGGCCGCGGGCTGTGAGAGGGGCCCCTGCTGCAGGGGGACACGGAGCAACACTGAGCCCGAGCTGCCAGCGGAGGAGGTGACCGGTAGAAGGGCCATCAATGCCCATGAATACAGAAGCGGCACTCTCATCTTTACACGCTAGAAAATCCCTTTGTTTACTTTAGAACGCGTCAAGTGGCGGATCCCTAAGTTCTATTATGGCGTCATAATGCACAGAATGCCGACAGCAGAATGCGCAAATTCCAAATCCCAAATCCCAGCGAGCACTAAAGGACATTCGGGCTTATGTTTATTATCCTTCGTTTTCTCCATCCTCCGCATCTACAAACAACGGCAAACATTCCCGTTATCCACATTCTTATTTATAAGAATTGATTATATGGAGATTCCGAACTTGATGTCTATATTGCAAAACCTTCCCGCGTGATCTTTAAGAAACGAACTGTTAAATTGAGACGTTCTATTTAAATAAATGCAGTAGTAAAGCAGGTGGGCATCGCTCGTTTAGAGTTCGGTTGTTGAATGTCTGCCATTGAAATGTGCTCGACGTCGACGTGTCCATTTAGAGCTGTCTTTTGCCCTTTGATAATTTGACGGCGCAATAATCCGCATCTATATGTCCTCAAACAGCTCCTGCCTCCTCCTCCATCTTCCCTGCATCCGCACGCACTGGAGCGATGTCCGAATCCTGACTTAATCATTAGGATGAATCAATTCTGTTGAATGATTCAGTCAGAGCGATTCGTGAAGCGTACGACTGAAAGTGGTTTGAAGTAAAATAAAATGAGTCAAAATGTTAGGTGGTCCCACAAACTACGCACATTCCACGCAACATTTCGCTTAAGAAAAACAGGCTACAATGATATAGCTAAATATCCTGACTGAGGTTTGAAAGGGTGAAACGTTTTATTGAACCGGTTCATTGGAGCAAACTGCCCGAACGAACCGATTCGCAAAAATGAATCAGACATCCCTTACACTAGCGCACTGAGCAGACTCCACACACTAATGTCAAGCGCTGGAAATGATGCATCATGGGGCTTGAAGTTTATTCATCAGACCATTATCCTCATGTGCTGTATAACATAACATAAAAAAAATAAAAATAAAATAAAACCTCTATCTATCTATCTATCTATCTATCTATCTATCTATCTATCTATCTATCTAATAAAGGACTATTTAAATGAATCACGCTCATCTGCACAAGGGTCATGTTAGCCCATCAGACTTCTGTCTGCTCTGGCCGGCAGGCCGTCCCACTGGCAGGGTAATGTGAAGAACACAGGAGTGCTGTAGAAATGAGCATGTGAACCTCCATCCCTCCTGTCTGTACTGCAGTCCATCCCTTCACTATACGACAGTGCCGCTTCATCCATCGCTGTCTGTAGGGTTGGATCATGAGGATTTGTACAAACTGCAAAGGGAGAAGCAGAGGTTTACTAAGATAAAAAAAATTACCAAAATAGACACTGCTTACAATAAAGGTCACTTATAAAAAAAAAAAAATCCAGTTAAACTCCACTGTTTTTAAAGAGCCCCTATTATGGTTTTTCGAATATTTTCTTTCATGCAGTGTGTAATATAGCTGTCTGTGAATGTAAACCTTCTGCAGAGTTGTAGTCAAAAGTCAAAAGTGCATGATAAATAAAGTTATTGTCTCGCAAAAGAAATAATCGACTCTGAACCGCCCAAAAGACACACCTGTAACTCGAATCCCACTGCGTTACTACATAACACATTTGCATAATGTCCGCCTATGTTCTACGTTGTCCTCAAACAAGCTTGCTTCTCAAATCTCAGAGTTTAATGCGGGATTCGCAGAACACTTGCTCTAGAAAGATGGGTCAGTACTCAGTTTATTTGGACCAACCTGCTCCTCAGAATCACAACCTGTAAGTCAGAATAATGAATGATGTATATTTCTACCGGGTGTTCAAAATATGTAGTTTTGAGTTTTATATTCTGTAGGTCTCCGGCTAACTCACATTATTACTGTCTTACTGAAATACTTCTGCTTATCAGCTGTGTGTCACTATTACCTAAAACTGTGTCTACTAGTGCAGATTGTCTGTCGTTCTCACTACTTTAAAGAAAGATAAAGGATGTCATTCACTTTATGCTCAGCTTCCTGCAAATAGCACTGCAATAAATTAGAAATATACACATGGGTTTATCGATGGACATACTCTTGTTAATGCTGATGGTGAGGAATTACAGTTGAAACATCTCATCATGTTCCTCAAACTGAGTAGCGCATCACTGAGAAACGTCCTGCTCAAGTCGTCCTTGCGATGAAGGTTCGGGTTGAATAACTAGTTCCAATATTTCATCGGACTCGCCCTTTGATTGATATGGTAAAATCGACGCCATCGTTACCGTCTTTACAGTGTGTACAATCACTGATTTAGAAAGCCTCCGGAGCTGAAGTTCAGTTACGGTAATGGGCATTTTGTTTCCGACCATTCACAACAGACTGGGTCATCTGACCAATCAGAGCAGAGCAGCTCTCGGAGAGGAGGGATTTAGAGAGACTGATTCATTCAGAGTCGTTTGAGAATTATTGAAAAATGTGGTGATGTGCGATGTATAATATGAGAAAATTATGGTGTTTTTTTTTACCTTAGATGCATGTAAACCTGTTGTAGGAGACTCCAAAACAACATTAGGATCTTTAAAATAGCTTAGAGGCACTTTAAAATATACAAAAAAATAAAAAAAAAATTATTTGTTGCATATTATTGTCTACAGAAGCTATGAAATTAGCCTTGGCAATAGCAAGAAGAGTCATCCATCCCCCCCCCCCAGAATGTTAGAATTAAATTATTTAAATAAAAGCAGTAAGTGCACTCACGCGGTGCCTGTGGATGGTGTGGTGGCCTCTGGTCTTCACGCACAGCTCCGCTCACAGATGTTCCCTCAAACAGGGTCCAGGGCAAAGACAGTCGAGGAGATTCGGTTTGGCATTGAGCTGAAGGTCTAAGATCAGAAAGCATAATTATGCTCATTATAGAAAGTGACACTAACCATAAAAAATCTGTGGTCTAATGTTACACGGCATTAACATCTACCTGTTTTCAGAATCTGCTGTTCGAAAGCCTTTCGCAAAGGGGTTGCAAGCGATCTTCAGCTGGGTAATCTGTGACAGGAAAGACACGAGCATCATATAGACTCACTGCAAATACTTTATGCTGAATTTATTATACAGTTCTTGATAAAAAAAAAAATACAGTTCCATTATTTTTCAAAATGTCTACCCATCAAAAATATGAATAGAAAAAAAATGACAACGGTTTTGAATTATAAACCATTAACTGTTACATGCATGGCAGCCAACATGCACGAAAATGAAGACTGAAATGGGTATTCCAAAATATAAGTCTTTATTTACAAAGTTAACACACAGGAGAAATGCAAACCACACTTAATGCAAGCGAGAAACAACAAAGACAACTGAAAACACAGACACCTGATTAGTTTTATGCTGTTTAGTCACGACTCAAGTGAATGGGTAGTGTAATAAATTTGTCCTATTTTTCACAATTTTTTTTGCAAAAGTTTGTCTTTCTTCATTTTCACGTTTAAGATCCACGAGCGTACAGTATGTAAAGTGTCCTGTGCATGCATTTTACAAAGTTCTGAATCAAACGATTGTTAAACAGATTTGAATTAAATTGTATATCGAATCAAACTTTTTTTTTTTTTTTGCAAATATTGCAAAAACCAGTTAATTGATTTGCTGTCAAGCCAAAGATTCACAGCTAGTGAACCATCCTAAACAGTGACATGAAAAGAATGTTTATAATTTAGGTGACACTTTATATTGGTGGCCCTCCTCTACTAACTATATGAGCTTTGCAACTACATGTAAACTAACTCTCATTAGAGTAGTGGACTGTTAGGTTAGGTGTTAGTGTTTGGGTTAGCTTAGCTGGTCTAAATTCACTGTAAAACACGGCTTAAAGGGGCTTATTTATAAAGCGGTTACTCCATAAAAACATTCATTTTAATACTTATTTTATTCATAAAACAACCACCAGCTACAAAAAATATACACCGCTATAACACATTTATTCCTCCGCCAAGCAATGTAGTTCCAAAGAGGTTGCTAAGCAACACATGCAGTAACACAGCATCGGCAGTTGCGCAGTAATACTAATGTAATGCGATCACAGGTGTGTGTTTGTTGAGTAATTTACAACGGCTTCGAACGTGGCTCAACCAATCAGAATCAAGGACCGGAACTATCCGCTTTATAATGAGTGTTAGTTGACAAGTAGGTTCAAGATTACTTGAATTTATCTTAAGTGGAGCATCGAAACAAAATATTACCAAAATTAATTAGAATTTGCTAGCCTAGACTACTTTACTAACACTTGCTAGTTAATTACTAATGGAATCCTGTTTGCTAGTCCTAGGCTTATGGGCTGTTTGAGGAATTGGGCGTTTGGTACCCTGTGGTTCTGGTAGGCGGTGACTGCGATGAAACGAGTTTCTGGGAAACTGAAAGTGCAGAAGTTGCGGTGAGCGAAGCGCTGACTGTTTCTGCTTCTGTCCACCAGAACCACGTGCAGTCTCGGCTGGTAGCGGTGCATGGAGTTCAGGATCATCTAGGACACAAGCACAAGAGTGTGAACCTCTGCAGGATCCAGACAGTTATGTACGTTTTTGTGTGTGTGTGTGTGCCTTACGTGGCCATTATCGTCCAGCAGGTTGTTGGTGAGTTTGAGGCGGTCGAATGAGACCGTCTGTTTGATCCACTGGGATCCCCGTGCGGGTGAGTCTGGATGGAAGTGCACTCGTCCCGGGGCAGCGATATCTCCTCGTCCCGCTACCAACCAGGAGGAGCTGTGGAAAGCATACCTGCACACAGGAACATCAAGAACGTCCAAAATATGCCCGCTCTCAAATCAAAAACAGAACCAACTTAACGAAGACCAGGGTTTGGCGTACTGCAGTGCATGAGGTCTGTGCACTTACATTTAAAATATGTTACTTTTAATTATTTTAACTACAATACAATTTTAATTGTGTACAACATCATGTTAAATCCCCATATTCATGAGAAAATAAAGGATAATTAATTCAGGGCATAACAATTGTCCCTGAGCTCTCAGTCAGGATGGCCCTGAAATGGAAGAGGTCGACAACACCCTACTTTAAGCATGGAAAAACACATTTTCATGATTGCGCTGTAAGATGTGTGTACTGTCCTGTCACAGTAAACTGTTGGGCGTGGAACATTAAATTAGGTTGTTTTTAGAGTATCTAAAAAGCAAAAACTATTAAAAAAATTCTTTAAACAACGTCTTTTGGAGTTTCTTCAAACTTGTCTGGACATTATGTTAAATTTATCACAAGAATTTATGTTAAGAAGCCTTTTCTGTTGAGATACCTGTATCGTTTGTCATCAACAGGAATAAAGTCCATTAGAAGAACATATTCTGCTGCTGGGTCCATGCCTGAAATGTGTACTTGAAATGTAGGAAACATCCTTCTGTATAAACACAAACAACATATCAGTGTCCACGGATATGACATTCAAAAATATTAATAACGTTAGCGGTATAGTGGTGTTTTCTGAGGCAACCATCACTATTGCTCAAATCTCTAACCCCACAACCATTGAAGTTTGGTACCGCTTATGATGCCATTATGAAAGGACTCTTTGGAAAATTCCTAGAATAGCCTAGCAAACACTCATAACATCTTTGCAACCTCAAAAAACACCAACAATACACTACAATCACCATTCACAAAACGAAATGACAATGCTTCAAAGAGGTCGTATTAGCAGATGCAAAGGTGTAGTATTTGAGGAAACCTTCCAGCTTTTGTGACAATCATCTCGGTGCTCAGCTGGTCAAACTGCCGCCACAGGCTCTGCATTTCCAGCTGAACTCTGACGCTGGCAACTTCAGGCGCTTTGCTGCACGTCCGCCCTCCTCCGTCTGGAGAACACGGCAGGACCAGAGGACCAGCCTGCGACAACTCCGAGACTACAGATACAGGAGAAGGGTACAAAAAAACCACCTTGTGTAACGAATGTCCACTGAAGGCAAGTTGATGTGCAGCTTATTTCAAATAAAACATGAACTAAATACAAAAGAAACCAAGACCTTAAACCACGGACTAAACAAACTCATCAACAACAGGTTACGAAGACAAAGCTAGACAAGAGACAATGGGAATTGTATGTTAAATCATATGTTTTAATAAAAAGACGTTTGAATATAGATAAGAGACAATGGTAACATGAGGGTTATATATATAAACAAAGACTAACGACTTAACAAGACACAATGAACCAATGAGAACGTGACACAAAGACAAGGCACTAGGAATGACACTAGGGAAGCACATGACAAAAAGGAACCATGACTATGAAAACTACAAAACCAAGACACTTGAAGTGAGAAGTGAGATTTAGGCATAAAATGAAAATTGTGAAAATGTGATATATTCAGTGGTATACTCAATTTCATTATCTCACTGTTTCAAGGACGCTACGATATTTTACTTTAAAAAACAAGATGAAAACTACTATTTTTATTTCACAAAGTACAAATAAAGTAAAATATGAATATTACCATTCATCATTACTGCTGCACTCTGAAGCCTGGTCCAACATCCAGTTGCATACACAATCTCGGTCTGAATGTGTCTGATCCCATGCATCTGTGCCTCATGATGGTGCAGTCGTGGCTTTATATCTTCTGAGAGATCTAATATGCAGTGTTTCAGCACCTCATCCATATCACTCACTCACAACCCATGACCCACGATGCCCACAAACTTACTCTGTGTTGCACTCAAGTATTTGTTAATTACATATACATCACCCAACATTATTGACTGCGAACAGAAGAATCTGTTGGTCGTGGCAGCAATTGATCGATGCTTCGGTGTCACACCTCCAACACTCAACAAACAGCTAATTGGACTTTTACCACCTTTGTTCTGATGGACAAAGCTTCGCTGCAAGGTCACAGTGATGACCTTTGATCTAGGATTACTCACTTAGGGACTGAATAGCTCTCTATGTGCACTCTTCAACTGAGGGTTACAGTCCTGTCAAGCAGTGAAGACAGATCTGTTAATAACGTCCATGCACATTTATGGAGCATTTCTGCAATATGCTCTTTTTATGAAGTAATAGTGTTGCCGCATATAGGAAAGAAACATCTGATAATGAGATTTCTTTAATATCTCAGTTGTTCTCCACGATCAACTTGATATTGCAACTTTAACATAACTGTCTTTGTCCAGTTTTACCAAATCACATTTTGGACCATATTCTTGGATTTTAATGCAAATCTAGACACAGGAGAATGCTTCTGAAACTGGATTATCAAGTTTTAACTTGTCAATACGCCTAAATAGCACAGGATTGTTTTATGTGTTTTTTTTGGGTCAAAATTATGGTTTGGTGTTGACACAGTCTTGCCTGAGGACATTAATATGGCCACCACATCCATCTTGCCCTATCACTAATAAGTAACAGATCACTAAACCAGGATATATTGATCACCGGTGACACATTTGTGTAATCAACTCATTAATCAGATCTAAAATGTAGAAAAAGGGTGTGTTTTAAAGGCCATTGTTGTGCATTTGCATGAAACAGATAAGCAATGTTTAAATACCAACAACACCAAAATTGTAGTTGCTAATCTTTTTTTGTTCTTTATTTTGTTATGTATAATCATATCTTATATGGCATTAATGAATTTTATTGTTTCCATATAATTTCAACAAAACCACATTTTTGCCAAATAAACCACATTTAGACATTGACGAAATAGTATGAATTATTTTTTATTTCATTGAACATTGAAAATCAGTTTTAACAAAAAGCAGCTTAACAAAGGATTTTTGCTAGGCATTTTTGAATGAACAGGTTTCAGTGTTCTTTTATTCATATCTGTGTTTGCCCATTAGACAGAATGTAGTTGTGGGAAATGTGTCAAAAGTGCATATGAGTGTATTGTGTGCTTTGAGTAAAGGTTGGTTATGCTGTGAGAAAAGCCTTCCAGATCATGGGTCGAGGTGTTGGTACTTGGCAAGGAAGAAGGGAGGGTGGGTGGTGTAAAAACAGTTGGTTTACGCCTTGCTAAGAGACTTTTGGAGAACATCCAAAATAGCCTGGAAGTGAGGCTTCACCTGCTCGCCCAAGTCGGTCATCTTTTTCCTCAGTTCTCCAGATCGCACGGTCTCGCGGAACTCCAGGGCTCCCTTCTCCATCTGATCCTTATATTCCTGGATGTAGGGGTCCAGCTTGGTCTTCAGTTCCTGCAGATGCGCCGTCAGCTTTTCCCGCACAATCTCCACGATGGGCGTCAGCTTGGTCTTGGTCTCCTCCCAGTTGGGTGGGATCTTCTCCTGCAAGCTCTTGACCACTGGCTCCAGCAGGGTTTTGACTTCCTCCATGTGCGCACTCTGCTTGACCAAATACTCATCGAAGAAGGGCTTCAGCACGCCTCTGTAGTCCTCGTAGTGCTTCTCCAGAACCTGCCTGAGCTCCTCACGCTTGGGCTCGAGCTGCTTGCGGAGGTCCTCGATGTCCGTGGTCATCTTCTCACGTAAGGGAGCAACGGCCTCCTGTATCTGGGTCCCAAATGGGGTGATGGCTTCAAAGGTCTGCTGAAAGTAGCCATGGATCCTATCCACAGACTGGCCCAGGAATTCCCTAAACAGAAAGAGGATTTAGGTTGGCTGCCACTGGAAAAACTGATATGGCGTTCCTGAAAATGTGGCCCCAGCCCGGCTGGACATTGCAACATTGGCACAATCAATGGCGTCGATTACGACAGGACTATGTGTGCTGTTTGAAACTAGTTTGAGAATACTCTTTGTCATATTAAAGAAGTCAAATGGGTTGTTTTAGTTTGACTTTAAGATCAATACCATGCTACTCTGCAAATGAATGCACTGTTGCTCTAGAGGAAATGAAGAGTTTTTTTTGCTTTCTTACTTGTAGTCTTTGAACTCTGTGTCATCGAGGTGAGTGAGGCTCTTGTGTGCGGACTGCTTCAGCTGATCTGCATAAACCTGGAGGGCAGTCTTCACATGATCCAGCTGTGATGGTGCTTCGTCCGCCAAGAAACGGGCCTGGCAACCTGGACAAAGGAAATGTCAGTTCATACGCTTGAGTTTGGAACAAAGGGGCTTGCATTCTGATCATTTAAACTGAAAAGCAAAATCTAAGTGAGATTTTAAGACGTTTTTACCCCATGGTTGTAAACTAGTAAAAACCTCTTAAAGCAAGAACAAAAACTAAAGGTATAAGTCTCCAAAATGCATAAAATCTCATGAAAAATGTCTTAAATTTTAAACTGACAAACAAAAAAACAGACAAAAATGCTGATTAAGAAAATCTTTTTTTGAGAGAAGCAATGGGTTTATTTACCTGCCAGCAAAACAGTGAGGGTGAGGGCAACGAACCTCATTTTGGATCTGGGTTAAAAACAAGCATCAGATATTGTTAACACAGTTGAGGCAGCTCCCAATGAAAGGATTGGTTTGAGATTTTTAACCAAAGGGAGAGTGGACACGATTCAGCATAATGCATTCTAATGTTATTAAACCTTTTGGTACTGTGACTGATACTACAACTATTGCAGAGCTTGCGACCTACTCAGGCCGCTTGGGCTACAACATATGTCAGCCTATTAGACTAGACTCTAATTTATCCCAGATTAGACAGAGTTACAAAGGCTTCACAACCAGATTAGCTCTCAACCACTACATAATCTGAAATCCTAGGATTAACTTGGACACATTGATGGTGGACCTGGAAAATTTAGCAGACTTCAGTCAAACCTATTGTTACTTTCAAAGCAGCTGAGGAGCAGAAAGGTGGCCAGATGCCTTCGAGGGGTTACATGTCTACAATCATTTATCATATTTTATCAATAATCATTAGTCGTCAAACCAAAACAATTGCTTTTGGTACTTTTATGTCAAAACATGTTATGTCAATGTTCTCTCAAAAACAGTTATATTTGAAAAGTATAATTCAATACAAATTGGTTGTTTTGCTAACAGTCCTGACACAAGCCTGTCCTCGGTTTCCTGTCCTCAGTTACTCTGTAGTTAGCGAGGTCGGGCTGCTTACCTGTTGATGTAGCTGGTCTGGGTAGAGACTGTAGAAGCAAGGCCAGAGATATGTCTTTTATAAGGCTCACCGGGAGGGGAGGGGGAGCATCTGGAGCTGAACCTCAACCCCTCGCCCCCTCACCGCAGGGTTCAAAGGTTACCTTCTGATGGGACGGGGGAAACGCACGCATGCATATACATGATAGATTGCTTCAGGCTCTTTGAGTTTTGATCATTCACATCAAATTTAGTGCATGAATGCCTATCAATTACTTCTGAAGCAATCTTGTGACACAAGTGAGAAATGTAGAGTTGGTACTTTATGGAGTTATTTCCTGTGATCTGACCCTTAAATAGGACTTTTGATTATGTAGACTGGTTAATTCAATCATATAAAAAATTATTATTATTTTTTTTTTCAGTTTAGATTTTGTCCCATGAGGCACATTTGGTCCGAACATCTGTTCCTTTACATATAGAACTACTTAATCTGAAAAATGTTCGGTTCAATAGTGACACAAAAACACATTTCGTCATCAACACGGACCGCTGCTTGCTATGTTATTGCACATTTGACAAATAAAGCTTTGACTTTGAGACTTGAACCATTCTGAGCACTTTACAAATTTACTTGAAGTCATTCTGAACATTTTCTTTCTCAGAAATGTTGCTTGGACTTCCTCTGGAAACAATGACATCTGTGTGTTCTGCCTGATGTGATTAACAGGAGACTGAACTTTGTTGCATGATTTAATCACTTTGTTCTTGGACCATGGCACAGGAATGTAAATGATGATATTTAGCATAGCGTAATTATAATTTTCTCCCCTTAACTTTTCACCCAATAACATTCAACCACAGAACACGTTGAATGTAAGAGGGATGTGTGTGTTTTTTTTTTTTTAACTAATTGTCTAGTTTATTTGTTTCCAATTATAATGTGTGAGTTAATATTCCTAACCATCTCTCTTCAAATTATATTAATGATTTGGAATATTCACGAACATTTTTTTGTTACTGTTCTGAATCTGAATGTTAGATGCACATGAAGTTATTTAGTCTGAGGTGGAAAATTATGACTTCTTGAAAGTTTATCATTGTGAGAAAAAAAGAGAGAAATAAAACATGACACCGTTTCCTGAGAAAAGATGATACATCGTTTCGAACTTTTGAAACGTTATTTTGTGTCCGCGTGAGAGACACGTTCAACTCTCTGAGAGACCTGTGAGCAATCACACCTCATGTGAGACTTAACAAGGGCCTCGAAAGAAGCGTTTCTTCAATCACAAGCCATCTGTTTGCCTTTTGTCATGTTTTCAGAAAAACATGAACCCTATACAAAATGCAGGGGGGAAAAATCCCAAAGGGTTCATGATTTGTGCATATCAGCTCATCTGAGTAGGAGTTTAAGTAAACTACTCAAGCAAACACTGAGTTCGGTAGAAAATCAATGTCAGCAGAGTTTCGTCCCTCATGTGTGTCTGTGGTTTTCGCTGTAAGGGCCAGGACTTGTGTGAATGTCCTCTGTGATAAGGCCTGCTGGGGCATTCGGTGTATGTGAGGAGAATGTCGTAACCGTTCATAGTACACGCTGTCTATGAGCACACAGCAGAACACTGCCAGCCACTGTTTCAGGGCAAATGGGTCAAAGAGTCATTCCAGCTGTTGGCTGAAGTGGACTTTGACGATGGAGTGATTCGGATAACACTTTTTAAATGCACGCTCTTTTTTTGTTTCCGAAGCCTTTGGTATCAAATTCAGCTGCATCAAAATAATGGCTGTAAAATGGTCAATAATGAGCCAGTTTGATCCTATTGATAGACTCATGCATATTAATTTATTCATTTAGCAGACGCATTTATTCAGTGACAGTTACTGCTGTGAAATTCCCAAACCCAGCAGTGCTTTCACGCACAGTTTTGAGTTTGAGCGCTCCAGCAGGAGCCTAAAAGGACATTAGTCATGCTTTTTTCTTTATCTGTTCATGTATGTTGTCAACTGAATACTGAGTTAATCATCTATTCAGTGGAATCAGTTTAGCTGTTGCTTCAAGAAACTACTCAGTGATGCATAAACAGATCAAATCAGATCAACTCTCATTAAATCACAAGCAAACCACAGAAATAAAACAGTGTATGTTTACAACCATTCATATTTACAGCTTTGTATTTATTTAAAGTGTGCTTTGGCCATATTGACAATACTGTCTTTATTATTAGGGCACAAACTAGTGAATCTCCCCAGACAGCAACATAGTGTCGGCCCAGATCCGGCCCACATCTGGTACGTGTTGAATCCACATGTACAGTACCAGATGTGGCCCGGATCTGTTGCTGTCTGGGTTTAGATGCTTTTAAAATCCATAATAAATTAACATTTTTAAATGTTGTGCCCATGAAGCTATAGAAATGAGCTGTTTAATTTCACGCTGTTCGGTTTACAGTATCATCAGCAACCGTTTATCCTATTGTCTCATTGGGTTTACATTTTTGATTTGAGTCTTTTTTTTACTTGTTTTTCAGGAAAATGCTTTTATTGCAGTGTTTTGTTTCAGTGCATCCATTTTTCGTATTTTTGAGTTGCATTGGATTTTTGTCACTGAAAATAAAACATAAACAGAATCTATTGTGATGAAATGCTGATTTTGTACAGTGTGCTTTATTCTTTGGTGGTTGTCTGTAGAGAGCAGGCATTTAATGCTCCAGAATTGTAAGTGAAGTGGCAAACGTGTTTCTGTGATCTTTATTTCCTGCCAGCATCATTCCCTTCTTTTCATCCTCTCTCATTCATCTTTATGAGCGCTTTAACACTCCTCGTCTTTGTCATGTATCCCTCTGTCAGTGCACATGAATAGCCCTCTTGCATTAGTTCTCACCTCTGTGCCGGTGTGAGCGGAGACGTCTGGACTGGATCATGATGGAGCTGTAGAAAGATCTAGTTCCCTTTCGTACAGTCGCTACGAGTTACGTCAGTGGCTGACAAAATTGAGGGTTTCGCTTAGAAGCCTATCACCTTCGAGTTTTAGAAAACGAGCCAATGGCGAATTCCAGCGAGTTCACATTGCCTGCTGATCTGTGCAGTGGTCTGCCAGTCGTGTGTTTCTCCCCGGGGCGCTTCAGCACTCTGCAGAGTTTAATCCTCTCACAAAAGGAGCTTGCGCGTGACACGTCTTTATAAAGATGTCTCGCCCGTGCACTTCTGGTTGCGGTTCGGACCGTTTCTCAGTCTGATGGGCACAATCGCTGCCTAGCGTGTTTGGGCTTAGATCACGCTAAGACAGCGTTTGTGGATGAGTCATGTTCTCATTGCAGGAACATGACCATCGCGATGCTGCAGTCAAGACTCAATGACCTCACTAGAGGTAGAGTCCCCTCCGCCACACCCCGATCTAACCCCTCTTCGAGAGGCGATACTTTGGCTGGTGGCCAGGGTGAACTGAGGGTGACAGTGTGGAAAAAGTGCGTATTCGCGTGATCGCTCGGCGGCCTCCTCCGTCTTTTCTGCCCTTGATGGGGCCGCGGCCAAAGGGTACACTGGGATTCCCCCGGTTGAACGATCTGTTGCGATGCAACTGTGTCCTCAGAGTGTATCATCGTGTGGCAATCCTAAGCACCCCTCCAAAGCCTGTAGGTTTTCATCTACTTTGGTGGCGAAGTCCTATAGAGCTGCAGGGCAGGCTGCCGCCTCTTTGCATGCCATGGCCATCCTGCAGGTCTATCAGGCACGGATTCTCGGGGACATACACGATGGTAGAACTGACCAGGGCTCTTAGATGAGCTGCATGCCGCCACCGACCTTGCTCTCTGGGCGATGAAGGTGACCGCACGCTCCCTGGGCCAGGTGATGTCCACTAACGTGGTCCAGGGGAGACACCTCTGGCTCAACCTGGCCGATATGAGAGACGCCGAGCGAACCCGTTTCCTCGACTCTCCCATATCTCAGGCTGACCTCTTCGGTGGCGTGGTCGAGGACTTCGCTCAACAGTTGAGGCCATTAAGCATATTCTGCCCCGGCGGCCTGCTGCTGCCTCCACCCAGCCGCCGGCACAGAATCCTCAGTCTGCTCCCCACAGAGGGCACCCTCCTGCCTGGGGAATGGAGATTCCATCCCCAGTCGGTTCAGCTGATTTGGAAACAGTTCGGCGACACACAGGTAGATCTGTTTGCCTCCCACGACTCTTCCCATTGCAGCCTGTTTTATTCCCTGACCGAGGGCACACTCGGCACGGATGCACTGGCGCACAGCTGGCCGTGGGGCCTCCGCAAGTATTCGTTTCCCCCGGTTAGCCTTCTTGCACAGCTCCTGTGCAAGATCAGGGAGGACGAGGAGCAGGTCCTTTTGGTTGCGCCTCATTGGCCCAACCGGACTCGGTTCTCTGAACTTGTGCTCCTTGCGACAGCACCTCCCTGGCCAATTCCTCTGAGGAAGGACCTCCTTTCTCAGAGACGGGGCACCCTCTGGCACCCTTGTCCCGTGTGGAACCTACACGTGTGGCTTCTAGATGGAACGAGGCAGGTTTGAGTACCCTACCACCTCCAGTGGTGGCTACTATTACTTCCGCTAGAGCCTTGTCCACGAGACACGCCTATGCATTGAAGTGGAACCTCTTCGTCACCAGGTGCTCTTCTCGCCGAGAAGACCCCAGAAAATGCCCGATCAGTGTCGTGCTTTCCTTCCTGCAAGATGGGTTGGCGCGAAGGCTGTCTCCCTCCACCCTCAAAGTGTATGTTGCCGCTATCGCCACACATCACGATGCAGTTGAAGGAAAGTCTTTGGGGAAGCATGACCTGGTCATCAGGTTCCTTAGAGGAGCGAGGAGACTAAATCCTTCTCGCTCTCCTCTTGTACCCTCTTGGGACCTCTCAGTGGTGCTATCTGCCCTGCAGAGAGCTACCTTTGAGCCATTGCGGTCAGTGGAGCTTAAGTTCCTGTCCATGAAGACAGCACTCCTGACCGCTTTGGCCTCCATTAAGAGGGTAGGGGACCTGCAGGCATTTTCGGTTGACCAAGAATTCGGTCCTGCTAACTCTCACATGATTCTGAAACCCCGGCCTGGATATGTGCCCAAGGTTCCCACCACTCCGTTCAGAGATCAGGTGGTGAACCTGCAAGCGCTGCCCTCGGATGAGGCAGACCCAGCCTTGGCACTGCTCTGTCCAGTACGTGCCCTCCGTGCTTACATAGACAGAACGCAGTGTTTCAGGACCTCAGACCAGCTCTTTGTCTGTTATGGTGGGAAGCTGAAGGGAAAGGCTCTCTCCGAGCAAAGGTTGTCTCACTGGATAGTGGCTTGGCTTACCAGACGCAGGGCCGACCGTGCCCCCTTGGGTGTGAAGGCACACTCCACCCGGGGTGTGGCCTCCTCTTGGGCTCTAGCGCATGGCGCCTCGCTGACAGACATCTGCAGAGCTGCAGGCTGGGCAATACCTAACACATTCGTGAGATTCTATAATCTCCGAATGGACCCAGTGTCCTCCCATGTACTCGCCCCCAGTGGCCGGTAATAGGACCCGCTCCGTGTCATCGCTTGCTGCGCCATTCTAATCCAAGGACTGTATACGTGCGCTATTTCACCCAAATGAGTTCTTCCTTCCAAAACCCTGAGTTCCTCCTACACTGATGATGCCGTCACCAGAGTGCTGTCCGGTTGCTCAGCCCTCGTGATTGGCTAAGTGCTTCTATGTGCATGGTTCCCCTGTTGGGTGACCTCCACATGTGTATTTCCACGGTAAGTCTCCATCGAGCTTGTGTTTTCCCTCTCTCTCGAGGTTGAAACATTCCACCCTGCGGGCTGGATACCTCTGAGTCTTCCATATGCATCCCGTCTCGGGTCATATGTGTATTTAAGTCCTCCCTTCGGGTAGGCATTGTGTTACATGTTCCTCCTGGGATATGTTACCCAGTGTACCTTGGTATTCTTGCGTTAAGCCTTGCCCTTCGTCCGTGCTAGTCTCACGACAGGGAGCTCAGTCTTGCTCAGGGCACTGGAGGACAGACGATGTGGCGTGATTACTGGGACTCCCAATTTCGTCAGTCACTGACGTAGCGTCTCCGTTCCCTACTCAGGGCAGGGTAAGATGGGGTGTTTTTACAAATGGATGTATACTTACTTTTAAATTGTAGTTATTTCAATATAATTATTTAGTATGTGCAGTATTATGATGCATCAGCCAATGTGTTATTATTGGAAATAATTAGTTGTCCCTGGGGAAAGAAAACACCCAAACCAAATAACTCACAACAGATAAAGTAGAATCCCAGTCAAATAGGTTAATCTGAAAGGTACCTTTATTCTATGACTTATATGCACAGGCATATGAATATTTAATATTTAACTGCCCATTTTAATTGAAGATGTGCCATAATGTCAACAGTATGTATTCAAATTGAATGATTTCTCTCAATTAGCCTATAGGTTTTAATGAATAGCAAATATGTCTCAAATGTAGGCCTATCTCTAATTCATGGAAATGTTGAATAATAACCTCATGGATTACAGTAAGTATTAAACTTAAAAATAATAACAGTAACAACATGTCACTGTGATCCCTCTGTGCCAACTAATTTAAATTTAATTTAAACAAATTTTTACTTAACAAATTAACAACATGAATGTGTCCAAAAATCCCTCATTAACAAAAAGATGTACACAAAAAAAACGTTTATATTCAGCATAATGTATAGACCATAGAAAATTAGATCAATAAACTTCAAAATTGTTTCAGCTGGACTAAATCTCACAAATGTTGATATTCAGATGAAATTACAGTATTCAACATAGCGTAGCCATTCATTAAAAGTGTTGAGATTGTGCAATCTACTATCAAGAGGAAAATGAAGGTGGTGAGAGCTCTGACTTATACAAAACCTTCCCGGGAAGCTAATTTGGACATATTCATCTCAAATACACTTGATAAGCTTCTTGTTCTTGGAATTTAACTACACCTCACTGCGTCCTGTCACTACCCTGAAAAGTACCTCAAACTGAGAGTGCTGACCTCTATAAAGTCTGTCCATCTGTCCAGGGTGTTTCCCTGCATTCAGCCCAAGACTCTGGGACAGGACAAGTGGTTTGGAAAATGCATTGATAGATGGACCAAAATATTTCATTTGATTTAAGTTCATCTGGCATCAGCCCTCCTATCCCACACATCTAAAGGTTCATTAAGCTGTCCTGAATATTTATTTTATTGAATTCTTTTTGGGGGATGTTGTAATTTTTCTTTAAGTAACATTCCGAAAATATTTAAAAGCTAAATTTGATCCAAAACAGTCAGCCATGATATGTTGTGTGACTGGGGGATTCAACTGATAGCTGTATGTAGGCCTACATCACTTTTGCAATTTTGCCAATACGTGTGTTAAATTGTAAACACAGCAACTCATTCTTTATTATGACTGTTATTTCACAATTTATCATGTCAACAACATTAGGGATATATATATATATATATATATATATATATATATATATGCATCTCCACTTTTTTTTTTTTATCTGCACATTTTTTATACACCTTTTTTGTATTTTTTAAATGCATTTAAGCAAAAAAGTTTTCAAGATCATGAGAAAAATGAAATGTCACATTTATGTGTCCCTGTCCCAAATGGCACACAGTGCACTTTCAGTCTTGTGGACTAACAATGGCTGCCGCGTGCGTGTGTACGTTAAGTCCGTGAGACTGTAGGGTGTCCCATTTGTCATTTTAGATCTCAGAAGTGTGCACGCGAGCATCCCTCTGCGGTCGATATGTGCCCTCGATGCGCACGAGCCCGCACTGATGCTCCACAGCTTCTTCCCGACAGTCAAAGCGGCGTTACGTCACGAACGTACAGACTCGTAGGAAGACCTCGAGAGCTTAGATTGCCATTTGGGACAGGGCCATAGTTGCATCTGAATGAAACGCCAATGGTCACTAAACACAACAGAAATAGGGGGGAAATAGTGCCGTTAACTTGTTGATGTAGGGTCAAATTACAATCGTTACAAAACACTGATCCTTTACCTCATTCACCCACATCAACAGAAAGACTGCAGGCCTTTCATGGAAAACTGAAGGACCTGGGGGGGAGGCCTCTATAAAAAGTAAAGGCAGAGTGAGTTCCTGGATGTTTTGAGGTGTTAAAGGATTAGGTCACTTAAAAATGAAATTTGAAAATGAAAAATCATTTACTCACCCTCAAGTTGTTCTAAAACAGTATGAATTTCTTTCTTCTGTTGGACACACACACACACACACACACACACACACACAAAAAAGATATTTTGAAGAATGTTACCAAAACCGTTGATGGACCCCAATGACTTCCATAATATGGAACAAAAGTACTGTTTTGGTAACGAAGAAATTCTTTGGTAAAAAATAATGTTTTGGTCACATTCTTCAAAATATCATTTTTGTGTGTGTGTTGAGCAGAAGAAAGAAATTCATACAGGTTTGAAACAACTTGAGGGCGAGTAAATGATGATAGAATTTTAATTTTGAAGTGAACTTTTCCATCAAGGCACTCTGTGAAAATGCTAAATGGTAACATTAAATGTTTGGTTAACTTGCTGCAGGCATCCAGGACATTATTATCATGTTTTGCTGCCTGCTTGCATCCAAATGTTTGGAAAATGTTTTTAAATCATTTAAATTAAAGCAGAACAGACGGTTGAACTGCTCTCCTGTGTCCAAACGGATGCATTGATTGGCTGGATCACGTATTCAAGGATCATCGGGGTTAAATTTGCTCTGACAAACAGACACCCACCTGCACTGATAAAGGCTTGTTTGTCAAGTCCAGCAAATCTCAAAGTTCTGTTGATCAATTCAGTTGATCAAACGTTACAGTAAAGACATTTATAATGTTACAAAATATTATATTTCAGATACATAAATGCTGTTCTTTTGAACTTTCTATTCATCAAAGAATCCTGAAAATAATCATAATAATAATAATTGTACACAGTTTTCTACATTGAGAATAATAATAAATGTTTCTTGAGCATCAAATCATCATATTAGAATGATTTCTGAAGGATCATGTGACACTGGATATATTAAAATAGAAAACAGTTATTTTAAATTGTCATAATATTTCACAATATTATGTTGTTGTTGTTGTTTATTATATCAAATAAATGCAGCCTTGGTGAGCAGAAAAGACTTTTAAAAACATTCAAAATCTTACCGATTTCAGAATAATAAATGAATGTATTTATTAATTCAAATATCTCTAGTCATTTTATCTTCATCCATTCTTGGAAAAGCCATGAAAGCCATCAATTCAAAGCAAAGGGATTGTTAAAAATAGTGTTAAGCTTGATCAGATCTCTAATACGGTTTCAAAAGGCCATTGAAATGAACATGATATTATCCTTATGACTTGAGCCTATAATAGTCTGGACAGAAAAATGACAGAAACAAAAAGTCATAGTAAATGGGTTTATTCATTCACATCTGACCCAACAGTTTTCAGAACTCAAGGTGTTTTTTTGTTTTGTTTTTATCAACACTTTTTACTAAGTGTTTCACCAACATTACCCAAGAAAATATATATGATGCAGGAGAAATATCATTTATTTCTATGGACTGTAACACAGATACGGTCACAATGAGCACCCTTACCACAACTGAAACAGCAGAAGATATTGGTTCATGTTTTGAGATCACATGACCACCAGCCGCTCTTCAACATGGCTGGTTATTCTGACAGCGAGGAGTGATCACTAAACTGTGATTCTGACATGACAGCACAGAATCAGACGTTTCTTCTTTAAACATGCACTTGTGGAATGAGTTCAAGGCCGGGAACATCTTATCCAGAGGAGAAACGATACATGTGTTAGCCGTGTTAACAAAAATATCTCTCTACAGTACGTTATTTCATCCAATAAGAAAATAAAACTTTTTTTTTTTTTTTTTTTTTCATTTAGAAACGTTCTAAAAGAAGCCATTTTGCAGTTGTTGTTTTTTTTTTTTATAGAAATACAAACAAAACCAAAAGACATACATTACAACCGATGCAATTAATGAACATTGTACAAAATAAAGTTACACACTGTAGAAAAAAAAGAAATTAAATAATTCCATCGTGTCTATCCTATGATATCAAGCAATTATAAAACAATCTTGGGGTAGAGACACATATCGGACAACAAGCAAAGTGGTTAAAGGGCTGTTGTCCTGAACCAGACGCCTTCACATGAGTGCCTGTACTTTATATTCAAACAAGAACATAGTTACACTGAATTAAGTATAGTGTCAGTCAGAATGGAAACAATAGTCTAGAATAAAGGTTTCAAACGGGGGTTTGCCATAGAAGAACCATCGAAGCCAATAGTGAACCTTTATTCATATCAACATGTCTTTCACCTCAAACTCAAAGAATTTATCATTATTATTATTATTATTATTATTATTTGGAAATGAGACCCAGACAGTGTTAGTGAGAAGTGAAGACTGGCACGGACGGCACACTCCGCCGGGTCTGGTGTGTTCAGTGATACCGCGGTAAAGCTCCCGATGTTACTGTGAACGCTGTTAATACGCCTCTTTCTGCGTGTGCATCTGCTCCTGGATCTTCTGCAGCATTTCCTGCATTCGTCTCAACTGCAGAAGAAGAAAACAACACACAATCACCACACTGCACCACCAAAACTGATCAATCAATACCGACCAATCAATGAGTCTGAGGCTGGACGAGTCATGTGACGTTGATCACCAGCCTAACCAATCAGATCAGCCAGGGGGAAAGTCACGTGAGCTGCGCGTGCATGCCTTCGGTACGTGACCTCGGGGATATTGACACGTTGGAGTTGTTACGTAACCTACAACGTATAAGCTAAAATCCATACCACTTCCGATCGATACTAAAATCCATACTGACAATGCATGGCTTCCTTTCACTCGACTGTACATGAGTGTCACCATTTCATTTTCTAACTCATAATTATTGAAAAATGATGGATTGCACACCCAAAGTGGTGATGTGTGTCGTGACTTAATACCCAGGTACTGTCAGCAATTCAACGGTCCAGAGTCAATTACTCCATGTTTACCAAATCATATGTGTAGAGATCGAGACATTCATGCCTATAATGCTTTGTTTTGTGTGTGGAACAGCTTTATGTGAAACCAAACGGCTGATAGAGCTCAGAGAGAGAGAGAGAGAGACTGGGAACTGGAGATATTCAAAGCTGTGCAGTTCAAGAACATGAAATGAATCAAGAATTGTGGTGTAAGTTATCAGAATAAACCTTTGAGCAACACTCAGACGTCAACGGCGGTTGTGAAAAGTGCGTATGATACACAGATGTGCCATGCCAAATCATATCACCAGTGTTTACAAGACTTTAATCACAGACTGATTCCAGTGCAATAAATCCATTACAGAAAACGGCTCGAAAGCAAAGCCTTCGTTCATACTTTCATCCATCTATTTCAGCTCATGTAATGCAGTAACTGCTTCCAGTTGAAGAAAAGAAAACATTCATCTACCAGTCTTCCAAAATATATGCAAAAATACCACGACATTTCTGAAATAAGTACAAAATATATTTTAGCCTGTACTCAGAAAAATACTTTATATCACTGTAAGATTTTAGAAAACTGCAGGAAATAATTCTCATTACTGTAATATATTATATAGTATATAACAGTTGTATATTGTCCACTTTATTTTAAGTGTCTTTATGTACTTACAACAAAAACAAAAAATGTTAGACACAAAGCACTTGTGTTAACTGTGTCCATGTATAGGGTGAGGAATAGGAATAGGGCTTGCTTTAGGGTTAGTTGCATGCAATTATGCACATTTTACTGTTATTACTACAGAAAGAACATGCAACGTGTAACAAGGACACTGTCAAATAAAGTGCTGCTTTTGTGGTGTAACATGGGTAAGTTTAGGACAGGTTTGGTTCTATGGGTAGATATGGGAGTTAACAGTGTAATTATAGATGTACTTGACAGCTGTTTACATGCAGGTATTTTAAATATAATTACAATGTCAAATCATGCATGTACACAATAAATGCATTGTATCAAACGATTAATTTAAATGTTAACAAATAGTAGTTAAACACATTTAATACAAAGTGGGCTATAATATCATAGTATTATAGTTCATTATGTTATTGTGTTGTATTAAATTAAATTTTGACTTATTTAATTAAATGGACAGTATGATCTACTATATTACAGTAATGAGAACACATTATTGTGTTAGTGTGAATTTATAGAAAAAAATCCTACCAACTGGCCTACTGTTTGCATATAATAATCATCTTCATCATTTCGGGGTTGGATATACATACGCTGGACATATCTCAGCCATTATGCGATGCAGGTTTAAAGTGCATCACGCCAGAGATGTGCAGCGCTCCAGATACACCTACAGGGGGCGCCAGTGGCCATGAACCACTGCTCTAGAGGGGTGATCTGAGGGTCACGGGGTTAAATACACCGAACTACACGAAACCCTATCAGGACCCTGTGTGCTCAGCGTTGGGTTCGGGCTCTGAGTGAGCATCCACGCACGGCTCCGGCTCCGAACGCTGCTCGTGGTGTGGTGTTTGCTCATGCTCATGCTCATGCTGATCTTGGCAGGGAGAATGCCGTACCTCCTCGTCTTTCTCTCGGATGAGCTTCTCCGTCTCGTCCGCGACACCGGGCACCATGGGAATGGGGAAGTCGGTGCCGCTCTCCCTGGTCAGTTTGCTGCTCGGAGCAAAACAGCACATGCATGCAACGTACGGTCAGTTTCACCAGCAAAAGACATGCCATCGTTCACTGTAGCCCCAAAAAGCATACATATCCCATGTTCAACTATTATCTAACATGAAATGAACACAGTAAAATCTGCTGATATTCAATTAACCGTGTGAGAATATATCTCAGATTCTTAACGTGTGACTTTATGGCTAATGTTTAGCTGTGTCCTACAGTTTGCAGGAAACCCTGTAAGGTGGAAAGGAAGGGACATCATTTGGAGCATGATTTAGTGTAAACCTAACGGTGTGACTTCTGGTGTGCTTGTTCTGGCGCTTCACGCTGCTCCTGCTTGCTTGTTTTTTAAGATCCTGTTTTACAGGAAGTCGATAGACCTGGACTATTTTTGATAGACCTGGACTATTCCCCTCATACTGATCTGCTCCGACATCTGATACACTGAGTCTCCACTCTCTTTATCATTTGTACAGGCATCATTAGTCCTTGGTGTGGTTGGGTAGCCTTCTAGATGTGAACTGGATACTGTTTTGGCTAATGCAGATATATTGATAAGTTGTTTGTTTGGGTGCCGAACAATCATTGGCCATGTCTCTGTGTAACTGCTTTCAAGCTCCTTTGTCTTTTTGCATTGGTTTTGGCTGACTTCAGTCAAACGGGTCCTTCTGGCACGGCTCTTCAGTACTCAGCAGCTCAGGATTTTTGCATTTGCCTCCAAACATTCATGAATGGTGTAAACAGCTTGGAATTTGACGCTGCCCATGTTGCATACACCTTTCGTGAAAGACACTTTGAGCTTTTCACCCGTGCTCCCCGTAAATCTCCTATGGAAATCCGCTATGGAAATCTGAGGCCACTATTCACTGATGCCAAATTTGGCAACTATTGACTCCCATCTTCAGAATTACAGTGTGCTCTGTTTAACATTCGCTCTTTGATCGATAAAACATCAGTGCTAAATGACATAATCACTTTCACGAACCTGGACATGCATTTCTTGAGAGACCTGGCAGGAGCCCAATGACTGACTCAGTTTAAACTTGATTACATTTTAATCAGGCTTTGGTCTGACATGAGCATATTAAATATCAGCGACTGAGAATAAAGGTTTCCATTGAATACCTAGCTTTGAAAATGGTTGGTCAAACATCACTAGCTGTGATCTTATTCTATTGACCTGATGTTTTCTCTGAGATAAGTGAGCTGCATAAGGCCCCGGTACACTTCAAGCAAAATAGAGGAACGAACTGGTGAGGCGTCATTTTGAACAAAATCAGGCCAAAATGAAGTCTCCACTTTCCAGAAAAGTTCACTCCGGCTGGTAAACACCTCTGAACTACCATTGGTCCATGGAGACTGTGTAATAGGTAGGTGTGCGCTGAGGCTCTGTCCTCCTCCTTCATTTCCTCTGTTGAGTCTGTCTCTGACTCTGACTCTTTATGATCTCACGGCCCAATAGTGACGTGTTGTCTCTATGATAATGCTATTTCCCAAACACTTGAAAAAAATCTAGCTTAGATCATCGAAATATTAACACTTACAGACCAATCTGTAATTTACCATTCCTGACCAAAGTTTTAGAGAAAGTAGTGGCCTCTCGATTACGATCTTACCCGACTGCAAACGGTCTTTTTGAACCTTTCCAGTCTGTATTCTGTCCATCACACAGCACAGAAACGGCTGTTATTCAGTGATCAGTGGATTCTAGGTTTATAAACATCCTAATTCTCCTTGACCTAAGCTCTGCGTTTGACTGTCTGTGAGGACATTCTCCTCCCTCGCCTTTCTGAAATTGCCAGTATTGGTTCAGATCTTTCCTGACTCACTTCTTACCTCAACAACAGAAAGTATTTATTACTATGCAAGGGTACAAATCCGCCTCTGCTCCTCTCTGCCACATGGTGTTCCTCAGGGTTCAGTTTTTGGTCCATTTCTCTTTATCATCGACATGCATCCTATTGGTGACATCATACATATCCATATAAGTTTGGACTTCATTTTCACTGTTATGCTGATGACAAAATTTACCACCAGGTCTGACATGCCATCTCTTCTTGATTCCCTTACTGCATGTATTGGGGATATCAAACACTAAATGTCCCTGAAATTTCTTAAACTGAATAATAACAAAACTCTACTACACCAATCAAAAGAATAGTCCTGTGCTTTGATATTGATAGGGTTCATATAAAATCCTCCTCCGCTGTCCTTTTATTAAGAGTGATCCCCTCTACCAAGCGTTTGCTCACATCACTCCCATCTGTGATCTTCACTGGCTACCTTTGCATGGCACATTTATTTAAAGATACTCCTAACATTTAAAGCTTTAAATTCCTTTAAATCCCCAAGTGTCTAACCTGCTTCACCCATTCCTGTCCACCAAAAACTCTCTTAGATTGTCTGATCTTGGCCTTTTGTCCATTCCTAGATCTTGATTGTCTACTATAGGTGAAAGATCATTTTGTGTTTCAAACATCCCTTCTTGATAAAACTTCAGAATACTGTTCCCTCACAAATGAATAACTACAGAGAAACAAATGAGTAATGCAGTATTAACACTCTAGTTACTTCTATTAACTAACAAGAAACTTTGATTAACTAATTAGTATGTAATAGCACTCAGCTGAATGAGGTAATTCAGTATTAGCTAATCAATAACTACAATTAGTTTTTTTTATCTCCCAGAGGACTACTAAGAACTACAATATACAAGTTAATTAATGAGATAACGCACAATGTATAATTCATTCTAAAGTAAAGATCATGGTAGTAATGACTCAAGTGTTAGTACATCCTTCAGAAGGAATTACTTAACAGTATTCAGAAGTTAAAAGCATGATAACTCTGTAGCAATGACTGAAATCATTGTACGTTTTTGAGGTTTTTTGTAGCCTTGTCTCGGTCTACTTTCAAGACCAGTTAAAAACATAACTATCTGAAATGTATTTTCGATCATTTGTACTTGGTGTGCTTTGTTTTCCTTGAAATGTACTTCTACCTTGAGTTATGGAAAGGCGCTATATAACTTTTTCTTCTTTTCTTAATGTTAATGTCCATATGTGACTTAAGTTTCCAAATACTTTTTGGGGCCACTGTTGTACAAAACAAAAGCTGATAGAGAGTGCAAACACAGCTTCTTCTGCCTGAATCGTGGCTGCGTACTTGCGGTTGCGTTCTTTCACCACCATGCGGGTCATACTCTGGATGCAATGGGCTCTGTAGTTCTCATAGTGGGTTTCCCGGGTCACATCCTTCAGATCTTGCATGTGTGTTCGTACCAACATGTTCCTCAACTTCACAAAGTCACAGTGTGCTGGGTTCTCCACTGTCCAACAAACACACACAAACACACAGTACATATCCAGTCTACTAAAATGATCATAAAATAATTGTGTAACCCCTGTATGCTTTACTGGCAGTGGGACACTCGGTTACACTTTATTTTAAGGTGTCATTGTTACAGAGTAATTATATATTTAAGTACTGAGTAATATTAAGCAACTACATGCACTTACTATAGGGTTAGGGTAGGATTAGGATTTGGTTGAGGGTTAATTGCATGTAATTATGCATAACTTACTGTTATTACTCTGGTAAGTACATGTAACATATGTAACAAGGACACTGTAAAATAAAGTGTTACCGGAAACTCTTGTGAGGCGTGCTTGTTCCTGGATCAGGATCATACCTTCTACGATTCCCCAGGGGTACAGACGTCCTCGAACCCTCTTGCCTTTGGCCTCCACTACTGTGTTACTGCCAATCACAGCAAAGGGAATGCTGTCCTACACGAGGAGGACAAGAAAACGAATCATCTCAACAGAAATCATGCTTTAGGGGTGTAACAAAAAAATATTTCAAAAAGAATAACAAAAAACAGCCATTCAAGTATAGTGCTAGTGGTTTATGTTTTTGGGGCTGGTTAGTGATTTCTTTTCTTGCTGCATCAAACTGGGTTCCAGTGCAGATACAAGACACTGGCCACTAAACAGAAGCAAATAAAGCTACGCTTTGATAGACAGAGCACTGGTGTGAGTTTGCAAGTGGGCGACTCAGTATTACTGCCTGTGAAGGGTTTTGCACGGTTTACTGGACCTTATTCATGTGGCTATTACATTTCTGGTCATTAAAATGTTTGGTACCAATTTATATTAGGTGTCTTTAACTTCTATGTACTGACATTTAAATGAATCATTTGATAAAATGCATTTATTGAGTCCATACAAGTTTTTACATTGTACTTATATTTTAAAAGCACCTGTACTTAAAAAAAGCTGTGATTAATTTCTGTAATTACATCTATAATTACACTGTTGAGTTTTCCATTACACTTTAACCCTCCTTTAAATCTACTCATCTCACCACACCTGACCTTAACATTACCTGTATCCAACCTCAATATCAGCTGAAGTGATTTGCAATACAATATGAACATAATAAATTATACTGTACCCAACTATTTTTTAAATGTAAGTGCATGGTTGTTAAAAACACCTAATATAAAGTGGGTTCATTATTTATTTATTTTTGTTATTTTTTAATTGAACGGACTGACTGAACTACTGAATAACTCGCAAAACACACACATATGTTCTCTCTCTCTTTCACTGGCTCAGGACACAATATGTAAAAAACACGCCTGAACCTTGAGCTCTTGGTCTTGCTGTTTGAAGTCCTCATCCTCATCTGAATCACAGTCTGGAAACTGGTAGATCTTTATTCCGTACTGTTCGATCTCCTCTCGAATCTGCCGGAGCACAAATAACTGAAATAAGCCCAACGGTACATACACAAACAACACACGGGACAGGTTTCGACAGCTTGGGCTCTTGCCTTGATTTTCTTTTTCTTGACCTCCATTGGTGTGAGTGTGTCAGCTTTAGCTAGTACAGGAACGATGTTGACCTTCTCATGAAGAGCCTTCATAAACTCCACGTCCAGAGGCCTTAAACTGACGCAGACACACAGTGACGATGATCACCAGACACAACAGCACAAACTAGAAGTTTCTCAGCAATTTATATTAGGTGTTTGATTTCTCTGTCACTGGTGTTGGAGAAACTGTGTTTTATGTTGGTAATAGGTGAAATAACAACAACAACAACAAAAAAAAACATGTTGACTTGGCTTGCCTTCCAGACATGACCAGCAGAGGGCACAGATGGATTGTGGGAGCTGGTTACTTTTTAACTGGCAGATCTCTCATTGAGACGGAGCACTTACTTAAACTAGGACTGTTTTTTCTTCGTCCAGTAAAAAACAACCAAAAAAAACTCCTATATATTGTATGACTCTAATAGTCACAAATCTGTATCTAGTATTTCAGACAGACATTAAGCAGTTGATCTTGTTGTTCTCCAAATACAAAAGACTAATGGTGAAAAAAAAAAGTGATGTAAAAAGGGCATCTGGACTAAAAGGAAATGTGCGTATGTCGCATTAAAGTGAGTGAAATATGCATTATCAGATGGATTATGTCTTGCATAAAAGCATGTGCTTTACAGTACACATACTATCATACTACAGAGATGATCCCTGTTGAGTAAGATGAGCTTTAGCTGCCCTTATGGAGTTTGAATACCAGCCTTGAGCCTCAACCACTACACCACAACACCATAAAGAAGTCAGGTTCGATCAGATCTGCGTTTATAATGCTGATGACGCTCATACCCGTGACCGAAGGGTGAAATGAAGTAGAGACAGCAGTGCACTCGGTTATCCTGAATGTTCTTGCGGTTCAGTCCGCTCTCATCTCTGAAGTACTGCTCAAACTGTTGGTCTATGTAGTCTGCCACTGACTTCCAGCTGAAAACACACAGATACAGCACTGAATCACCAAACCTGTGTCATATTCACTCCAAAACCAAAAGAATTATACAAGAAATGTAGCCCTATACCATTCAGTGTTATTGACAGCATCCCCGAATCCTGGTGTGTCCACGATAGTGAGCTTGAGTTTGACGCCCTTCTCCTCGATGTCCACTGTGTGTTTGGTGATCTCCACCGTCTGAGTGATCCTCTCTGCCAACAACACGGCCATCAGAACATACAGCAACACTCACAGCAAACAACCGCGAGAGATGAACTCACCTTCAGCATTGAGCAGCTTCCGGTCTTTGTAGAGATCTGTAAGGAACAGACTGTTGACCAGGGTGGACTTTCCTAAACCTGACTCTCCTGTGAGGAACAAACACTCCATCATCAATGACACCATTGATATTAAAGGAACAGTTCACCCAAAAATGAAAATCTTGTCTTCATTTCTCGTATCACCACGTTTGACATCAGTAACACAGATGAGTCTAGTCACTGACCTTCAAACTGGCACTATATGTCTGAATGGATGTGAACAGGGAGATTTCCAGAGAATAACAGCTTACATTTCAGTCTAAAGCTATCATGTGACTCCATAAGAGTGCTTGAGTCATATGGACTACTATTATGATTTATGGTGCTTTTTTGTGCCATTTTGGAGCTCAACAGCCAGTTTTTTTGTTTGTTTTTTTAAGATGGTTCACTACATTATTTTTGGGTGAACTATACCATTAAAATGCAGAAAAAGGAGAACACACACTTTTCATAAAGTTTGTTTTGAAGCTAATTTCCACAGATATGATGTTAAAAAATTACCTGCCACCATTAAAGTGAAGTCAAAGCCCTTCTTCACAGATTTGCGGTGAACCTGATTTGGCAAAGTAGCAAATCCCACATACTCCTTGTCTTGGTCCTAAAGAAAGAAAGAAAGAGAGAGAGAGAACGATGAAAGATAGATATGATAAATATAATTTAAAACAAATAAACATTCAAACAACCAACATATAACATATATTTAACTCAAGCTGATGGAGAGAGAACCCAAGAATCAAAAACGAAACATATTTTCTCAATATGTATTCAGCATAGTGAAACGTCAGCCTTCAGTTTGTAGGCGATATCTCTTATTATCATAATGGCCAGCGGGAGATGACAGACATTGTGAGAGTCTCTCTCTGGTAGGCAAACCACACGCGGCAGGCTTTGGATTGAAGTGAATTAGGAAAGATGTGGGGTGGAGCGTCATAAACCCAAAAAGGGCTTTGCGCCTTTAATTATCTTTTACAAACATGTTCTAGACCACCAACAGGATCCACTTAAAAACATGCCATTAAAATGTAAATCCATCCTCCCGAAAAGCAAGTGACAGATGAAACACAATCTCATGAACCAAAACATGTTTCCAATTCAGAACAAAAACTATGAGAGGTAACCGGGCAACTGAGATCCCTCACAAAACAATCCTGTGGTAATATTTGATATGTACCATGGTACCCGAATGATTACCAGTCATAGTGCTCCAAGAAACTTCAAAGAATACCATGGTACATTCCAACATGTGATTCTTATGCTTGTTGGGAGTGATGTTTCAAGGTGTTTATGCACGGACGCTCATGACGGAAATCAGACCCCGGCGTTCATTACCTCAGTAGCGTCATAGGGGTCATAGCGACCCCAGGGGCTTTTAGGCCTGGATGGGCTGATGGGAGACGGCAGGCTAAAGTCCACGTGGCCCCGCTGAGCCCCGTGTCTGGACTCGTGCTCTAACTCTCCGGGGCCCCTGGGTACCGCCACGGGCCTCAGGAAGGTGGGTGTCCCCGGGGTGTGAGGCCTGCTGTGAGCCTCACCCTCACTATCGGCCTTATGGGGCCCGGGGTGGGCGAACGGGTGACCCTCTCTGGGCGGATGATGTCCCATGATGTGCTCCAGCTCCGAGTCCTCCGAGTCTTCCTTAGGGAAGTGCTGAGGTCAGGAGGGGATCGGGCAAGTTAGGGGTCGGGCCAGAACATATGGGCAGGTACAGAGGCGGTTTAATAGGGAAAGATAAGGTCATGGAGAAGAGAAGCAAAAAGAGAATAGACCATTTAGTGGTTAGACAGAAAACACTGTGCATGCCCTTACAAAACATTACCATGGTAAATACCCATTTACTAGAGAAGTAACCCAGTAAATGAAAACTCCATCAGTTTGACAGAAATTAAGGTTACCATGGTAAAAGTTTTTACGAGGTATAATGAATACAAGAGAAGCACATACATAAGTGGTATAAGGAGTGTTCCTGAGGAATATGAAACTGGAGTGCACGCGTCTACACTGTTGTTAGTGTCCACACAAGACGTTAGACATCAAGACACAACACAGATGACATTGATACTCCCTGCACAAGAGCTGATAACAATGACAACAATGACATCGAGGACCACAGACTCACTCCAGACGAGAGTCCTTCCACAGCAGATTGGCGAGACATGCGAGCAGACATTCGAATGTTAGAGGGGTCCTATATTGCCCTTTTCACAAGATGTAAAATAAGTCTCTGTTGTCCCTAGAGAGTGTATGTGAAGTTTTAGCTCAAAATACCTCACAGATATTTTTATAGCATGTTAAAATTGTCACTTTTTCAGGGTGAGCAAAAATACGCAGTTTTTGTGCGTGTCCCTTTAAATGCAAATGAGCTGCTGCTCCCAGCACAGGGGGCGGAGCTTCAAGAGCTTGCATGTTTAGCAGCTCCGATTACCTCACACAGACACGCACTGAAAATTTCGAAAACTTTTAGCCTTTTATGTTCAAACCGGAGTCACACAAAGATGGAGAGACTCAAGAAGAAGTGACAACATTTCTGAATGGTTAGTTGATGAATTTATGTAGCTGATGTGGAGTTAATTATCTTCTAGTCATTGATTAGCATATTCTGTCATGATAATCTATAAATGCGTTCCCGGGGGCGGGGTTTATGTACATTTTAGGGTTAGTGATGTCACTAACCCGTGAAGAAGCTCATTGTAGTCTCTACCAGCCGTTTGTTGTAGTCCTTAAAATCGATTTCTGTAAAAGCAAATATCTCTCTTTGCTTTGAACTTTGAGCGTCGTAACTTTGCAGATGCTGTTTATGCTCAAACAGCAACATTACACACTAACTAAAGTTAGAAAAGTGAAATCATAATCAACCACCCCTTTAAAGAAGTTCTGTTCAACACATCAGCCATATACACGCTGCAAAGGGCCATGCTTAATTGATGCTCTTTAATGGGCCTCTGACTAGCGAACTTAAACATGGCTGACAACCATATTGGTGTCATTAAACTCTAACAATGGCCTTTTTTGTCTTGGTAAACCTGTTCAAAGAAGGCCAAGACGCAAAACTAAAGGCTGCATGTGATAGGTGGGCAATGTGACCCTCTCAGGTTTCCACTGCTCTGAGACCTGTCCGGATAAATAATGCATCGTGGTGCAGTGAATCCGTGTTCGAGGTGCAGGCATGATCTTGTACACTGGAAAAGTGATTTTATAACGATGGTCATATGGTCAATCTGTTGCCACAACCTGGAAGACACAAACACTGAACTGAACAGATGTCCTATATGAGTCCTGCCTGCTGTTCGTCTCTAACATTTATCCATTTAACATAACATTTGTCCTACGCAGCGTCGGAGGGATGCTGGACTCCCAGTGTCTCGAGTCGAAGGCGGCCCGTCCATCGCAAGCTTCTCACCTAATACATCTCCATGTTTTCTGTTCTGTCAAACTGATTTTTCCCATTGAACAGGTCAAGGCCACATCATCACATGGCATGGCTTTTGCAACCCATTCGACTTCTGTAATGAAATGGGTTTTCTTTCTCTGATTGCAACAAGACATTTTGACCGGCAGATTCAGAGCATCTCCGTGTATCCCACTGGTTACCTTGGGATAAATATATCTCTATTTGCTATTACGGTGTAACCTTTGTTACACTAACTTTAACTGGCACTACAGAACTGCATTTGCGATTGGCCTAAATAGCTATTTGACTGATCGTTTAACAATTTCCGTCCTAGGTGATATTACTCAAAAGGAAAAGTAATTTCAGTTATTACTTTTTGATGAAAGATTATAAAGACAATTCCTTAGAACAATGTACGTTGATAAATCGCTCACAATAAGAAAGCAAGTAAGAAACGAGTAAAACAAGGTCAATTTCAAGTTGACTCTAACAAATAATTAAAGTTAATACGCTGGCTTGTAATTGTAGAAGAGTGGTCCACGTCTAAGGGCAGTCTCCTAAGAGGTCAGAGGTCAGACGGACTCAACGAAGTGGGAGGGAGGGAGGATCACCAGTACCTTTTCCACTTCATGCATCCTGGGCTCAGGTGACGCTGGCATAGAGTCTTGCTCATCTGATGCCGAGTCGGTCTCGCGGTCACTGTCCTCCATCGCTACTGGAGCTACTGTGCACTCTGCCATCTCCAACCACAAGAGACAGGGGAGGAGAGGAGGCGCACGGCGGGGACAGACCAAGAGCAGTGTGAGGTGGAGGGATGTTACATGGGAGTAATGTTTGGTGGAAAGGATGGCAAGGGGATGAGAGAGAAAGAAAAATATGAAATGATTACATTATTGCAACAGGTCTTGATGCAGCCAATGGATGCCGGTGCACAACACCACAGCTGGCCACTGAGCTCCTCTCAGGGTCATCGGGTTTAGAGATAGAGATATTTCAGTGTGTCGTAACGACTAAATATGCTACCATATATGCAAAAAAATAAATAAACAAGTCAAAAACCACCACGTGATACCAGAACGTTATCACATTCAAATGGCGTTTGAACTGAATTTGCCAACACACATCTAACCAAATGTTTTATGCCAGTGGTAAGTAATGAAACGGTCTGTCAAATGTCTAATGCTCAATTCTGAGGAAACCCAACTACATGCTAGCATGAATCAGAGTCACCTTGACAGGAAAAAGAAACTAGATTTTTGCATTTTTACAAGGAAAAAAGGGCCTAAACATATAAATGTTGTCGCAGGCCCTGTGAGTTTTAGTGATGAAAATGAGTATTGGTAAAATGTTATTATGCTGATCATCAGGGCTTTAATCTTCTAATTAAAGAGGCGGGACTAGAGATTATAAACCTAATGTCTAACCATACATAAATCTTGTGATTCATAATTATACTATAGTGCTAACAGCACTAATGAAGAGCTTCCCAGATTAGGTGACGGTGACCTGCTTTACACCACACGCGAGCTGCAGAGATCGATGTTCAGTCTCCATCACCACAGGCTTCACTGGCCTATTTCAATCACTGCTCAATACTGAAACACGGCCTCCAGAAACAGACAGTATAGTGACAAAAACCTGGCTTGAAAATGTTGAAATGTCTTCATGGTAAAGCATTATTCCTCAAGTCTAACATGAAGATTTCGGTGTTTGGTGTTTTTAGCCCCCAACGGCGACTTCCAGGCAGCGAGGGGACGGGTAGGTTTAAGGTTGAGGTTAGGGTTAGCTGCCTGGAAAGAGCCATTGGGGGCTAAAAACACCATCGAGCGAAGATTTCAGGTCAGCCTACTCAGACATTCAGTTCATATTACTGAGACGTTACTGATGTGCTGGAGATCAGGCTGGGGAGGGAACTGGCCAAAGGCTCACGTCATGAGTTATATTATGTGTCTAGCAGGAGCATATACATTAGCAACATCCTCTTATGGCCTTGTGGAAAACAAAACTAAGCAGAATAAGATATATATCATAAATAAAATAAAATAAAGTACAACAAATGAAGGACAAGATAACTCTGATGCCCATATTCCACAACATGCACACATAATCTCACCTGAAACGCCTCTGGGAGGATGAAACAGTCTAAACTTCTTGTCTTGTCGGAGCCAGCTCCTCATTCCCTTTCCCACTGGAGACCCGGTGGCCAGCTCATTATCTCAGGCTTTTATACCCGGCCAGGCGGGGACACAGTGCCCTTCACTGCATCGAGCTGTCCCGCTGCCCCAGGGCACCAATCAGCAGCCGCCTCCACCGCAGCGCTATCGACACACACTACACTAAACCTGACCCAGGACACACTCACGTTCAGCAGATACACACAGCTGCCATCATCTCCATGAGCTTCACGTGCTTTATGGGGAATGAATGATGTTCTGGTGTTGAGGGATCTGCTCAGTTAGTGGGACTCCACAGATCGATGCCGAGCGTTCAGCCTTACATTTTTGAGGACGTCGAGAATGAGTTTCAAGCCAGGTACAAGGACACACACTCTCAAAGTGCTGTAATTGTTTGTCACCATGGGCCAGATTTACTAAACAGGGCAGATTAGCGTGAGTGTTGATGGGAGTGTAAAGTTCAGAGCGTGATCTACTGACAACACGCGTATGAAAGAACACAGACACACCGGATCATTTCCATAATGACCAACGCAATCTATCAAGAGCAGCGCAAATTAGCGTCTGGTTTAAGACATGTTGTTTTTGGGTGGTAAATAATGGCGCAAACACCAGTACATTGACGAGCGCAAACCTTAGTAAATCGCCTAGTGTGATTCATTTAAATACTCTCCTCCCATTGAGTCTGAAAGGGAAAATCTTACAATATGTTCAGCCACAAAAATGACTGTTCATGTCTTTTCAGCGCTAATCTTTGATAAATCCTGACAGTAGTTTTTTAAACCCAAAAGAGAGTTCGTGCTGGCACAAACTGTTAGTAAATCTGGCCCCAAGTGTCTTTTAAAGGAATAGTTCACAAATTATTATTTTTATTTTTTCTATATGTCATTCACATTCAGTTATGAGACAAGTGAGAAGTAATGGCCTTTGATTTCATGTACATCAAACCTGACACACCAAGTGAATGAGTAAATGAGTTCGTTTCTAGAAGGATTGTGAACTGTTTCTTTGATTACTACTCTTGATTACTTCTTATTCACGCTGGAAAGAGGGCAGCCGCTGGCATGAGGTAAAGTCAAGAGTGTGATTATAATCGGTATTAAAGTCTTAACAGATCTCAGACGCAGAGAAAGATTTAAAGAGCAAGATTAAGGAATTTCAGAGCATGTCCCTGATCTCTGCAGAACTTGATTTCTAGGCCTAAGAAATAATAGGTTCAGATATGAGATTGTAGAAGTCCACAAATCCATAGTTTTGTGGCAATATTAATGCTTAAAGTATTTTGTGTCAAAATCGGATTTTGCAAATACAAAAAAGTATTTATTTTTTTTAAGTTGACAACTTATAAACTTGACAACAAAAGTATCTGTACTTATTGGTTTAAAAACTTGCAAAATGACATATATAGTCCAAGAAGATTCTCAAATTCTAAGCGACATCGGCATATATTGTTTTAAGAATTTAAAAAAATGAACTCCTTCAAACTTGTCCTTTAAACGTGGTAACCAGACAGTTGATAGTTGCCATTGACTTCCATTGTATGAAAAAAATAAAATAAAATCAACATCAACTGTTACCAACCTTTTTTTTTTTTTTTTTATCTTCTTTTGTGTTCAGCATAAGAAACTCATACAGGTTTTGGAACAACTTACGGGTAAGTAAATGATGAAAAAAAAATGTTGTGTGAACTATCCCTTTAAGGGAGGAACCTAACATACACCCTTGTTTGTCCAGATGGTTTAATATAGTACACCTAATTAGCAAGGTTAAGATTAGTAACCCAAAACCAATAACTTCAGTCTTGCTCTCATTAAAGTTTAAAGAGATCTCAGATTTAATGTCACACAGACGTGCGAGCAAGCAAGGGTTTGAAACCTTTCTGTTAATTCTGTTTCAAAGCCAAATAAACTGAAGTGTCATCTGACAAAGCCTATAGTACTATAGGAAACACTTTAGTTTAGGGTCCAGTTCTCACTACAGTCTAAAAACTGCTGGCTTGTTTCAACCCAACTTTGGGTCAAATATGGACAAACCCAAACGTTGGGTTAAAAATGTAATGTAAAAATCTAACCCAATGCCTGGGTTTGTCCATATTTGACCCAAAGCTAGGTTGAAACAAGCCAGCAGTTTTTAGAGTGTATTAACTAGTTGCTTATTATCATGCATATTACTAGGATATTTGCTGTTAATTAGTCCTTATAAAGCACATATTAATGCCTTATTCTGCATGACTGTATTCTACATCCCTTAACAACTGAACTTAACAACTACCTTACTCACTATTAATAAGCAGTAATTAGGAGTTTACTGAGGCAAAAGTCATAGTTTATAGTTAGTTAATAGAGAGAATTGGACCATAATCTAAAGTATTATATTAGAGGAGCAGAAAACATCCACCTTTCAGTCGGTGAAGAAGAAAACAGGTCATTCCAGCGCTTGTCTGTCAGGTCACTGTGGTCAGATCCGCTCAGCCACGCATGAACATCTCAGTGTGTGAATCCAGCACAGATATCACACACACACACACACCGCCACAAAAACACTACTGAAGCAGCCCAAAGGAGACGACAACTGCAGAGGTTAAAGGCTGCAACTGTTAGGGTAACTGCTATACTTTTTAATAAGCGATAAACGAAAAGCAACACTACGCTGAAAGTTCACACAGTTTGATGTGATTGTTGGAGAGCTGCAGTTCAACACGAGCTCGCTGGTGCCGCTACACACACAAACAATCAAGCTCGCTCTCACACACCGTGTCCACTTTGTGCTGTTCGTGCACTTCTGAGCCAACAAATACCAATTTGTTGTGGTAGTTTAATGAAGCAGACCTGCTGAAGAATGTGATCACATGTCAAGCGATGGCCTGAGATCCACCTGAAGGGTCTTTGGGTTCCCGCTGAACATCGAGAGGTCAGAGTTCAGCTGGACGGGGTGTGAAGAAGAGGAACCTCCTGAAGAGCCTCCTCATTAGCTTTGACATGCGCTTCACATAACCTGTGCTTCAGCAGGAGTGCTGACGGATATATCTGCAGCGAGCTGTAGGTGTGAGTGTGTGTGACAGCAGCTGAGTGTGTGTCAATGGAGCTGTTGTGTGAATCAGCACAGCGGAGCTCTTTGTGTGTGGTGTGTGTGTGTGTGTGTGTGTGTGTGTGTGTGTCAGACTCCAGTGAAAGTCTCAAACAGGTGCACAATATCAAAATGATACACAACATAAACTTGAGCAACAATATCAAAATCAACGCACATTCATGTTTGAAAACATATTTTCACTTTGTAAATATATTTTTACACGCATGCACATTTTAACAAATTTAAACACGTTTGTCATTTAAATTGAAATATGATTATATTCGCCATCAATCCAAAATTTCCCATATGAGCTATTCATTAATAAAACCATACAGATAATCATGCATTTTCCAAAAAAGCAGTTTAGTTCACACAAAAACTGGACTAGAATCCACTTTATCATCCACTAATGAAATCACACTAAAACATCCTCACACTGAAACATCTGGCGGCTTCTGTAGCTGAAGTCAGATATCAGCTCTTATTCAATCTCACACTCGTTCCTAAGATCCTCCGTCACTGTAAATGCATTGAGCAAATGCAAAGTCAACATCCACAAAAGTGTGCAGACTGCAGACGTACCTCAGAATCGCTGTTGACTTCAGAGTTTGCTGCCATTCTTACTGATGGAGAGCAAACGCTCAGTGTTTAGAGAGAGAGAGAGAGAGAGAGAGACACACACACACACACACACACACAAGGCGGCACATGACCTACTGACTGTCTGTCTGCATCTTCATGTAGCTCATTTGCATAGCCACACCTCCAGCACATGCATCTCATGCCACTGTAAAAGCTCATTTGCATAGCCACACCTCCAGCACATGCATCTCATGCCACTGTAAAGGCTCATTTGCATAGCCACACCTCCAGCACATGCATCTCATGCCACTGTAAAGGCTCATTTGCATAGCCACACCCCCAGCTGTCAGTCATATATATATATATATATATGAATACCATCACAGAGTCATCCAGGGCATCACAGACCATCTGATCAAATTAGCAACTAGAAATATGTATACATATTTAGCTGTTTTTATCACATTTACATGTATGTATTTAGCAGATGCTTTTATCCAAAGTGACAAAAGAGGAGCAAAAGCAAAGAGCCAAAAATGTTTATAATATACAATGCCAGGTTTATTAGTTAACTAGGAAGCTAGAGAAGAGGAGAAAAGCAGAGAAGAATTACTTTCTTTCCGTTTATCTCTGTTCCCTCATACTATTGTATTTCTCCATTGTACATACAGTAGTATGTCTCTTTCTTGTCTTTCTTCAAGAGTGATGTTGTCTTCTTGCTAGAGGCTTTAAACAACATCTGTCCAGTGACTTTAAAAAGCCACGTGTCCCCAATCTGCAAAGCCTGGACACACACACACACACACACACACACTTCTTCTATGTATTCGTGGGAGGAATGTTCCGCACATAAACATTACTGCTCTTTTCCTCTTTTAAAATCTGATTGAATATTCTGTGAAAGATGTGTGATATTTCCGGCGGTGTGTTTGTGACACACACGCAAGTGTTTTGGTGCCGAGTGAAGCCTGGTGCCGCCACTGAACACGTCAGACTGACACATCTGAGCCCTCGCAGCACAAAGAACCCAAACACACACACACACACACACGACAACCACTCAAACACTCCATCAATGCAGATCACAGGACCAGACACAGCAAAGCCCATGTCAAACCATAATCTCAACACCGTCATCTCGAAGGATTAGTGTTCTGGTGTCATTATATGCATTGTTTATCCTCTTTTTATGTCTTAAGTATGTCAGTGAGGTACAGACAGAGGACAGGGGAGAGTCTTTATTTTACATATGTGACCCTGGATCACAAAACCAGTCACGAGTCGCACGGGTGAGGCAACAATACATAGTATGGGTCAAAATTATCGATTTTTCTTTTATGCCAAAAATCATGAGGATATTAAGTAAAGATCATGTTCCATTCATATATTTTGAACATTTCTTACCGTAAAGATATAAAACATTTATTTTTGTGAGTGAATGCAGCACAGTCGCGAACACAAATGGACAACTTTAAAGGAGATTTTCTCAATGTTTCGAATTTTTTGCACCCTCAAAATTCAAGATTTTCAATAGCTGTATCTCGGCCAAATATCATATTGTCATATCCTAGCAAACCATACATCACTGGAAAGCTTATTTATTCAGCTTTCATATGATGTATACATCTCAATTTCAAAGAATTGACCCATGTGACAGGTTTTGTGGTCCAGGGTCACATATAACTTACCAATTGTTATTAGACAATGTCATACTTTGACACAGTTCAAGCTGCATTTGAAAATGTGGTTAAAAAGGAGTCAGGTCTGTAATCATTAAATACTCTTGTTTTGTCAAGGTTTTATAATTATGGGGGATTGATTTTGTAATATTATGTGATTTTATAGGATGTATATTGAGATTTGTTTGGTAGTAATACTGCTGTATTTATTGTAAATTGACAGACAATGTGTCATATATTTTTCTCTTGTGGGATATTATATTGTATGTAATGTGATTTGGTACTTCCCTGTCAAATAAATTAAAATGAAATGAATATGTAACGCTGCGGGATGAGCTATTAGGGTTATTATACCTGAACTAACCTGGGTCATTTTAAGAGTACGTTTTCATGACATCGGTGTATTAAAAAGGGAAAAGGTTTTCCTTTGTGTTTTTCGGGGACAGACAGCAATGTTGTCAATACGATCCTCGTTCACACGGATCCGCGAAAACGACAAGAAACGCTGTATTCTGCTGCCAGGCCAGTAGATGGCGATGTCACTTTGTAAAGAAACACTGCACTCCTATAGACCTTATGCGCCAGAGAAACGAGGGCGCCGCCATCTTTGGAATATTGTCTTTTAACTTCCGTTTTGCGGTCGCTCTGTATATTTATATGGCATTTCTGTCCAGGAGTAATTAGCTTTTTAAGTGGATTTACTTAATGTAAAGTTAACGAAAGTTATCATGAGGACTGTAATGTTTAAAGCAAATGACTTAACAAACGTAAATCGACCGGGAAGATTTTAAAACGAGCCGTTCATTAATAAACACGCAAAACGCTGTAAAAATACAGACCGGAAGTCAAAAGACAACGAGCGCAGCACTGAAAAGGGGCGGAGCTACATAAGGTCTATAGACTGAACACGTAATACATGTGCATGACATCACTGTTTTCACAAATTCACGTTTTTGTTGTTTACGCACAGACGATAACAGTCTAGGTTTCAAAAAGTTTGCACTTTAATGTGCTCTTTGGTCATTTTTGACCAAAATATTTTACGTTTAGTTTTTTTGTTGTTCATTTTTTACTTCATTGGAATAGTGCGAAACTTGTTAAAGGTTTTGGCACTTGCTATGTGAACACACAAAAAAAAAGTCTCATGGGCATGATTCGAAAAGGTTAAATGGTCCTGTAAAAAATAGTCACACTTGCGCTCCTCGCGGTCAAAAATGAGCGCATTGGAAATGAGTGGGAAACTAATTTTGTCTAGTGAAAACTTTTGGTACTGCAGCCAAACTAAATCTTCCTGAAATTACTGAAAGCAAGTTTTTAGAGATATCAAGCTCAAATTTGGAACACAACTTGTTTAGATTTACGGCTTTGATTTTCTTGCAGTTTTAGAGTAAAAAATTATTTTGAAAATATATATTTCATATAAAAATTGAAAATATTATTTTCGTGCATTTTTCATGACAACACACGTAAAATTCTGTTACTTTTTTTAAGTTCACTTTTTTACAACTTTTTTCACTTTGCAATAATCTGCCAAGTGTCGTCTTTGAAAAGAGATTGCCCAAACTTCAGTCTGTCGCTCTAAAGCATTCAAGATTCACGACAGTTTAAGTTGGAAATTACATTTTCAGGTCTATGCTCAAAAAGTGAATTAATCGATTATAAATACAGCGTAAATATAATTTAGTATTAAAAAAATCCCCTACAATACAATATATTAAATAAAAAACATTATCATACTAAAATATAGTACATTAATTTCATTGACACATTTTTTTTATAATTCGGTCATTTTTGACCAACACGCGAAGAGCACCAGAGGGTTAAAGGTGCAGTGTGTAATTTTTAGCGGCATCTAGTGGTGAGGTTACGAATTGCAACCATCAAAAGTTACGGTGGCCGACAGGAAAAGATGTCGTCGTCTGAGACAGCAGAGAGTAGCCAGTTCTTTACAGTTTCTTTACAAAGACTAATTAAGAAATTATGTTTACTTTAATATTCAGTAAAACGATGTTATTGCGAATATTATTGTTACTTGTTCATCATTGTGTCAGTGTTTTATTCGCTGACTTAGCTAGCTTCTTTGCACGAAGAATAACATAGAATAACAATAACATGACGAAACGCGCTCTATAGTAGTTTGTCCGCTTAGGGCTACTGTTGAAACATGTCGGCGCAAAATGGCGACTTAACATGTAAGGGGACCCGCGGCCTATGTAGATAGAAATGGCTCATTCTAAGGTAATAAAAACATAACGGTTCATTATGTAAGGTCTTTAAACACCACTGAAAACATAGTTATGTATATTATATTGCATTTCTGTCTACAGATCCTCCTAAATATTACACAATGCACCTTTAAATACCGTTAGTGCAACAGCTTGCATTTGAATGGCCAAAACGCATAAAAGTTTTCTGTTTTTAGTGGAAAACGGTGTGGTGTAAACGGCCCCTGAACCTCGGGTTAACAGAATCCTGGCTTATCTTGCTTCACGTTTCACACTGAAAGCTTACATTTAATCCTGGGGATTCATCAGATGACTTTTCACACTGTACACTCCTAAACCCCAGGTCATCATCCATATTTGCATGTTTGCAGTGTGTTGTGAATGTGAGGCACGTGATTGGGTGTCGGTTGCTAAGCATTTAGTCGTAATATTCAAGCACTGCATGGTTTCACACTGTACACGTTTGGCACTGCGATAACGGTGAAAAAACATCTGTAATCCAGCTCTGGAGCAGGGCTTCATATCCCCGGGTAAAACATGGTGTTAACCCGCTTTTAAATTACAAATGTGAAACATTTCTTTACCCAGGGTTTAAAAGCTGGGGTTCGAACAAAGATAGCCTGGGGTTAAGCACAGTGTGAAAAGCCCTAGTACCAAGTCAAGTATCAAAGTACAATGATATTACCATCTAATACTGCTGTACGACCACCGTAATAATTTTGGGGAAAATAAATAAATATTGAACTATTCAACTATTACTTGAATATTCTGAAGGAAAGCTTCTGCTCATCCAGTGTTCCTCCATCATATCCCCAAACATCATTAAAATGCTGCTCTCATCAGTGTTTATATTGTGAAGTGAGACATCAGCAGTTCTAAGAGCCATCTCAGATAACACACACACACACACACACACACACACACACACACACACACACACACACACACACACACACACACACACACACACACACACAAACTGTCTAGACAGCCGCTATCAAAAACAGGTACTTTGAAGAATCATATCCTGTTTGTGTCAGACTTTACATTCGCCTGATGTCAGGTTTTGCCCGGTTCACACGAGAGTGTTTTTACTCACGATCTTCAGGGGAAGTTGCTGAAGGCAGGTCGATTTGGTGCTAAAAGTTGCTGAATGACGTTGTGATGTCATTGTGTGATGACGTCGGTGCGTAACCATGACGCAAAAAGCGCATTATTGCGGAGAATACACAATGAGATTACACAAATCTCAGTGAAAAATATGATTTGAAATGTTAATTTATTTTGTAAAAAAAAAAAATATATAAATATTTTATTTGTAAATGTAAAATAAACGATGATTTCTTTATGATCAGATATTTTTATCTTTAAATACAGCATTGAATTACTGAAGAGTTACACATTTTTGAACAATTTCATTCTTATGTATTTTCTTTGTTAACTATTTAGTTGGTGTGCTACACTCTTAAAAAGTCTGTAAAAACAGGGCACAGTGTCCAGTGTTAATATGAAAGAATTATCCGTATTGATTTCCACAGGTGTTTTACCTGTATGTTAAATTACACATTGCATGTACAAATGTACAACTTAACGGATAATGTCCTGGCAGAGAGAATTACCAGTACCTTTTCCATTTTTCTACATATTCTTTCGTACAGTGTACCTAACTGAACAACAGTTATTGGAACAAGCAAATCATAAAAGAATAATTATTATTGGATAATTGCAACTAGCTTCATTCACATGCGCTCTCTTCAGGCTGGTGTGCTGCTGGCTGGCTAGCCGTTCAGTGGTTTACTCTTTTTGTGTCATTTAGATCAATGTGTCTTTTTATTGCAGTTGCTAAACGTTGCCAAATAAATGTTAAAAATAGCTAAATTTGTTGCTAGGTGATTTAAAAAGAAAAAAAAAGAAAAGTTGCTAGGGTAAGCTGGTAAATCTAGCAACAAAACTGCTAAGTTGTCAACACTGCACTGGATGGTTTGGTCTCTGGCTGATGATGTCACTGCAGTGCTGATGACGACGGAGCAGCGCCCTCTGCTGCTGATTACATCTACAAACACACATCCACATAAGGACATATCATATATTTATACACTGTATATATGGGTGATTTCATGAATGGAGATACATTAAGCATTTCAAAAAGTCAAAAAGTCAAAAAATAAATTATATATATATATACAGTACCAGTCAAAAGTTTGGAAACATTACTATTTTTAATGCTTTTGAAAGAAGTCTCTTATGCTCATCAAGCCTGCAGTTAAAAAAAAACAAAAAAACAAAAAAAAACTAATATTATGAAATATTATTACAATTTAAAATAATGGTTCTCTTTTTTAATATACTTTAAAATGTAATTTATTTTTGTGTGATGCAAAGCTGAATTTTCATCAGCAAGTACTCCAGTCTTTGGTGTCTTATGATCCTTCAGAAATCATTCTAATATGATGATTTATGATCAATGTTGGAAACAGTTGTGCTGCTTAATATTTTTTTTATAACCTGAGATACTTTTTTCAGGATTATTTGATGAATAAAAAGTTAAAAAGAACTGTATTTATTTAGAATAGAAATCTTTTGTAACAATATACACTACCGTTCAAAAGTTTGGGAACAATAACTATTTTTTTTTTTAAAGAAATTAGTACTTTAATTCAACAAGGATGCGTTAAATTGATAAAAGGTGATGGTAACGATTTATATTGTTAGAAATGTTTTTATTTTGAATAAATGCTGTTTTTATGAATAAATGCTGTTAACGTTTTACTCATCAATGAATCCTGAAAAAAGTATTCCAAAAAAATATATTAAACAGCACAACTGTTTCCATCATTGATAATAACTGAGTATCAAATCATCATATTAGAATGATTTCTGAAGGATCATAAGACACCAAAGACTGGAGTACTTGCTGATGAAAATTCAGCTTTGCATCACACAAAAATAAATTACATTTTAAAATATATTAAAAAAGAGAACCATTATTTTAAATTGTAATAATATTTCATAATATTACTGTTTTTTTTTTTTGTTGTTTTTTTGTTTTTTAACTGCAGGCTTGATGAGCATAAGAGACTTCTTTCAAAAGCATTAAAAATAGTAGTGTTTCCAAACATTTGACTGGTACTGTATTCACTATCTTATTGAAAACATAGTCAATAGTAATAATTCAGTGCTTGCCAAACATAAGTTACTTCCTTTTTTACTTAAAAAACCCACAAAAAAACAACAACAACATTTCTTTATAGTAAAATTAGGCAACATTGTTCCTCTACTTTTGGTAACAGAGTTTGACGGTAACAGAATTGTCCATTTTAAACGTTTCAGCCAAAAACTCTTGCTAGCATAAATGCTAAGACTAATGAAATGGCACTAATGAAATCATAATTAAAAGAGTTTTAATCAACCCATTGTGTGATCAGTGATAAATTCTGTTTTCCTTTTGATATTGTGGTAACAATTCCGACATTTTACAAAATACCTAAAAAAAAAAAAACGTTTTAGATTAAAATATTTTCTCAGAGAGAGCACACACCTTTCAGTGCTTTTTTATTATTAGTTTTTACAGCGCCTCAGATCTTACCAGTGAGGGAAAGTTATATAATTTGCCGTCTCTTAGTTATGAGAGATCATTTCACCAATTTAAAGGCAAAGTAAGGTACGGTAACCGAATTGGCTCAAGATTTATGGACACACATTTTTATAAGATAAAAGTTATTTTTAAAAGCAATTCAATGTTGTAGAATTAGGAATATTAGGAATTAAAATTAAAAATGAAATATTTTGATTATGCAATGATACATGATGGAAAAAATACACTGACTAATTCGGAATTACAAGAAATCATGATTTTCAGCTATATAAGACACATTTTACAGAAAATATTACATTGTTATGGCCGGCAACATCTTGTGATCCATGACAATGAGTAACAAATGATTAAAATAATTAAAAAATATAACCATTTGATAAAAAAAGCAGAAAAAATAATGACTTTGGACACTAAATGTACCTGCAATTATAGAATTACCCCCCCCCCCCCCACACACACACACACACACACACACACACACAAACATATATATATATCCATGGCGTAAGTCTTATTTATTTACACACTTGTGCCGTCGAACTGTTTTATAAATGCAATATCATACTCGAAGCAGTAATAATCATATTTATTGAACAATAATATTTGAATTAAAAAGAATAGCCATTATAAAGGACAATAGGAAAAAACACAAGCAAACAATTCAGTCAAACGTACAAAAGCAGTGCTGTTGTAGGCCATACAGGATTTAAGTGAAATATAGCCTAAATATAAAGTTATGAAACTTTAAACTCTTAAAAATACATTCCATGACACAATAACAGTAGTATTTGTAAAAAAAAAAAAAAAAAAAAAAAAAAAAAAAAAAAAGTATTTGACCATGACAACAATGAAACCAGTGCTGATACTGGGGGAATATAGCACGGCTGGAAAAGGCTCTCAACCAATCAGATTCGAGAACCAGAAAGAACTGCTGTGTGTATATATAGCAGAAAATCACAATATAATGGAGACAAGTTTTGAGACCTGCAAAGACGACAGCACAGCGTACACCTTTCAGCCGCTGCCTCGTCAAGTTATGAATAGAAAACATCTGTAATGCAAACCCCTCCATGCTACTGTTGTTGTTGTCTCTGCCGCATGCCTACTAACGCAACGTCATTGCCATAAAAACCAATGCAGATATTCTGGGAAACTAAAGAGTGCCACGGGACGCATAAATCAGATCTGAACAGTTGTGATACACAGTTGTAGACAGTCAATCATTTAGATCAGATTCAAATCGGATACACAAATCTCTAACTATTCTAGTAGCCCATTTATCTACTGGTCTCTAGACAGGACTTAGATCCCCCTCTCTGTGGTATTTTACTATAGTATGTCCATTTAGAGAAAATCATGATCCAGATCACTTAGTAAAGTAAGAGCTCACCTCTCCTCAATGAATCATGAAATTCAAAAGGTGAAGGATGTAAAGTGTAACACGATTTGAACAAACCCTACGTCAGTAACAGTGATGCTTGATTCAGCGAATGCCTTATAGAGTAGAATCTCCTCAAGACTACATGAGCTGAATAAGCAGCAATAGATTATATCATCTGTGTTCTTGCAAAGCAAGTGTGTGTTCAATAGTTCCCACAGAGAGTAGATGTTCTCGGTCTGAAAAACACTGTCTTGCAGTTTCCCACATACCTAGTTAGTTCTTTACAGTAGACTACGGCCTCTCAAGGACTGACTGGCGCTGGCAAAGTACCTTTCCCAGACTTCCTGTCGCATTCAATTAGAGTCTTTATCTACAAGTCTACAAGTTCCTGTTCAAACTCGATGCGGATCGGGCGATATCCCTGCCTTTGGCCAGAGTTGTGCGAGCAATCCCGTTCTGCTGATGAAGCACTTCCCACAGTCTCTCGCACCTGCAGCTTCGACCCCACCATTCCCATTCATGTGCAGGCTGGTTCTCTGCTAGTGGCTAAAGAAAGTGAAAATTATAGGTGATAGCACATGCTTGAGTGCTGATTTATGGTTGAGAAAGGCAGCGCTGACTTCTGCCGCTTTGTTTAATTTCCTTCTTTTTTTTTTTTAAGGTGAGACACTACAGGTGAATAGGGTAACATTTTTAAAATCATAGATATCACCATGAAACTTCCTCAGATTACTTACACAAGTATATATAAAAAAAAACGTATTACAAGTTTTAGAAACTTGTATGTTTAATTATGCAAATTAGGCATTATCTCATAAAATATGCACGATTTTGCATAATATTTTCGGTGGATAGATCTGAACATATGATAAAGCCAGGTACAAAATTCTTTTTTCATTTTGTTTGCACACAAGATAAAAAAATAAAAATAAAAAACCTTTCCGAGGGATTTCAGGATATAATGCTTTCATTACTTAGGAAATCAAAATACACTGTCCATAGCCTTAAAAAAGCGATTTTCGCCATATTTTTTTGATTAAAATGTCACATAAATCAGGCCAGGAATGATTTATTAACAAATCCCTCTGAAAATATCTTCAGAACACTGCTAAGTGTATAACTGGAGAGTTTGGTGTACATAAGCTGAGATGTTTGTACTGGAGAACGACAAAAAACTCATTTTGAGAAAACGGCAGTTAAAGATTTAAACAGCTCTAAATGAGATTTCGGCATTCGCTTTAAATCCCCCTTTGGACCAGGGCCGTGCAGAGACCTCTGGAGGGGCAGGTGCTCAAAGTATAAAAGGGGGGCACATGGAACAAGGCTTTAAATGGGGCTGTGTTTTTCCTGGCTTAAAATGAGGCGGAGGTGGTAAAATCCTAATAATGTAGTTTAATAATAAGATAATAAAATGTGTATTTTTTTGTAGATCATCATATAGCCTAATGTGTTTCCCACATCATTTTTGTGGGTGGAGCTTGGTACCTCTAGGGGGGTCCGGGGGCATGCCCCCCCGTAAGAAAATTTTGTACATTTTAAAGATAAATTCATTAATCTGGTTCACTTTGAGTCACCCAAATCTGCCCGAATCCACTGTTAAAAATAAATAATCCACCCGCAAACCGCCCATATTCTTTGATTTAGATATCTGCATCTGATCATCACATTACAATTATTCAAATTCTTTAATTTGCTAAATTTCCTTAATAGCCTAAACAGAGGCTTTTCTCCCTTCAAACTTAAATTGTCAATGTTTCATTACATCACTGTTTGAAATCTCTATTTTTTTGTATCTTTTATAAAGGACATCTTTCCCCTAATTTTATTAAATGTATGCTCCAACTTTCATTTCAAATTCTTAAATTTGATCAATATATTATAGTTATTATATTATAGTTACCAATCACATTAAATAATTTACATTGAAAAATTATAACTGTATTAAATTTGATTATTTTAAATATTTTTGAATATACAAAAATAAGGAATGTTGAAAAGATGATACTTTATGAAACTAAACCGCCAGTAGGAGGCGGCAGACGACCGTTTTAATGAGCGAGTCATTGAGTCATTCATTCAAACGATTCGTTCAATCGGCTGATTTATTCAGAATGAGGCAGTTTGTGAATGGGTAATTGAATCTTTGACTCAACCGATTCGTTCAAAATGCTGAATCATTCAGTAATGCAACAAGTGTTGCTGTGAGATGCGCGATGGTTTTGCGGTGATATTTGTTTGGAACTATTTTCGCTGCTGAAACAGAACAAAAACAGTCATTGCGTCTAAAATGTAAGTGACTTAATTTGAACTATTTGTTTATTGACCTGTTATGAAATCAGTCTCGGTTTTAATCTTGATGGCATTCAGGAAAACAGTTACTTCTACAGCCTACACACTGCAATATAAACAACATCTCTGCATGCTCTCTTCACGTCGTCCTTGTAAAAATAATAATAATAAGTAAACAAACATCAAAATCACTTCGCTGAAAATGAAACGCCACTTACCAGCAGCCGCAGATTTTAAGATATCTTCTGGTAGTGCGCGTAGCCGCGCGAAATTAAAGAATGTGCGTGCAGCGTGAGGAATCGTTCCGGATGAGTTCGTCAGGTGAAAGGTCATCATGTGGATCATTTCATTTACGGCTAAATTATTATTTATTAATTTGACTAATAGTTAGGTTGGGCAGGCATCCACAAAAGGGCCTTTAATTACAAAAAAGGAGAGGAAATTTTGCCTTGACAAAAGGGCACTTTGGGCACCAAGGGGCAAAGGGGCAGGTGCTCGAGCACCCAACGCCCCCCCCCTCTGCACGTGCCTGCTTTGGACATTCACGATTGGTTACTGATAGAAAGGAAATGCCCATATTTGGGTTACATAGCACAACGCAGGAGACTCGGAGCTTTACAACGATACCGGTCATGACAGACTTCAGTAAACAGACGGATCTCTGCGTGTCGCGGTGGAATGATAACTTCCTGGTAAATTCGGGAGAAACTTGCTGCCGCAAGTAAACAAAATGTAATAAAATAAACATCTTAATGTATATTTTCAACGTTTTCTTTATAGCAGCTTGAAAGAACACATATTGAAGGAGTAAACTAGCCCAAAATCTCAAAACTGACCACTGCATGAAAAATCTATGTTTTTGCCTGCCGTGTCTCGCCTTAAATGAACAGACACCCTATGCTTCAGGTAATTGTACAATTATGCCTGCTAAAGCTATAAAATGGCTTCATATAAATGAAACCAGCCAGTTAACAAAATACCATGCCATAAAAAAGTATGAAACACCAAGCCATTGGCGAAAGAACAGTCAGCTGGTCCACCACAGCAAACCAGCAGCGCACCTTCAGACGGACTGCACCCAAACCCCTCGTACGGCGAGCGATCAAGCATTTGTGCACATGGTAATGAGCCAGATTCTGCATTCTCACTGTCAACAGCCATGACTGTCCAGAGGAAAAGCAGGATTACACTGTCTATTGATTTTCATTGGACCTCGAGTGAAAGAAATGGTGAATGGTACAATTACTTTTCCCATAAAGAATAAAGAGTCACGGTTCTTATCTAAAGTTCTCCGTGCCAAAACGGCGAGGGGGCGGAGAGCGATTTCACCTGAGATGCAAACAATAGACGTAGACATAACAACAGAGGAATGTGGAAGGTCATGCCCCGGTCTTGGATTTGCTTTCTGCATTGTGAAAGAGCTTTAGTCGCTATCATGGTGGCCTAATTCCAGTGCATGAGGTTTATTAGCAACAGAAAGGGCTGGACAAAACACCAGAAAGTGTGTGATGAATCAAAACAATGTAAAACGGGTGCCGGTCTTGTTCATTACCTCCTTTGGAGTCTAGGCTGAGAAAGACCTTCCTAATGGTTTGAGAGACTGAAGTTGTGATACAGTTATTTGTAGTGTAAACCCTGATGGATCTCTGACATGTGAAGGATCACCTAGCATGACCATGAGACCTGAGCTGCACTCAAACCCACCTGAAACCTTTCTGGGGTCCCATTGGACTTGGCTCATGTTGCAGACCTCTAGAGTACATGGCAATCTTTCTCAACTGACCGCTTGTGGTCCAATCACACTGATGAGAAAGTGTAAACAGGGCTTGAGATGGCCGGATCTCATATCACACAGACTTTCAAAAATGTGTAAAGAAAACACTTGAAATGTGCATTTCACTTCAGCAGGTAGGCTAAATTATCTTGGGGAAAAAAGTATGTTGGACTCTGGAATGTCCAGAGGAAGTCTGGGCCTTTTGTTTTTTTTTCAGTAGTTGACATTGTGTCCTCTATTGCAACACCCCTCCCTACAGTGTATCCTCTGAACGATTATCCCATTATGCCATTAGAGCGCACTGACTGCCGGCACCCCTCTGCCAAATGACATGCAGACTGGGCAACGCAAACTGTACATCAGCCAGCAGGTCACTGGGTTTGCAAGCCACATATTCCCTATTAACAATCTCGATGTGTGAAAGACCAGCATCTCTAGAATGCCCAGGGTTTCAGCTCTCATCAAGCAGGATCAATCAGTAGTGTCCAGTCCTGCACCTGGAGGACCACCTTCCAGCAGTGTTTAGCTTCGACCCCATTAAACACACCAGAAGCAGGCAATCAAGGGCTTCAGGATCACTCGAAACTTCCAGACAGGTTTGTTGAATCAGTATTGCACACCCTGCCCAAGATAAAAAGGGAGACTTTACACGAGTATCTTTAGAAAGCTGGCATTTGAGAGTATACTGTTCAAGAATTACTTATACTATTACAGTAATTATATAACAATATTGTTTTAGTCTCTGCACCAATAGTGGAGCCAAATGGACTTAATAACTGCCAAACAGGTTTCCCCAAACGTTCCCCAAACAGCCCAAACTCACACCAGCGGTCGAGTCAGTGGACACGTCACACGCTCGGCTCAAACAGAGTGAGGTTTTGAATCGCATGTTCAGGATGTCAAACCAATGGAAAAAGTTGGAAAAAATGGCACAAATCATGTGTAAGCTCAGCATTGATTACTGGATGGGTTTGGTTCAAGTCAGTACGTGGTGAGATATAAGCCGATATGGCCATTGAGCGAGACCCCAGGTGTGATTTTGCCAAGTAAGACATGTTCCTGGTTCAACATATTTTGTTGATCTCGGAACAACATTCTAGTCCGAAAATGTAGTCCTAGGGTTAGGCTTAGGCCCATAACTTACCCTTAAATCAGAGGGAAATTATAGGCGAATAGCACGGATGTAGAAGCACCTAGACCTAATTGTAAGCCTAAACTTGACATAAACTGTAAACTCGTCCCTCAGATCTGATTGGTTGATTGGAATGTTGTTCCAGGATCAACAAACATGTTGTACTTGGTGAATCACGTCTGTCCAGTGTGTGAATGACGTAGCATTGGCTGTAGAAATGAAGATGAAGGCCATGATGACTGTGAACTCCAGACACAACAGTTACGTAAGATTCGTCTCATCTTCACTGGAGGTTGTGCTGCACGTGCCTGTGAAAGTATGCCAACATTCTCTGTCTTATTTCCATTTTTACTTTAAAACCAGGACAAGACTACTGGGAGAACAGATGGGGAAACAGCGGTATTACAACGGATCAGATAATACTTCACATGCGTCTTTCTCTAAAAATACTCACTCACACACACACACACTCATACATGTATACAAATATTTGCAAATATACATAAGCATCATGGCCCCGCCCCGCCAAGACAAGATATGATGGTCATTTCCTGTTGCAGGAAGACATGGGCTGCTTTAATAAGAGCATTACACTGTCCCTGAGGACGTGATTTAACAAGCAGAGACCAAGACAACCGCATGTCCTCTTCTGCTGTCCCATCACAGAAGCCGTCGTCCTTAAAAGAATAGCTTACATAAGAAAGAAGAATGTATGTATATATAAAAATGTATATGTAAATGTATAGACATATCATATCAGTCAAATGTTCTTTGTTTCATTGGAGACAAAAGGATATGTTTTAAAGTTTAAGTTGCAATGGCTGTCAAAAGGACAGAAAGAGATAACTGTACAAATTGTACATCGCATTTCACATCTTCTTGTGTCGCGAACAGACCTGAAATGTAAGTTTTTCACACACACAAACTTCACTTTCAGATGTTACTGTAGCTCTCCAGACTCATCTGCACATGAGAGTATTCAAGCTCGCTGTGGCTGGTTGCATCAGGTTTTACAACAATGACATGAAACACTAAACGCAACACATTAAGTTAGAAAATGCAGAAATGAGATTTGAAGGGCTGCAGACAGAAGGGAAGACTGACTTGCATCTGTTCCCACACACAAAGCTATATGACTTTGAAGACTTGGAATTCATCACACAAGTCATATGCATAATGTTTATGTTTTTATGGCACTTTTTGAACTTTCGTTGCATGGAACATTTGCTCAACATCTCCTTCTGTGTGCAACAGGACTGATACAACATCAAGATGATTCAACACCGAGACCAGTTTCACACCAGTTTCATCTTAAATTAAAAATAAAGTAGCTATTTTGGGGAAATAGTTTGTGTCTCAAAAACTGTTAATGGTTGATGTTAACTGGTAACGGTTTGCTTAAAAAAGTATGTTTGTACGATCTCTCTTTAAAACAGTTGACACTTGCTTTGATATTTTGTTATACTACAACATAACATTTCTAAGTGTTGAAATACTTGAATCACTGTGCATTTGGATGCATTGCCTTATATGGCTAAAATTACAATGTAGCCTATGTTTTTATTATTTACCAAACAGATCACTAATAGAATGTACTGGAATTTCTGACTGTCTAGGACATAATTATTTATGTTATTTACTTGAATAATACCAAGAAATATGAAAACACATTACATTTTTTTATATGCAATCCAAGTTTAAAATGTATGCATATGTGTTTTAACCTTATAAGTTCTGCAGTTTTTACTGTCATCAAAGTTTGTTTGGCTATGCATTAATAATAATTATAATAATATGTTTTACTTTGAAAGGGTTATTAGCACATGCAACACAATGTCCTGTCCAGAGAGACAAGTAATTTGTTTGTACTGACAGTTGTTCATACTTAACAGAAGAAATAATGTCGGCGTCAGTCGGATTACTTTATATGAATTGAAATGACTGATGAGTTCTGTATCGTTATCAAATATGAAAAAGCTTGATTCCAAAAGACTAATGACTGGAAATAGCAGTTGTATGTTCACTTTGTAAGTTCAAAACATATTTGTAAAATAGAAAATTAGACTATAAAAATGTGAAATAAGTACAAAATTGATTTCTGAATAGCCACAATTATGTGAAAAAGTATGTGGTTTTCACGTTTTATTATGAGTCATTGTTCATGTTTAAATGTTCAACCACCCACTATATAAGCACAAAACTTTCTTCTAAACAGACAAAAGTATGTCGGTTTTGGACTGACTTTGCTTTACTGTAAACATAACGTCCATAAAAATGTAATTCTGGGCAATGTGCCATGCACAATCTCTATTATGACATGCCGAGATCAAATCCAAACACTGTGTGCTAATTTTGTAGCTCAGCATCATATTATATGACGTGAGCCCTGAACACAGACAGTCCGTGGCTTCAGCTCATGTAAGGCTTTAAAGGTAGAGTATGTGTGTTTTACAATCTCTTAATTCAGTTTATTAAAGGCCCGTTTGCAAAATATGCTGAATTGTTTTTAATTCTGCTTGGTGCCACTAGTGTCACAGCAACTACATACTTCACCTTTAGAGGTGGTTTTGTCTCACTGATCAGGCCATCAACAGTATAGGGACAATGTACATTCATCTTTAATTCATCAGCTGTCAATCCTCATCTTTTACCGCAGTGTTTTAGGCCACAGAGTCCCTTGACGAACCGCTGAGACATGCATCGCTTTCTCAAGTCCTTTCACAGAGTTTACACTCCAACAGAGACTCAACATTAGAGAATATAGACGACATTCAGCATTACATCAGTCTGGAGTCTCAAGTGTCTCTTTAATTAACTCTGACCGCTCTGTGCTCTAAACCAATCACAGTCAACCCATCAATTTACATAAATCCCTCAAGTTCGTTCAACTTCTGAATGTGCAAAGCTGAAGCCATTAGACTAAATGAGTCTACTGCAGTTCAAAGACTTTCAGGGTCTTGAACCAGGATAATGGCTGATCTTACAGGAATACACTGAATTATTTCTGGATCAGCCTCTATAGACCATATCTATGGCATGCTGCTGACTGCCACGGACCACAGATAAGACTCATAAACCAGATATGAAAAGAACACAATTAATTCCCAATGGAAGTGAAGTTTTCACATTTTTGAATGCCAAGTGCCACCAAAAACTATGATCCCCGTGCGAGATATACCCCTTTCCAAAAATATGAATGTAGTTATATTTATACCATGCAACACAATAATCAATATGATATTATAAAAACAACAAATTTATAAAATATTACCTGGAATATTTACTTTGTACTAAGTTGACTGTGTATCTTGTTAAAGATGCTCCATTTAATTAGGCTAGACGTGTTTATCTTAAATAAACGCTTCAGTAAGACAGTGATACTGGTGTCTTCTCATCCTAGCTTACTCAATATTGTTGTCAGATTTAAATATGAACTGCAAAAAGAGACAAGAGGGGGTGAAGTTGAATTTGAGACTAAACAACTGAAACAAGTGTTGCAGCAGCCATATTGTGTGTGGTAATCATCAGTCCCATATGCTTTCCATAAACCCGGAATGTTCCTTTTAATCAGCCTCAAAATCCAAGAACTGTCTCCATTCATAATCTGCTGTCAGATTAGTGTTTCACATGTTGATGATTGTTTACTTGGGACTCTTCAAGAGTTCTCTCAGTGGGAAAAAGATGTAACATATGCATTTGTTTTATAACATCTTCACAATTTCCATACGGTATCTGTGCCTGCAGGAACAGGAATGCCTGCCTGGCATTTACCAAGGTCAACACAATCTCATGTGCTTCATTTTAAATGTCTGTTTATTAACTGTTTTCCCAACATCAAGATTTTCCATAATTTATGACACAACGCATCTCCACCATTGACAAGTTTTTTCACTGTTATATGGTATGGCACGCTGTTACACATCTTCTGAAAGAGTACAGAATCTCTGGATCCAAAAACAAGTGAAACCAAAGTTATTGAATGAAGTGTCGACCCAGGACGAGCTCTAGGACTGTGAAGCTATGAGGGTGTTGATGGACTCGATCTACTCCATCTGTGTTTTGATAATCTTTCAGAATCTGATCCGGACGTTGTCTTTTGACAAAAAAAATATTTTCTTAGCTTTTTGTTTAAAGAGGTCATCATACTATAAGAATATCCTGTAAGTTTCAGATCTGAAAACTTCCTTGTTAGTCCAAAAACAGCTTTTATTGTAACCAAGCCCAGATAACGACAAATGTGCCTAAGATAGGTGAAAGACCGCCTCTACAAAAGATCAATGCCTACTTCATCATTGTCACTTTAGCCCCGCCCACTGGTGTGCTAGTGAGATGACGAGGAGAGAAGAGCGATACAGGATCACTGGGCTAAAAATAACATTACCTTCCAAAGGATCCAAATGCCAGGAATGTGCTTATTTGTGTGAATGTGAATGTCTCAGTTGAGCTATATTTATTTGTATTCGGTACATTTCACTGTGGATCCTTTGGTAAATCAGTCACAATTTCGGTGCAGGTTTTGCAAACAGACTTTTACAATATGGACTCGACAGTAATGCCACAACATGTACGTGACTGTGTTAATTCTTATGCCTGATCTGTGACCAGTGATTTCTGATATGTTTTGATTCATGTGCAGTCACAGATGTTCTTTGTCTATGTGTCAGTAAATCAAACCAGTGATTAATCGGTCAACTTCTCCCTTTACAATCGTATGAGCTGTCAATCAAACAAGCGTGAGTTTATCAATGACTGAGTTCTGGACTCTCGCCAAAACTACCGTTATAATCAACGAATCTCTTATGTCGAGTTACAATGACGAGATCACTGCATTCACGAGCTCAACACGTCTGTGATCGGCTACATGCTCATCGCTGCAACCTTTCATGCTATGATCTAAATATAATGATTTAGATCTAAATTATAATGCTATAGATCTAAATGTAATGCTATAAATCTAAATATAATGCTATAATCAACACTTTAACATTATAAGTGCACCCCAGGAAACATTATAAAATAATAAAACAATATAGTTAATGACCCCTTTACATTTTTTATTTTAGTTTCTTAATTAAACTTACCCACATTCAAAAGTTGATAAAAAAAAAAAAATGAATGAAACTATTACAAATTGTTGAATGTTTACATATTCATGCAACAAAATGTTCTGGTGTGCCATGAAAGTTTTGTGAATATGATCAAAAATGCTGGCAATGGCTGGACTAGTTAAATTTGGACTGAATGTGCATGCTAGTCAATGCATGATGTAGTTGCACAGCCTCTGAAACCAGCTGACACATGCAGACACTTTTCACTATTTAATTAATACAATCAAGTTCTGGCCGTGTTGCGCATATTCATCAGTTTAGGAAATGTCATATTAGCAAAGAGTGTTATACTGCAGAATTCCCCCAAAAAGCAGTGCAGAAAATATTAAAAGACTTTACATTTCCCCTCTGGGTCTGTTGATGACATGTTTAAACACACACAAACCTGATGCCTGTCAGTCTGACGTATTCATAATCCAAACATCTCCAGCTGAACGACTACATCATCATGGCATTAATGCCACCTGCGACGTCCCGTCGCTGTGTAACTCTCTCAAAACAAGCATTCCTGCATGCAAAACCACCAGACCACCATCATACCGACTAGATTGATGCATTAATATTATCTACACATCAATGTAGCCCTCAGACAGATCTCACACAGGTGGCGAGACAGACGTGTGTGTTGCCTGCAGCAGCTGACAGATGCACAGATCCACTTACCATCCCGCAGAATGCTGATCAGCAAAACCACCTCAGCACAAGATGAATGAATCCTCACACACACACACACACATGCAGAGGCTCAGCAGCAGCTGCAAAAGGAGAACGAGAGTGAGCACATGAAGGCCAGAGAGACCGAATGTGCCCGGCACAATGGAGTTCAGGAAATACCAGCAGGAGACGCAGATAAACGGAGGATATGAAAGCAGCGGACGGAGCTGAGGGAGGCGTCTCCACGGGGGACCACTGTGAGGAAAACCCAGCAGAACAACTCAAAATCCATTTTAATTCACTGATATAATATATTTCTGTGAAAAGAAGATAGTGAGAAAAAAATCTTGATATCTACTGAGAGCCATGTCAACCGATTACTTTAAAATAAATATAAATGTATAAAAGAAGTGAAAATGCAGGGGGGTTTTCTCTCTAAATTACACACACTAATGTCCAGAAAACTGGACAACTCTTTCTCAGTCCAGTAAGATTTTCTCTGATTTTATTTAACTTCCAGTAGTAAGGAACGAAACAATCACCAGTCTGCGGGAAACACTTGTCAAGTCACGTCAGAAAGGAATCATTTATGTCAGCATGTGTTGACATGCAGGCAAATGTCTAGCAAAGCTAATGTGCTATAATGAAACTGCTTTGAAAAAATGACACCAGGCTATTTCCACATTTTACATTTGATACTGCTGATACCCTTTGATTCTCTGGAAATCGGGCTTTGCCCGTTTAAGTATTTGGCTTCATCACTGGTGCTTTAGAGTGCCGATGGTGGACACATCCAGTCAGCATCTGCCTCTGATACAACAAGACTTCTAATGTGAGTCTGAAGCAATCATAGGTGTTTCTAATCCTGCTCCTGGAGGGCCACTGTCCTGCGGAGTTCAGCTACAACTTGCCTCAACACACCTGCCTGGAAGCTTCTAGTGTGTCTAGTAAGACCTTGATTAAGCGTTCAGGTGTAATAACTGGGGCTGGAGCTGGGCTCTGTGGACAGTGACCCTCCAGGAGCAGGACTGGTTTGCAGTTGGCAAAGATGCAGAAAGAATGGCACTGAACGGGCTGGCCACGGACTCATGAAAGTCTCACAAACCCATGCGATGTTTTACCAGCACAACTGTCTTTATTATGTTGAAGCATTTTCTATTCAAACAGGACGTTGGGGCAGGACATATTGAAGGACTTGTCTTCTATAATAGCTTATCCAACGGCCCAGCACAACATTTGCTGTTTGCTATTAGTAATCGGAGGGGAGTGCTTTAAAAGGGAGAAACACTCTTATTATAGCTGAGCATTTGACTGGACAAAAATTTGTGAACTATACAGCATGAGCAGGAGATGACGCCATCGATATCTTGTCCACATTCCTGAAGAACACTGTGCGTTTGAAATCCATATATCTGCTAAAATTTATTTTACACACAACTACAGATATGGACTAACCTCTTTAATTTCATGGGGTCTTTAATACTCTTGTTCAAAAACGACACACTCAGGCTGTTTACTGAACTCATGTAACTCAAGCACACACTTCCATATTTCAGCAACTACTGGAAGCTCTTTTCTTTGGAACAGCCTTGATTAAATGCGGCTCATCGTTGCCAAACGCAATTAATATGACGCCAACCAGAGATCACAGTCGGGATATGGAAAGAGCATTTAAAAGGACATTTGAGCAACCAACAGAGCATTAACCTTCTGTAGGGCCAACTGCCGAGTGACATTTCACAAGCAGCGGCATCACACTGCTGGATAATTACAGGTTAAGAGGCTCGATCCATGTTCATTAGCTTATAGAATACATCTATGTCACCATTACAAACAAGCATTTAGAAACTTGATTATAGATTTTTTTGAAGAAAATGAGAGGGATGTGTGTCTAAACTCAGTGTGACAATGCTAGGGTTTTGTGAGTTGTTGGTAGGGGTCTTTTAGTGGTTTCCATGTTGGTTCTCACTGGCTCAAGTCAAAAGCTCAGAGCTCACAGTCTGTAATGTTCTGGGCTGCGTTTCCCAAAACCTTCTTATCCGTCATTCTTAAGTTACACCTTAAGCTGTACCTTATCTTTAAAACGTGTTTCCCGAAACTTTCTTAGTTAAGTATACCTTCTGTAAGTCATACGTTCGGAAGGTTGGTCTGGACCACTCTTAGCTTTACCTTTTCACTGTTGCAGATCTACACGAATATAATTCTGAAGTTTTAATACACCCAGACAGTGCTCAATTAGGCTAATTCAAGCGTTTTCATGCAAAGAATAAAATTGTCATTACACTGATTGTTGTTCGATTTTTTTATTATATTATCCAAAGGTACATCAGCTGGTGAACCATTAAAGGCTTAAAGGGGTGGTTCAGGATTTTGGACATCGGACCTCATTTACAAGTTAGCCTGTGTGTTATTTATCAGTGGAGACAGTTTTCAAAAAATTTCACCCAGTCCTTCCAGTTGCATAGTTCGCCGGTGCTAGGCTAGCGCGAGTCAATGGTATCTGCTAGCCTGCCATTAAAAACAGTTTTACCCACTCCACAGTACACCAAAAGCAAATAAATTATAACGCCAGACTACCGATGTAAATGTCTGTTGAGAGAATAATGTTAAAAATCAAACTACCCTTTCATCGCATTGCAATAGCTATACTTTGTTCCCTGTATTTATTAGCACAGTCTACAACAGCGGCAAAGTGATATTAAGTTACCTAGGCAACCGAGAGAGCCGGTCCACATGACAATCACGCAAGTGTATTTACCTGCCGCTGACGCTCATCACTACAGCAGAAGCAGAGTATATTTCACGAAGAAATCAACAAGACATAGGACTATGGCCACGTTTGAAAGTTTTGGACTTTGGAGACGATGCAGGCGAGGAATGTGTGTTATTCAACGAACCGTAACTTACATGTACGAGCCGGAATACACAAACGAATAACTAATCGAGATGGATGCTAAAAGGGCAGAAATAGAAAGAATGTCTGTCTGTAGAGACAACAGCAGCTGGAGATGCCGTAGAGAACCGGGACAGAACATCGGGAGACCGGTGGTGCCAGTGCAGAAAATGTATAGCTACATATAGGCTAGCTAGACGTCCCGACTGTAGTGCGCTTCTGTTCTGTGTTTACTTTTCGGTGCAGTACTACTAACCGGAGCAAAGTAAAATTCCGCCGCTGCTGAGAAACTAGTTCCTGTAAATGTAATGCGATCATTGAGATGCAAGAGTAGTTTGATTTCTAACATTATTCTCTCAACAGACATTTACATCGGTAGTCTGGCGTTATAATTTATTTGCTTTTGGTGTACTGTGGAGTGGGTAAAACTGTTTTTAATGGCAGGCTAGCAGATACCATTGACTCGCGCTAGCCTAGCACCGGCGAACTATGCAACTGGAAGGACTGGGTGAAAATTTTTGAAAACTGTCTCCACTGATAAATAACACACAGGCTAACTTGTAAATGAGGTCCGATGTCCAAAATTCTGAACCACCCCTTTAATAGTCTATTTAAAGGGACTGATTGTGGTGGGGAGTTTGCTCAAACTATGGCAGCGATACAGTGAATAGTTGTTCTAAAAGACGGCGCCGTCTGCGGAGTGCTTTCAAAGGCCGGTGAAAGCTACTGTCAGTTAAGTCTATTCGGACGCTAATTGTTTCTCATGGGCTTGTACAGTATTTTAAACATTTACAGGGTTAACTGCCGTCCGAATCCATATTGTCAGTGTTTTTTCTCACCCAACCTGCGTAAAAATCCCTGGCCAAATTGTTTTTTGACAAACAGGTCGTGTGGTAATTTAATTGCCGTCTGAATCCACATCTCTGAGTTTACAAGAAGAGATTAAAAATCCACTGTTTAAACCCTTTTTGATCACTGCCGAACACCGTACGTAAGATGTACACTTTTATTACTGAAATGCTGGAAATGATTTACAAGAACAATATTTCATCGCAGCTCCACCTCAGCGAACAAAAATGGGAAAGAGAAGAAAGCACGTACAATTTTTGAAATGGTTATTATGGCAGCAATATATGATACAATTTTTAAATATGTAGGCTAGGCTATTATAGGCTATTATAATTTGGATTATTTTTTATAATATCCCATGAGTCCTAATAAATGCAATTTCAACTATTTCTGAAGTGCTTCTTTTATAAAGACCGTCGCTTTCTCACATAACGCAGTGAAACAGCCCCTGCACGAGAGAACAATTGATTCTCAAGCCATCGATATCAACAGATTCAGCAGCATCGCCACGGACAGCACCGGGTAACGTCACACGTTAGAAGGAATATCTTAAGCAGCTTCCTAAGGTATCGTTCGGGGAACACGCCTAGAAATGGTATACCTTTAGTTAAATTATACCTTAAGAGTCTTCGTAGCGCGCTAAGAGACAATGTTATCAGGACTAATCCTGCCCTGGACTCTAGATGACTTGTGTCAGTAACAGTCGTGATCTATACTTGGGGTTTGGGTCTTTGAAACGTCCATGAGAAAGAGCATAAAAGAGCAATAGAAAGCGTTATGCTTGCCTTAGTTGCCTTCAATGTTTAACCACTCATTCCTGTGTTCGACCTGTCTGTACACTTTGGAAGGTTTTACTTAGAATCATATAATTAATTGAGATGGGATTGTGCTGCATTGGTGACGGGGAATGTTTGGGAGAAGAGTTGGGTAGGGTTACGAGAGTGAACGACTGATACTGAGTTAATAATGTGATGATGGTGGAATGGGAATAGACAGTTGAATTAAAATCATGAGCTGCTTGAATTTAATCTACAAGCAAGAGCTGCTCTTTTGAGTCGTTGGCTACATTTCACATCAAGACTAGGGCCTATTTCAAAACAATGAGGATCTCACCTAGGGTGATAGCATTACACTTATTTTACTACTACTACTCCAAAAAAAAAAAAGACAAATCCTTCAAATAGATTTTTTTGTAGGCAATTTACTATAATCAAATGAACTTCCCAAGAGCTGATGAAGAGCTGATGTTGTGTGATGCATCAGGGATAGTGGATGAAAGTTTCTTCCGAACATGGAGAAGTGGGAAGATGAAATGATGAGTGGAAGTGAGAGTGTATGAGATAAAAATAGGACACATGTGTGATGTGGGAAGTGTTCACTCATGAGAGCTGTGGGAAAAAGTAAACAGACCACAATACCAGACACCCACATGAGGATGTAGGACTGCACCATCAACACAGCAGACCAGCAAGCTTTCAGCAAAGCAGTGGATCACATCTTCATCTCTGTGAAAACTAGAAAAAGAGGACGGTCTTGAGAAGAGAGTGTCTTCCTCAAAGCAGCACATCAGTCCTTTTTACAACTGGCATTGTAATGACCTTTTAATTAGTTTTGAACAATTATTAAATACTCAATGGTCATTTGGCAAATCTTAAAAATGTCACATTTAATTCAATGGGCCCTATCTTGCACCCAGCACAATTGACTTTGTACACTGACGCATGTATCATTCCTATTTTGCACCCGACGCACAGTTGACTTTTCCCTCCGCAGACGCACGTCGGTAAATTAGGGAATGAACTTGCGCTCCCGGGGGGGCGGTTCAGCGAAAAGAGGAGGCGTGTTCCGGCGCAAACGTTCCCTGGTGCTATTTTGCAGTTTCAGAAAACAATTCCGCCACAGACCAGGAAAACCCTAGTCTAAAGTCAGTGGCGCGTTGCACATGTAATTCATATGCTATTTTAAGGGCACATGCTGTTCTCATTTTTAGAAAACCATACATTATTACAAGGAAAAATATTAACACACGAGGGAAATCATTGTTGTGTCCATGAAGATGTGAAAAAATAGGCATAAATCTAGCTTACACATTTACCCAAATTATTATATGCCTGTTTAACCGAAGCTAATTTGGGTGGGTTTCTCCATCCCCATACGATGTCACTTCTCTATCTTTTTTACGGCTGTGACGAGAGCGTCGGTCTCCTCGGCTGTGAACCGCTCCTGGCGCGCCTGGCAAATCCGCCATTATAATAGCAATCCGCCATGGAACAAGCGTGCCTGCTCTTAAAGGGAATGTGAGATGACGCTCTGATTGGTTTATTTCACGTTACGCCCAAACCACACCTATGAATAATGAAGCTACTTCAGTTCAGACCAACATCTTTTAGATTTGTGTCAGGCGCAAGAGTCGTTATAATAGCAACAGCGCCCGAGATCCGCCCACAAAGTTACTTGCGTTTCGCGCTTGATACTTGCGTTTCAGATTGTTAAAATAGGGCCCAATGTGTTACTTACCATTTCTTTGTAAATTTAGCAATTTTTGAGTGAAAATAGTTTCTAGATCAAATGTTTTTCAGTGTATGCAAATTCAACCCCTATACTATTCTAAATATATTCATTCCATGCAAGTTTCAAAACTGCAAATATAGTAGTCAACATTTGAAGTGGATCAAAACCTTTCATCAAAGTTATACATGAATTTTGATCAATAACCGTTCAATAACCCCTGACCTTATTCAGTGTATAATGATTTGATTATATAGGTAATGTGTTATTTTGTTTTATTCATTGTAGTAGCCATTTAATTCTACAGCATGAGATCTAGCAGTGTTGTGGTTATCAAATAATTGTAAAATATTTATTGCACAAAAACTTTTAATCTATGGCATTCCTTAGAAACACACAGACTATAAAAAACAGCATATGAATCTCAACAATGGTGACAATCAAATGAAAATTTCCAGATAAACAGATAAACTCTGAGCATAAAACAAGCTACTAAAAATCCAGCTGCATAATTTATTAATGCCGCAACACATCCTGGGAGCCATGGGTGGGTTTTGATTGGTGGTACCCAGCATGCACTGCAGCATGAAGCAGAGGCATTTCATTAATTGTCACCATTGTTGAGAGTATACGCTGATTCTTGATGTCTAAGTAATAATGTAGATGAAAACGTTTAATGCACTAAATTTTTTTAAAGTCCTGTATAGTATTTGACTAACACTGTTGGATTTCATGTCGTCAAGTTACCTAACTACTATTATGAATAAAACAAAATTAATAACACATTACCTATATAATCAATGCATTAGACACTGAAGGAGATCAGAGATTCAGGCCACAACATGATGATTATGTCATCATCAATAAACAGCCAACATCACCTGATCACATTTTCTCTTGGCTTTTTTTGCCCCAACAAATGTGCTTTATAAACACACAATTACAGCAGCCAGAGAAAATCTAATATTAAAGAGTCAAGAATCAAGAGCCCAACTAAAGCAAACACTGACCACCATCATGGCGACTTAAAATGAAACTATTGTTTTCATTAAAACAAATTACATAAATAGAGTCACACTGGTTCGTAATATGTGAAACTGGTAATGCTGTTGTTGTTTAATCCTCCTCTGATGAGATCTTGAGAGATTTAATGTCTTCTTTTAACTTCAGTTGATTTCATCTAAGACTGTGTCTGAAGTCAGTTGTTGTTCTTGTGTTTCTCTTTTCTTCAGTGATTCTGCTTGTTAACAGCAGGTGTTCATAATTAATGCTCAATCATCAGTTCATTTTCTCATTAACTTCAACACTGCTTCAATGGTACTTTAACTCTGTAGTGTGCACACATATGAACACTGAGCAGTGTTCATTTAACATAGGCGTTTTGCTGGGCACTATTACATAAATATTACCCGTTTCATTTACGTATGACTGACACATATGAATCACATTCAGTTTATTAATACACTTACATAAATCTTATCTGTTTCATTTATATATGACTGACACATATGAATCACATTCAGTTTATTAATTTGTTTATGTTGTGTAACTATGTAATCCAAATGGATGGAAATTTTATATGCAATTCAAATACATAAATCTTTTGTTTAGACATTATTTATTTATTTATTTTTCATTGAAAAGTGCATGGGATTTTACCAATCGGTTACTCTGCCTGTTGCCGTTAAAAAAAAAACAATACCGGTACGGCAAATCCAACACAAATGGACTCATATAGGCTACTGAATTTAGAGTGTGAAATTGACAGCATTTTAATGATTAATCTAAAATAATAAAATAAAAGAGAGGCCAGTCGTTATTTTGCCAGTTTTTCACACAAACATCTTACGCGAAATATGAATAATAAAAAATAAAAAATAGGCCTAGGCTATAAAACAAACAAATCGATGTAGTGAGGAATCTTCGTCTGCTTTTCCCTTCAGCTGTCAATCGGAGTATCAGGCGGTAAAAGTGAGAGATCTTGAGGCAGGCGCGACGCTAAGTTGTGGCTGGTGCGATGCTTGGGTGACGTGACGCGTGCTCTATTATGGACAAAAAGAGGAAATAAAATGTGAGATAAGATGGCAAATAAGAGCAGCATTTTACTGTCTGTTTGCACATGTGCATCAATCGGAGTGTCTGGTAGTTTTAAACAGTGAGAGATCTTGAGGCAGGCGCGACGCTAGGTTGTGGCTGGCGCGACGCTTATAGATGATGTGACGCGCGCTCCATTATGGACAAAAAGGAGTTTTTCAGGTTTTGACTGAGCAGGAAATGTTGCGTATTTAAAACCTGCGAGAGACTTCCTCCCGTCTCCATATGCTCTACGGATATTGGATAGTCGCGTCTAGTTCAACGGAATTCATTTGCATAAAGATGGGCATCGGCCAGGTTTTTGACACGCAGCATTTTTCCAAATGAAGCGCCGCCTTCCCGGGATGCTTTGCGGGCGCGTCAAAGTCGCTTGACATCACCCATAGGAATAAAGTGGAGTGCGGCGCGACAGAAGTGTCGCACGGACAAGTGGATCAGTAACATAAGTTGTGGCTGGCTATAGGTGTAAGATGTAACGGGCGCTCCATTATGGACAAAAAAAAGCGAATAAAACATAAGATAAGATGGCAGATAAGAGCAGGATTGCACTGTCTGTTTGCACATGTGCATCAAATTGAGTGTCTGGTAGATTTAAACAGTGAGAGATCTTGAGTCAGGCGCGACGCTAGGTTGTGGCTGGCGCGACGCGTGGGTGTCAAGACTCGCGCCTCGGATTAAAACGGCGGGAAAACTATAAAGTAAGGTGGCAAATAGGTATAGACTAAATAAGAGTAGAAGTAAACACGGGATGCATGTCTAACTGTCTATTTGATCATATGCATCAGTCAGAGTAGCTGTAAGGCAGGTAAAAAGCGTTTAGTTAATGGTGAATATTGACCTATTGTGCAATTTGTGTAAAATCAATGTAACTCCACAACTACATAAATGTGTCCACTAACCGTTCAGAAACGTCCAGGCGTGTCTAAAAGTTAAACTCTTCCTGAGTCTCTCCGTAAGGCTGCACTCGCTACTGGTTATTTCTGAGATTTTGGATGACTGAGATTATTTGCGTGTTTTGTTATTGCCGAGCTCGTGTAAAGGATCGGGCGTCTTCTGAATGGGGGTGGGGCGCAGAAGCTCATTTGCATTTCAAGGGACACACACAAAAACGTCGCGTTTTTGCTCACACCCAAAAAGGGGCAAATTTGACAAGCTATAAATGATCTGGGGGTATATTGAGCTGAAATTTCACAGATACATTCTGGGCACACCAGAGATTTATATTTCATCTTGTGAAAAGGGGCATAATATGTCACCTCTACGATTAACGGAAACACCAAAAGACTATAATGTGGAAGAAGTACAGTTTGGTGTACTTGGTTTGATTTGATCTGAGTATTTTTATTTATTATTTGTATTGCTTTTTGTCCTTGTATTGTTTTGTGGACCCCCGGGAAGATTAGCAACCACTCCATGGAAGCTAATGGGGATCCAGTCTCCAATGGTTTGGGGTGGGGCGAGTAGAACCGGAGCGGTTACACCAACAGCACAGCCAACGGCCCCACGAGAGCTGGTTTTTAACAGCACCCTGATAAATGTATCAGTAGCAGAAAATAAAAAGTTTGGAATTCACCACATCACAGGAGAATATATTTCATGGCCACTTGTAAGAGCTGAATTTTTCGAGGTGACCTCCGCCTGAATTCTCAGGCTAACTCTAAAAATAACCCAGAAATCTCCCAAGATGCACCGCCTCGCTCTGACCAGCCTAGTTCAAAAGAAAAACAATACTGCTTCCTAGTCTGTCCCAACACTTCTGCGAGTAGCCTTAAACTGACTTGCGTTCCAGGCATTCAGAAGGTGGATGGGTGTAAATCATAAATGCACAGTCTGTACAGTAAGTGCTGCTGTATAATCATTCACATCGGACTGAAAGACAAACAAACAGACAAAATGTTTTTCCTGTTACAAGCACTTGATTTCCTCCAAACACATCCAGTGATCCAGTCACACATGAAGCACTTCTCCCTGAGGAGAACTTCAAATAAATATGGAAATGAATTATAACTCTTCATAGTTTCCCTGCCATTTGTTTTAATTGATGCCCGACTGCGGTACACGAGCAGCAATCCAAAGCCAACATCAAACAGCGTTCACTCTCAACCCGTCTCACTTCTGTAATGTGACATTCTGAGTGAACAATGGACTACGAGAGCATAAATGTAGGGCTTGACTTTATCCAGGGGAATTAATTAGATGGTATAAAGTGGCTTTTCCACAAGAGAACCAAAAGTCTGTTTGCAGTGGATTAAAGTAGATTTACTCCCCTCCTCAAACACTCATTTTAAGAGGCTTTTTGAGCAGTTACATCAAGGCTAAATATCACATTCCTCCTCCAGAGCATCTCCACTTATTCAGATGGAGATACTTCTTCAAATGAAGCACTGGTTGTTATTATTGCCATAACCTTTATTACATTAACCAGCATGAAATAACTGTGTTAACTATTGGTAATGTTTTAGAAAGGCTGTTGTGGTCAATATATCAAAAATGATCACGTTTGCTTACATGTGCGTAAGATCCGGTGCGTAACTTGGATCCGGAGATTCTGTACTCATTCAGAAGATGTGTAACACAGCGCCCCCTGACGTATATAACACTGAAAAACATGAATGGACCCTTTTCACGGACTGCGTTTTAAATCAGCGTCGTAAATCCTGCTTTTTAGGTTTTTATATTTCTTTTTTTTTCTTACATTTATAACACAATACTTTGTATTATATTACCTTTGCATCAAATTACAAGACTAGTTAACGCTGCTGTGAGCGGCTGTAAGAGTGACGTCTTTCTCTCTACTGACTGCCGTCATCAATCTCTCTATCTTTTTCCCTCTTTTTGAAAGTTATGAAAACACTATTGTGGAGCATTTCTTTTGCTATTTGAGCAAATGGGAACACAAAAATACATATTCAATGTAGTCACTCATTCACCGCTGTAAAAGTTCACCCAACTATGACGACTTCCGCTTCCGGCGGAGAAGTGTTGTGTCGTAAATGACAGAAAAACTTGTCAATGGCGGGGAAAGAGTTAAGAAGGTCCATTCTTATGTAGATTTTTTGATATTTTGAAAACAAACCAATGAAAAAGCCTCGTATGTCTAAACGTGCAATTTCTACCTGCAGAACTGTAGTGTGCATCTGAGCTTCACTTGAGCACACACATCATTTCACTCAGAATGACACATGCTATCAATCCACAATACACACACACAAAATAATTGAAAAGAAATGATGAACACATTCTGTGTTGTTATGAAGATTGCACACTTGAGCTTGTGTTATCGGTTTTTGTGGGAAATAATGTGGGGAACTCCATACGACACATTTACATGATAACATCACTAACTTTTACCAAGTTAGTATCTCCTGTGGTTTGACACGGCAAAACAGGCCTAAGTCAATCCGTTTATCTGAACCTCAAAATGATGATCCTCTATATGAGAAACTTACTTTAGAAGATGCTGCACTGTTAGCTACATCTAACAATTGAATAAAAACCCTCTACACATTTATACAACACATTTATTACAACTAAACTAAACACTTTACCAACTGAAGAGAACAGAAAAAGAATCAATCAAAAATGTTTTGGTTGCAAGGAGCCGATAATCAGCTAGAGATGATCAAATACAGAAACCCAGAGGAAATGAATACTAAATCAGTCCAGCATCAGCCTTACTTCAGCAGAAGAGGGAGGATCTAGCGGCTCGTCTGAAGGATCCAGCATCATCGGCTCCGTCCCGATGCACTGCTGCAGAGAGCTGAATGACTCTTCGCACAATCCCCTTCAATTAGTTTCCACGTCGCCGGCTCAGATTTGCAGAGGCTTTGCTAACCACAGCGGATTTCAGGGCTTTCTTGTTGATTACTACTCGCTCTACTCTAGCTGAGCGATAGGAGCTGATTTGTTCTGTTTTTCCCCAAGTAGCCTGCTAGCATGCAGTGCCACCCTCAGGTCCAGGCATTATAGCTGAACATTACCAAACTGGAAACCAGCCAAGTGATTACATAATCATGCTTGATAACATGGGCACATACCCAACAATACACTGGATCTTTTCCTTTTTCAGCAGAAAATGAGCTTTTGTTTGTTTTGGCCATTGCCAGGGCTCTATAATGTTCTTGTTAAGTGTTAAGCACAGTTCTGTGCTACCACATGTATATTCTGAGTGGCCGCTAGGGGTCCTGAGCTGTTTCTAGGGCACTGAAAGGTGCTCAGTATGATTTCTCTAAATTCTTCAAGCAGTCTCTGGTATTTTTCCATAATCATATGTGTATTTATTATCCCAATTGTTAGCATAAGTAGCCTTTAGCATCACATATAATTATATTTTTATATCAGGTTCCTCATCGGATCGCAAAGAAGTTATTTTAAAACACTTGCTGGTGTCTGAAAGCGAGTTTTGAGCTGAATTGTTCAAAATGTCTTATATGTTGAGATTAGCTGGTAGATATGAAAACATGGGAAATGAGCAGCGGTGTTGAGCGTCTCCAGACTCAGGTAAACTCTGTTCATAACCACTCCTCAAGCCCCAGTTGGCCCGCTTTGGACCAAGGTATTCGGCGGACCAAAAACCCCTGGCTATTGGCCCCGACGAGGCCTGATCAAGCTCCTGAAGTGACAGTGGAAACGCGTCTGGCCCTGACACACACTAGCACACTCGCTTTTGGCCCAACAGAGGAAATACACAATGCAATTCACCATTACACGCAACAAACTAAACATACATGGCTTTTAAGCTCACTGTAAATTGCACAAATACATACAAATCCTGTGATATAATTGAATACACAAATAAATGCACAGCCGTTTGCAAAAATATATATATACGCTCTGTTGCATCTTTAAAGAGGTCATGACCTGTGAAATAAAATTTTCCATGAGCTTTTGACATAAAAGAGTTCATCACACTTTAAGAATACCCTGTACGTTTCAGAACTGAAAACTTCCTTGTTAGTCCAAAAACAGCTTTTATTGTAACAAAGTCCAGATAACGGCTCGTTGTGGAATGAGTCTAAGATAGGTGAAAGACCGCCTCTGCAGAAGATCAACGGCGATACAGTAATCCTGTATCAATGCGATTCAGGATTACTGGACTAAAAACAAGAAGAATAAGCAAGAATGTTATTTATTTTCAACAATGTGAATGTCTCAGTTGAGCATTATTTATTTGTATTCGCTACATTTCACTGTGGATTCTTTGGAAAATCAGTTGGAATTTCGGCGCAGGTTTCGCAAACAGACTTTTACAATAGACTCGACAGTAATGCCACAACATGTACGTGACTGTGTTAATTCTTATGCCTGATCTGTGACCAGTGATTTCTGATATGTAATGATTCATGACATGTACAGTCAGATGGTCTTTGTGTCACAAATCAAGCCTCTGTGGTTCCTCCCACTCGCCACCAGAGGGCTCCATCTCCCGAATATTAACATTACACATTTTCACTCCATTTCCCATAAACCCGTGCCTGGTAATGATTATCTGCACACCTGCCTCTCATCACCCGGACTACTAATACAGCCCTTCTACACTGCTTCAGTGTGAAGTCTTGTTTCACCCTGGTTGACATTTCTGAGCGGTTTCCCTGTTTATGCTGATTCCTTGTTTACTGATCCTGGACTGTTCTACTCGTTTCGACCCTCTGCTTCATGCCATTGTGACCCTGCTTTCTAAGGCCTAATCCTGACTTAATCTAAACCCTGTCTGTGAAACCAGGCCATTGACTAATAATGAAGCGAGACACCTAGTGTTACTAGATAATGTACTTGTTGGTTATAAGCCTTGTAGGACTTTCTTCTTCCTATCAGAGACTCTTGGTGTAGAACAGGGTTCCTGAACTCTGGCCTTGATTACAGAGATTATTAAAGGAAACCATGAGTTCACCTCAAACCATCAGATTCATCTAGGCAGATGAAAAAAAAGGTTACTCTGAAAGTGACTTGCAATTGCACGTTTCAACCTCAGAATCCTGTAGTGTACCTTAAATATTAGAGAGCTTGGATCCCAAATGGTTCACATGTCTATGTCTCAGGTCTATACAGCCCTCATTTCTTCAGCCTACACAACTTTTTTTGATTACATTAATGGAGAAAACCATTTTTGTTGCTTGAGATCTTATCTCTGAAGAGCACTTAAAGGGGAATATCTGTGGTAATTATAAACAGGAATTTTTGCTTCGGGTTACCGGGATAAGAATGTCAAAACAAATGAATTAGCAGGTCAGACAGAGCCGAGAGCATCTGTGGTCTTCGGTCTGCTGGTGTAATGGACTGATGTCAAGTGTTGTCTGGTCTGCTGAGGGGCTGAACTACTCTCCGCATCACACACAGCTGGCTCATATAGCATATAAAGAAATTAAGGAATCGGAGGGTTAGGAGCCTCATGTCCTGACAGGAAGTTCACTAGGATCTTTATGATTTGGTTCTACCAGTGAGGCCTTTATTAACTCAAACGTATATTATTCGTGATCTATACAACTTTATTTCTTTACTTTTGATTAAAGTAACTATTTTAATTTGTGCACTCTACTAGATTCAATTAGTGAATGCTTACTGAAACTGTAGTCTCCAGCATGCTTTGTATGGGACTTAATGGGGAGAGTAAAATGCTGGAATAAAGTATTCGCAACTAAGCTGCCGGAAGCCCTGAAACAAAACCTGAAATGTGATGAAGCCTGATAAAGTCGTTTAGCTTACGAGCAAAGCCTTCTGACTGACACAAACCGCATTCAAAACAACAACATAAAACCATTTCTGTCGTCAAATACAGTGGAGGCAGCATTATGAGATGGCAGAGTCCAGGCAAATCTATGAGGAACTCGCCTCAGTTTAGCAGAGATCTGTGTTTGGGGTGGAGGTTTGTTTTCCAGTGACTCAAAGCAGAAGAAATGCAGGGATGAATCGTAAAGTTGTGATGATGGTTGACATGGAGGTGGAGTTTCAGCAGGCGTGTGTGTGTGTGTGTGTGTGTGTGTGTGTTCTTGTTCAACCTACATTGTGAGGACCAAATATCCCCATAAAGATAGTAAAATGTGAACATTTTGACATTGTGGGGCCATTTGGTCAACTTATAAATCATATCAACTGATGTTTTTTGAAAATTAAATATTTAGGGGTAGGGTTAGTGTAAGGCAGGGTTTCTCAAACTCGGTCCTGGAGGGCCACTGTCCTGCACAGTTCAGCTCCAACCCTGATCAAACACACCTAGCTGTGAGCTTCTAGTGATCCTGAAGACATTGATTAGCTTGCTCAGGTGTGTTTGATCAGGGTTGGAGCTGAACTGTGCAGGACAGTGGCCCTCCAGGACCGAGTTTGAGAAACCCTGGTGTAAGGGGAGAGAATATACAGTTTGTACAGTATAAAAACCATTGTGTCTATGAAAAGTCAGAAAGTCCATGTAAAGATATAAAAACAAGTTTGCGTGTGTAGGTTCAGCTACACTTGTAAGGGGCAAATGTCCTCATTTATATAGTGAAATATTATGACAACAGACTAGTGAGGACATTTGGTTACGCTTTATTTTAGGGTGACGTACTTGCATTGTACTCACTGAAATAAGAACTGAGTAATATTAGAGTTACAGTTAAGGTTAAGCGTTGGTTTAAGGTTAGTTAGTAATTATGCATATTTTACTGTTATTACTACAGTAAGTACATGTAATACTGTGTAATTATGTCACCTTAAAATAAGGTGTTACCTGACATTTTAATGGTCCTCACTCATGAAAAAGGCTTATAAACAGGCCAAAACATGTTTGTATTTAAATCGAGTGTTTTGCACATGTTTCTGTGATGATGTGGTTTAGGGTTAAGGCTTGGATTAGGCCATAAAATCAATGGTGACCTCACTAATATAGAGAAACAAACATAAAAACCCAACGTGTGTGTGTGTGTGTGTGTGTGTGTGTGTGTGAGTGTATGTGTAGTGACGTAAAGGGAAGGAAACACACAGAAGGCAGACATGAGCGCTTTGGATCGTTGAATGGATAACATGTTGGGCTTCTCACACACTCGTGTCACATCTTTACTTCATTCATAAAAGCATTTATCTTAGATTTTGTAGTTATTTACTAAAATGCAATAGCAGTTGATAATACAGTATAAACTATAGTCTAAAAGTCTTAATAAAGTAATATGATGGAACATGCAACTGTACGTTCTGCCGTGAGATAATGCTGATTATTGTGACAAATTCACCAAGTTAGGTTCATTTCTCCTGCTAGATGCAGAGTTTGATCAAAACTCAACACACATTTCCGAAGCCATATCATAGCTTTGTGAGAGGAACTCATGTGCCTTTCTGTAAAGTGTGCAAGCGTGAACGAGATGTTTTGAGGGAGATTTCCAGGACATAATAATACAAGCTGTATGAATTCAGCCAACTTGAATGCATTAGTCATATGATGATGTTTCTTGTGACTGCTATACTGATCGCTGAATTGTATGTAAAAGAGTAGCGTGAACACACACTCAAAACTCCCTCTGCTCGTCACTGAGGTTTAGAAAGTCACGAGGGTGAATAAACACTGACAGAATCGGCCCTGACTGAAGCAGCTGCGTTTACACACTGAATATATATTGTGGCTGTCAGATAGGAGTATATATCAGTATCTGCACAGGTATTTTAGTGTGTGATAGTTGGCAGCTTGTGATGTGTGTGTGTTTTGAGGTCTTCTGTAACTGTGAACAAACTGCCAAAGGGCAAAAACAACATAAATCACATGCTGTCAGTCTGACAGAACCTGCAGACACATCAGAGAAGTGTCTCGGGTCACAGCATGCATTCACACGCACACACGCACGCACACGCGCACGCACACACGCACGCACACGCGCACACACACACGCACGCACGCGCACACACGCACACGCACACGCGCACACACACACGCACGCACACGCGCACACACACACACACGCACGCACGCGCACACACGCACGTGCACACACACGCACACACACACTGTGTTTGTGCATCAACATCCAGACAGATGTGAAGGTAACGTGATCCAGCCAGAGGACACACACTAACGTGTCTTCATTAAGTTCGTCAAGAGGCTTGTTTTGTCTCCGCGTGACTCCACATTCCACACACAGGTCAGTCCGAGGCTCTCGGTCACATGATATAAACACAGTTGACATCTCAGTGGCCTGCGGTGCTGACAGCATCCATCGGATAGATTATTCCTCTGGATTATTCCTTTGGCTTTTGGCTTGCTTAGTTGGGGACATTTAATATTCAACAATATTATTGATCTGCCTGCATTGACACCATTATATGAGAACTGAACTGAGCTGGATGATGAGATCACTGTTTTCTTCAGAGCGGCTACATAAATGAACTAAATTAATTACTTTTTTTACAACAAAACTGAACCATCACTGAATTTACTTAAGCTGGACTATGACTCTATTTTCTTCTAGATCTGATGTACAGCAGTAACACACTTTGTTGCATTATTTTCCTGTTATCAGTGTAAAGCTGCTTTGAAACAATCGGTATAGAAATAAAGCTGACTTGACTTGACTCTCTGAATTTACACGGTTCTTCAGAAAATCTACTTCTGAATTTTATCGTTAATAAAATGATCTTATATCCTACAGCTGTTGAGGATCTGCGTTACAGTGATCTGACCACATCTAACTGGGTTATAACACATGAACTGTGGTAAATGACTGTAATGTACACACTGCTTTGATGTGTCTTCCAGGGCTTCAGGTGTAATCTCCTGTCCTGAAGCAGCGTCCAGTGTTCACTGTCACCACATCTGCAGTGTGTGTGTGTGTGTGTCACCTCCACCCAACGCAACACACATCCAGTCTGAGCCTAGATGACATTCAGACAACCAATGTCAAAAGAAGATCAGGTTTTATTCCCATTATAAGTTATTCATTGAAAGAGCAGAGAAATATTCTAAAGTTACACAGCTAGAAAAAAAGGATTTTTGCCAAACATGTACTTGAACACATTGATCATGATATTGTGTCATGATAACAACTGAAGACCAGTGGTCGGTGCCGATGGCCCTGTGGTTCGCGCACCAAGTTCAATTCCCAGCCAAGATTTTTCCAGTCAAAATCTCCAATATTCCAATAAATAGACCGGTTATCATCTCAAACAACAAAAGTAAAGAAAGAAATGTTCATAATCAGAGTTGATATTACCGATTTATTCGAGAAACACTGGAAATCGAAGTGCTAATTCAGTGCGGTTTGGTGTAAGGCATTACAATTAACAAACTAATTAAAAGATGAAAAAGTGTCCATGGAAAATACGGACAATCTGTAGAAACAGTAGCACAGCAATAAACTCCCGATCACAGCGGGGCATCATTCAGCCAACTAGCCACGACTCGGTTTCACACACATTTCTGAAATGAGACGATTGAAACTGCATTTCAGCTGATCGGCTGGTCTTAACCCACAACACTCTCTAACGGCAGCCCAAAACACTGGCGAGGCTGGACGGTCCTCTGATGTAACGCTCGGGTCACTCAGAGCCATGAGAACCAGGCTGGGTTATATTTATAGACAAGGCCTCAGTAACGCAAGCGTCTTTGGGTGTTCACAGGCATTCCAGAGCCACTGCAGACCACGAGGCCGAGGCCGAGCCAGTGAAGATGGAGGAGGACGATGGAAGCAAGGAGGAAAACTGTTGTCAACTACATAGAAGCTTCCGAAATAACATCTTGAGGGTTTATTGTGGAGCATGAAAGTGAAGAAACGAAGACAGAACTGTACAAAAAGTGATTGAAATGGAAAATAAAATCTCTGAACTCTTGTTTTGGGCTTGTGGAAGTGGAGTAGTTTAAGGCCCCATCCACACTACTGCGTTTTAGTTTAGAAACGGAGAATTAAAACGAATATGATCTCCGTCCACACCAGCGTTTTAGCTGCGTATTAGAATTGATCTCCGTCCACATTAAAACGACTGAAAACGCGGATCACGTGACCATTCACCAACACTGGGCATGCGCGTGCCGGTGTAAACCTAGAGACTTTCAAACATAGACTAAAAAAATGCTTTCAAACATCAAAATGTCATTTATTAATATGTATTTGTGTCAAAATTACATATAAACATCTTTTCCTATTCTATTTTGCCTGGAAACGCTTCCAACATGCTTGCGTGTCGCATGAAAAATAGGTGTCGGTTCTATTTCTAGCATGCACGCGTTTACTGCGCGAGCCGCGGCAGTTTCTTACTGAAACTGTTCCAGCGGGTGGAGTTTACTGGTACTGAATATTACCTGTGTGTACTCCATGACTGATGACACCCAATCATAGAGCCGAGCGTGAGCTTCTGCGTCATCGTTTCTAAAGTCCTCCGTTTTGACCCGTCTTCACTAAAACGCCCTCCGGAGATTCAAAACGCAAAACGGGGTCGGCAGCGTTTCTAAACTTCTCCGTTTTAGGTCTTCGTTTTTGCCGTTTTAGTCTGGACTGGAGGTGCAAACGTAGCAAAAGGTCTCCGTTTCTAAACGAAAACGCAGTAGTGTGGATGGGGCCTAACTCTCTAACAGAGCCATCATCAGTAATGTTGTTTAGCAGATTACAACAACTAAACCAGTGTGGAGCGTCCTATTGGAGAAATGAAGAATGAGATCCACTGCTTAATATCATTATAATACAGTCACAGTCTACACCTACACACTGTCTACCCCTGTGTCTTTCCTCAAATAACCTGTGTCCAGAGATGTTAATAATAATAATAATACATTTTATTTAACGCCACCTTTCATAACACCCAAGGTCACCGTAAGAGCAAACAAAACAGTAAAAAGAAAAAGAAAATAAACAAAACCATTAGCAGCACAAAATTCACCAACATAACAGCACACGTGCATCACAGATACAGCAGAATACAGTACAGGCCAATACAAGCAGCTCATACGATACCTGGGTAAAAAGATAGGTCTTCAGAAGGGATTTGAAAGTACGTGGACTGTCACTATTACGAATATCGGGAGGGAGAGAGTTTCATAGGAGATGGGCCGTATGGCTAAAAGTCCCAGATCCCATGTAGTTAAGCGTATTCGTGGAGACACGAGAGAAAGTGAGAGTGAAGATCTGACTTAGACCATGTGAAGGGGTGTACATATAAAGAAGGTCCGGAGGAGCAACGTTATGAAGTGCCTTGAATTTGAGAAGCAGAATGTTGAATTCAACGCACAAAGGTGTACAAATACTCCGTTAACTTACTTATAAGTAGAAACTTTGGGTATCTATACTTTACTGGAGTAATTATTTTCCAGCTGACTTTTTACTTCTACTCAATCTACTCATTTTCACGCAATTATCTGTACTTTCTAGTGATGGGGACGAGACCGCCTATGCCGAGTCCGAGTCAAGATCGAGTCTTTGAAGGGTCGAGACCGAGTCCGTTGGTTTTCAAATACAGTTGAGTCCGAGTCAAGACCGAGTCTTTGAGGAAGCAAGTCCGAGTCGAGACCGAGTCTTTAGGAGTCGAGACCAAGACCATAAAAACATGTCAGTTTTCATGTTCATGATTTAATATCACCACAGTTAATAATCAACAGTTAGGCCTACAGACTAAGCTAGATTGGGAATTGTTTAGAGGAGCAGTCTTAACGTCTTAATATGGCCTATGCTTTTACTATCATTAAAAAAATCCCTACCACATGCATCATCTTCTGCCTATTTTTCTAAACTGCTTCAACAGTGCTGCTCTGTCATCAACATGTTAAGCCCACCCTGACTTTTTTAATCATAGTTAGGACATGCAGAGCAAATTCAAATTTTCTAGTGGTATGTATTCTAGTGGACTAGTGATGGGGACGAGACCGCCTATGCCGAGTCCGAGTCAAGACCGAGTCTTTGAAGGAACAAGTCCGAGACGAGTCCGAGAAAGCAGAAATCGGTCTCGAGACCGGACTTTCATCACTAGTACTTTCTACTCCTTACATTTTAAAAATAGCCTCGTTTACTCCTATTTCATTTCAGCTTGTTTTCATTCCGGCTTGTCATCGTTAAAAAAACCTATCCAGATAAATCGCGCCCTCCGGAGAGAGTGAATTTGATTGTAAAGAAGTATAAACCATTCCGACACCCCATTGGTTTGTACGCGATCCATCGCACAATGACACAAATCACGTCACACTCCAGCAAGGACACAGCCAGTGTTGGGGTCGTTACTCAGAAAAAGTTTGAAGTTTGAAATTATAATAATTATTTGAAAGCCAGCTGTAAAAATGACATAAAAGTCTGAATATGACGTCACATTCATTAATGATATAAGATGAAGAACGGCGATGTTTGATGGTGGAAAGACTTTGTGAACACCCAAATGATGTGCTGCACTTTGATGACAAAACTCTGACAAATAATTACAGACTAATTAAGAATTAGGCTTTGCCTTTTCTACCAAGCTTATCAAAACTCCACCTAATGAAAAGCACCACTTATTTTGTTTCTCCATTCTCCAGTTTTTGCGTTTTACTTCACAGCAGCTGTTTGCGTGTCGTTGGTTGCTTGGTAACAGACCTGAGAGTTGATTACCGAACTCGATCGAGGGGTTTACAATTTCCTAACTACAGATAAGATGAGATTTTATAAGATAAGATAAGAGAATCCTAAATCAACTTAAGATCTGCTTCTGTATTACGAATTTGCGAAAAATCCTAAATTAGATCTTAACTTAAGACGTAAGATAGAAAGTTTCTGTAATACGCCCCCAGGTCAGGTTCACAGAGTAAGTTACCATGGTAACTGTCACAATTCCCCTGTATCTTTGTTCATGAACTTTTATTTTGATATTCTTTTGTCTTGTATTGCCTGTGTTCAGATCCGGTCTGTTTAGTTCCTGTTTTCTTGGTTGTCTCACCTGTTCCTTACCATCCTGTGTGTTTACACCATCAGTTATCTTCTGTTCTTTGTCTTGTGTTAACGTTTCATGCTGGTGTTTATGTGTATTGCTCCTAGTGGTTATTAATCATTTCATTGTTCTGTGTAAAGCATCTTTTGTGGAATATCAAGTCAAGCCAGCATGTTACAGAGTCACTAACTCGATTGGCCACCTCTGCCTGTGCCTTTAAAACTTTTTCATGCTAAAATTATGATTGATGATTTAAATGTGTAAAAAAAAAAAAAAAAAAAAAGTTTAAGTTCAAATCTCAGACTACTGGTGGCCTTATAAACATGGAATTATTATTATTATTAGAAATTAAATAACTAAGTGACCCTGTGTTGCACCTTACAAGAAGTCTAAGAAAGTGAGTGAGCAAGAGAGAGTTTATGTAAATTACTGTCTGACACAAACACACTTCCAGGCCTATAGATGGTCTACTCCAGTAACTGCGAGTTTGATTATATCAAAAAATATAATATCGTTATATATTATTATATAATATACATGTTATTTTTGCATGTCATTTAACACACACGGAGCCCGTTTAATTGGTTATGAAACAGCGTTTAAATCAGACACTGCATTTGCAGGAAAGGAAGATGATAGACAGTTTGTCTTGTCTAGAGAAGTGAAAGCCTGAGATGAGTCCAGGTGAAGTCTTCAGGAGGCTGGAGAGATGCAATCAGACGTGACGTCACTCATTGTTCAGAAAGTCTGCACTGAAGCTGCTTTTGTTGAAGGGATATTTAAAGCCTTGGTGTTACAGGTTGGAGAGGTTCTGGGAGGGACTGATGGGTGTTTTCAACACACCCGCTGAAACACTGAACCGAGAAAGACATAAACGTACAACTAGACATGTATGCAAGCAAACAGCCCAGTTTAAGGCATAATAAAGTCCAAATATAGCCAGGAAGCTGACGTCTGACACTGCAGGCGTCACATGCACACAGATATCTGTGGTTAAAGCTGTCTGCAGATCTAAAACTGGATGAGATGACATCACAACCACAGAGTTGGCTTCGGCGCAGTCGTGGCATTTGGGAGTTTATTGCAGCAGAAGCAGCAGAGATCTCCACCACACCCAAAAGACACCAGCAAAACCTTCACAAACATCCAGCGTGGGGAAAGAGGAGCTCGAGCTAAACTGAGGATGTTTTTGTAAAGTGGTTTGTCATCAGTGGGTGCCGGTGGTTTATGGTGGGTTGTGATTCTAGCCAGTATATCTACAACATAAAACTGTCTTCTCATTCATTCATTAACCATTTCAGCCTTCCAAAAAGCGCAGTCTGCTCTGATTGGTCAGATAGCCCCAGTCTGTTGTGATTGGCCTACTCTGCTCTGATTGGTCAGATGGCCCCAGTCTGTTGTGATTGGCCCACTCTGCTCTGATTGGTCAGATGGCTCAGTCTGTTGTGATTGGTCTGCTCTGCTCTGATTGGTCAGATGGCCCCAGTCTGTTGTGATTGGTCTGCTCTGCTCTGATTGGTCAGATGGCCCCAGTCTGTTGTGATTGGTCTGATCTGCTCTGATTGGTCAGATGGCCCCAGTCTGTTGTGATTGGCCCACTCTGCTCTGATTGGTCAGATGGCACCAGTCTGTTGTGATTGGTCTACTCTGCTCTGATTGGTCAGATGGCTCAGTCTGTTGTGATTGGCCTACTCTGCTCTGATTGGTCAGATGGCCCCAGTCTGTTGTGATTGGCCCACTCTGCTCTGATTGGTCAGATGGCACCAGTCTGTTGTGATTGGTCTACTCTGCTCTGATTGGTCAGATGGCTCAGTCTGTTGTGATTGGTCTGATCTGCTCTGATTGGTCAGATGGCCCCAGTTTGTTGTGATTGGTCTGCTCTGCTCTGATTGGTCAGATGGCCCCAGTCTGTTGTGATTGGTCTGATCTGCTCTGATTGGTCAGATGGCCCCAGTCTGTTGTGATTGGTCTACTCTGCTCTGATTGGTCAGATGGCTCAGTCTGTTGTGATTGGTCTGCTCTGCTCTGATTGGTCAGATGGCCCCAGTCTGTTGTGATTGGTCTGCTCTGCTCTGATTGGTCAGATGGCCCCAGTCTGTTGTGATTGGTCTGATCTGCTCTGATTGGTCAGATGGCCCCAGTCTGTTGTGATTGGCCCACTCTGCTCTGATTGGTCAGATGGCACCAGTCTGTTGTGATTGGTCTACTCTGCTCTGATTGGTCAGATGGCTCAGTCTGTTGTGATTGGCCTACTCTGCTCTGATTGGTCAGATGGCCCCAGTCTGTTGTGATTGGCCCACTCTGCTCTGATTGGTCAGATGGCACCAGTCTGTTGTGATTGGTCTACTCTGCTCTGATTGGTCAGATGGCTCAGTCTGTTGTGATTGGTCTGATCTGCTCTGATTGGTCAGATGGCCCCAGTTTGTTGTGATTGGTCTGCTCTGCTCTGATTGGTCAGATGGCCCCAGTCTGTTGTGATTGGTCTGATCTGCTCTGATTGGTCAGATGGCCCCAGTCTGTTGTGATTGGTCTACTCTGCTCTGATTGGTCAGATGGCTCAGTCTGTTGTGATTGGTCTGCTCTGCTCTGATTGGTCAGATGGCCCCAGTCTGTTGTGATTGGTCTGCTCTGCTCTGATTGGTCAGATGGCCCCAGTCTGTTGTGATTGGTCTGATCTGCTCTGATTGGTCAGATGGCCCCAGTCTGTTGTGATTGGTCTGCTCTGCTCTGATTGGTCAGATGGCCCCAGTCTGTTGTGATTGGTCTACTCTGCTCTGATTGGTCAGATGGCTCAGTCTGTTGTGATTGGTCTGCTCTGCTCTGATTGGTCAGATGGCCCCAGTCTGTTGTGATTGGTCTACTCTGCTCTGATTGGTCAGATGGCCCCAGTCTGTTGTGATTGGTCTGCTCTGCTCTGATTGGCCAGATGGCCCCAGTCTGTTGTGATTGGTCTGCTCTGCTCTGATTGGTCAGATGGCCCAAGTCTGTTGTGATTGGTCGACTGCTTAGAGCGTGTCTGAATCCGACTCTTGGTGATTCTTGGTGATTCCATCTCTTACCATACACAAGATTTTTTCTGGGTTCTTTCCCCAACCCTCCCCATTACATGGCTCAGGACTCACACACACACACACACACACACACACACACACACTGGAGGTCTGTACGGGTCCAAAAATTCGTACCGGAACCCGAAGGGACCTGTAATGAGCTACATGGAACTGACCCGGACGCATTACAATCCTCCAACAAGAAAGTTCTATCCATGTTATTCCTCTCGTTATTCCAAGCATGGTTAATCCACTCATTGTTTCAGCTTCAAAAGTCCACTTGATGTCACGGTGACGGATGACAAATGCGACTTTGTTCTGAACTATAATAACGATCGCTCGTTCAGTGCCATGGCCGCTGACGTTAGCATTATTTATTTGCTATCATCTCTGTGCTCTCTGCGCCGAGTCTGACCACCAAAACTTTAAGATTAAACAAGACGGTTCATTCATATTATCATAAAAATGGGAGAAAGTGTAAAGTGCGGCTTGGTGGAATAAGCCCCGCCTTTTAAGTACAAGAGCCAATCATCAATTGGTAAAGTCATTGTGTCACTGCAGTAATAGATTGGGACCCGACCCGCCCATACAGAATTTTTTTTTTTTTTAAATATATTTTAAAGTGTCAAAAATATATGTGGCATATATTCCAAATACATTGAAATATATTTGCATTGTTGTTCACTTATATTTATCATTTTGAAATATATTCTGAAATATAGCAAAAATATATGATGTTAAAGTAACAACATGTAGTTTTTCAACCTTCATAATATATTTCCAAGACCCTTGTGATGGTACATCGACTTACAATAGGTTGAATGACACGTCTGCCAGAGCCTGACGGGGTCTGTATCGCTTTTACTGGCACTATGTAACTTCGGGGTGCGGGTAGTAACCAGAGCTCAAAAAGAACTACAAAATTCGACTGCTTTACGGCATACGTCACTTCGCTTCCTCACTTCCTCAAATTCGGCCGTGACAGGCCAACCAGCGCGTTTGTTTTCGTGCGTGTGTTTTCGTCATGGCTGAAGCAGCAGCGAAACGCAAGAAGTCCAAGGTTTTGTCGGAGTAGAGTCGGAAGAGTAAAAGGGAGAGTGATAAACTGAAAGGCAGGACGAGGATCAATATTGGTTGAGCGTTTGCTCGCTGGCGTGAGCTTATCGTCAGACCGATGCTGACTTGGCCGTCATGCTGTTGAACTAGTAAGTTAAGTAAATTGCTTGCATACTATCTTTAGTTTTTCTAATCTGTTGTCTGCCTGGCTACGTTACGGAAACTATCTGGTCCTCCATTTGTCTTCATGAATCAGCTAACGTTAGTAGATGAGCGAATTATCAATCTGGTAGCTAGTAAACACTAACATAATAGTTTTAGATGGTTAGGATGCTATCGCTATCATTCTCGTTCAGATTTGAGCATTGCAATCGACATGCAAATCGCAAATGTTTGAGTTAAAATGTTTAGTCTACTAAACATGTATAAATTATGAAAGGAGGAAGATTAATAATATTATCATTGCCCATATGAAAAAAACCTGCATGCTTCATATACAGTAACAGCCCGTTCTCATCCCAAGTCGTCATATACTGACGCTTTAAAAATTTCTTCAATATCCGACGCACAAAGCACCCTTTAGCGTCCATATGAGACGCATAACCCTACCACAGACCTAAACCTACCCATAACCGAAGCGTCTCATATTGACGCTAAGGGTGCTTTGTGCGTCGGATATTGAAGAATGTTTGAAAGTGACGATTTGGGGATGAGAATGCGTTGACAGTAACCGTAAATCATTTTACGACAGCGGTAATGGACAATTCCGCTTCCAACCTGTAGGGCGACCGCAGAGGAAAAGTTCCATGTTGTTGCTTTAAGTGTGAAATATATTTACATTTATAACATGTAATGTAAAATATATGACAAAATATATGGTCATAAAATGTTTAGCTTGCTAAAGAAGGGTCGAAAATGTATTTTGATCATAGTAATTCCCCTTTATATCATACCTTTTCCCCTATACACAACAGTAGGCTACCATATTTCACTACTGTATTATGACACACAGCTATAATAAATACTGTACTTACATTTAAATGACTGCAATGTAAAATGACAGATAGCTGCTTAAAAAATAAATTGAAAATGTGTTGTTTGTTTGTGAAAATGTTAACTTTTTAAATTTCAAAATATATTTAAAATGAAAAAATTTGCAAAAGTTGAACATATATGTTGTTAGTAAATATATTGACATATATAGCCTATATTCACATATTTAACTAAAATATATTTTCAAAAAAATTTAAAATATATTTACATATATTTAACTAAAATATATTTATTGGGCCAATTTCAAAATATATTCTGAAAATATATTTCAAATATATTTCTTTTGTGTATGGGCGGACCTGGCTGACCATTTAAAATATAGACCCGAACCCATACGGGTCCCGGGTCGGATCCCGGGTCCTCGGGTCTCGGGTGCTCCGTGGAGACCTCTAACACACACACACACACACACACACGCGCACGCATTTACACATATGGACAATTCAGCGTGTCCTATTCATCCAAACGGCATGTTTTTGGATTGAGGGGGAAACCGGAGCATGCAAACACAGGGAGAACTGACAGTGAGCCGCCGTCAGTCTTTCAGACACACACAAAACAGACAGAATTCATAACAACCAATCTGTGGGTCATCCGTACAACTGAAGCACTACTGAAAACACAGTGAAGGAATATGAGCTTCGTCGTTTCTAAAAGAGAGAACTCAGACAGAAATGAAAACTCTGTTGTGATTTATTCATCTTCATGTTGTTCAGTCTTTCTTCTGTGGTACACATCACATCCACACGATCCAAATGAATGAGAACAGACTGGGCGGAGCGGAGCGGGCGTTTTAGACTTGAAATGTAGTGCATGAGTTGTATGGACACTTTGTATGCTGTTCGACATTATATGAGGGTGAGCAAATGATAACATATTTTTTTGTTTAAAGGTGCATTGCGCGAGAGTCTGAGTTTTCGCAGAACTACGCCCCCTCTGGCGGCAAGCGAAACTGCAACCAGAGGTGTGCACGCTCACGGACCACACGCACACGCACGCTTGCACGAGCACTGGTCATAACCCAAGGAGCATCAGCCGCACAAATCTTTTGTTTACAATCATAATGTCTTCAGAGGTAATAAAGTTTTAAATCTGCAAGTAATTTAAAATATGTGAAAGGAAAGGCAATTGAGTAAATAACACACTTATGTGTGAGGGAAAAAATGGGGGTAGTAGAAAACTTCGTTTTTTATTCCCATCTATCTCCATGTTGAACTGTGTTATGTGTTTACTGTATCCACTTATGACTATTATTATGGAAACACGTTCATGAACAATATAAGTTATAACTTTGTAAAAGCTCAAAATTGTAATCATGATACCATACCATACACAGTCGGTCAACAAAGTACACCCAAATGTCTCAAGGTAATAAACAATCAAGTGGCACTATGACGTTACCATAAAAGCCAAACAGGCTAATCCGCCGAAGATTTGCGGGGGTTTAGCCTGTTTTATTGATCAGCTAAGTAGCATATTCCAATAGCAATACATCGTAATTAAGCAGTAATTTGCTAAAAATTTGTGTCTAAGTATCTAACTTATATATCAGCATTTTATATCACAATCATTCTGAACCTGATCACTGACAATGGTAAGTTAGTAAAACCTATTCCGATTGTACATTTATCTAGCTTACGCTAAAGCATTACACATTTTATGGATCGTCATTTATTGTCATTATTGGCCGTATCAGACATTAGAGAATGGGATATATCTTACCTTTTTATCAAGAAAAAAGCCAACTGAGGATCCCGTTTGAGCCCTAGAGCAGACCGGAGATCTCTCCATTTGTTGAAAGCCTTCCCTATGTTTACTCTCGTCTTACCCCGACGCCTGTCTGACTCCAATTTGGACCTTTTGGTTGCACTAGACAAAAGTTCTCTTTTTTTTATCTTACGTGGAGTTTGCGTTGGTGTTTGAAATGAACTACAAGCCGGTCTCTTAGAATCCATTTTCTACGGAGAATGGCGGCGTCGGCGCATACACAAACCTGCCAGACATATGAGCGTGCCGTGAACGCGCATGACGTCACGCCCAGTCTCAGATTCCGACCCGAATCCCTCTTATTTATTTTACTGTACAGGATTATAGAGGCAATCGCAGTGATCAGAGAAGGGCTCAGTCAGCCCATCAGGCAATTGTTTAAGCATGTATGGGTTAGAAAACGGGTATTTTTAACATGAAAAGTTGCGCAATGCACCTTTAAGGATTAACTATTACATGGCATGCATGGAAATGCAACTACGTTAAACTTTTGTGTGACAAATGTCATTTTCAGAGTCTGAATGCGTTTACATCTTTGCTTTTATAGGGGAGCAGAAAATACAAATGAGACTGAGACGAAGAGCGCAGAATAACAACATAGAAGAAGTAAAAGAATTTTTCTTTTAACTTTATTATTTCTCCTAGACATCAATGAGATGAAATGGAGAGAAAACGGATATTTGAGAAAAATCCATCAAGAACCTCATGTGTGTCTCCTCTGAAGACATCTCAGTGATTTGCCAATGTCAAACGTAAATCAAAAGTCAGATAGGGGGATCTCAGTATGAACTCAAGGATCCGAGATGCTATTCACAACTGATCCATTTTATAGTTTAGCGCTGGTGCGATACCTGGAGTTTGAGGAGAAACATCTGAAACAGCATCTTCTTCCCAAAGCTCATCTGCAGCAGGACACATTATAACACGCTGGCACTGAATGCACGCAAAACAAACGGGATGCTCTTGACAACACCACACTGTTTGGCAACAGCTCAACACTTTCAAACACAGCTGCAGCGCCACATGACGCTCACTAGCGGAGAGCATGCTGGGAAACACCCATTCAGTATCTTCTCTACACGATCAGGTATTGAATGCTCGTGTTGAATGTCAGAGCAAACAGTGACCTGGCCTCTCCTCATCCAGTGGTTCAGCAAGCAGCATTCCAGAGGAGTCTTCCGGAACGAGAAAAACTGGGCTTGGTGAAACCAGTGACCAAACCCTTTCTTGAGCAACAGCAGGAATGAGAAACTGCTCTGGAGAACTCATCTCTCATAGGAATGACCATCCCATGATTCATAGCATGAGAGAATGGCACACTATCAGACTGCTCATGCTATAGTGAATCCCATAATGCACTCCACCTCTGTTAACTGAACAGAGGTAGTGTAGTGTGGGTGTTTCAGAGAAAGATTCATTTGCATTTTAGGCTCTCAATTTAGTTACTGTACATCATTGCTATTGTAAAAAAAAAAAACTACAGTATGAGCAGTATAGTGTGCCACGCTTCTCATGAAACCCAGACACACGTGTTACATTAAACTCTCATCATGTGAACGCTGGCTTACCTCATCATCCACTGAAGAGAAGGATTCAACCGGGACAATGGATTCAACAGCACAACAAACCCAGAGAGAAAGAGAGCAGAACACACAGATTAACACACTTATATTTCAGCAAGACACCTCCTGCATAAACCTGTACACACAATGCAAATATGACGGCAAAAATAGACAAAAGAATAGCCAAAATCACACTGAACTCCATAACGAAGCAAATGAAAGGCTCTTTGTTAGTTGTGGTGTGATGTTAGACACAACAGAGGGAAAACTGCACCAGTGATTGTGAGTTTCTACATACTCCAAGATTCAGATGACCAGGCCATGCCATAAAGCACCTAATGCAAGCAGTCTTTTATCTGTTAAACCTTGATGTGTGGAGAGCACATGGACAACACATGCTCTTCTGGAGAGGGTACACAGTCATTTACAGGAGCACATATGGACTCTTAATTACCAGAGACTTTTGGCAGGTTAGGGACTTTTAATCAAACAACACTGGCAAGTCAAAGAGAGAAGCGTTTGCAGGCACTTTACAGCTCAGATTACACTTCTGAACAGAATATTGGTTCCACAGTCCTGCTCTACATGAACATGAGGCAAGTACAGTAACTGTGTAATAACTAGGAAGTAACCCTGAAAAAATAAAGTGGGTGGGTCCTCCCCCAGAAAAAAAATGTTACTGGAGTAAATACCATTTCATGTATTCTGGTGCCTTTTAATTAAACAAGTAAACTAAACTCCACTTCACGTCGGGCGGTTCTTTGTCTCCACGTCGTGCATTAAATGCACAGCTATCCAAGGATTATCCCCCTAATACCATATCATATGGTCATTTGCCAGCAATGACAACTTCTGTTATTGATGTTTGCAACGCAATATTTGACTGGAAGGGTACAACGGGCGGTTACTTTCATCAGTTGCGGCTCGTTGAGAAATATAATGTAGCGATTCAGCGGAAATGGAGTTTAATTTATTAATTCTAATTGAATTTTTTTATTATTTTTTTTATTATTCCTCAAGTGGAATGGATTTGACTGACGGCGCTCTGAAAAGCGAACAGACAAATGCGCTGAATTGGAGACGGTAAAAGTGAGTGGGTATAATATCATTGGTCTTAAAAAGTGGGAGGGTCTTGTCCCACCCATATACAATGGTCCCGACGCCCATTCCTGAATCTAACCTCAATCTATGGTCAAATAATTTAATTACTTTTTTTGCCCAAGTTCGCCGTAAGTACACAATGCAAGTACTATGAAATAAAGCCAAACCAAAAATGTAAAAAGTTTAAAGGGGGCCTGTTATGTTTATTTACTAGTTCATAATTGTGTTTATAGGGTCTACTAGAATACGTTTACATCATTTAGGGTAAAAAAAAAAAACTCTCATATTTCTTATCATTTACATTTACATAGTAAATGTTTTTTTCTGTTTTCTCCCTCTGTCTGAACGCTCTGTTTTAGTTTTGTTTTCTCAAAGTGTTCTGATTGGTCGGCTGGCCCCAGTCTGCTGTGATTGGTCTGCTGGCCCCAGTCTGCTGTGATTGGTCGGCTGGCCCCAGTCTGCTGTGATTGGTTCAGCGCGTGTGTGTGAAATGTAACGGCCCTCACCATAACCGGTGAGTATGAGGCGCTTTAAACATGGGGTCAGTTTTGCCGTATCAGAGTCTGATAATGACAGCCAAGAAGAACAAGCTGATCGACACAAATAACCTACACAAGCACGACTTAACTGTGTCATTTATAACATGCGACCTGCATCCAACTGCATATTTCAGAAAGCAGTCGTTAGAAATATGGTGAAAACACAACAAAAGTGTTAAGAATACATTTGAACCGCTGTTTCCTAAGTCGTATGCCTTAGGAAGGCTGAATAAGAGGGTTTAACGTCTCTTGAGTATGGCCACAACACACCACCAAATAACTCAACCAAGCCCCGCCCCTTTATTCTGCGTATAAATTATTTAAATGAGGAATATTGAGACGTGTTCGTTCCTGGAAGAAACTCAAGACTACAGTAGAGGCGTTTCAGGGAGTTCAGAAACACTGACACTGATATAGAGAAGAACTCCCGCTGGAGGGACTGTGTGCTTTTAACTTTACAGAGCTTTTTCATGCTCAAATAGCAACACACTAAAGAAAGATGAACATGGGAAAAAAGCACAATAGGGCCCCTTTAAAAGCTTCACATTTAAATCCTGTACACTTTTCTGTTACTTTTCATCACTGTAAACATAGTTCTGGTGGAATGTGTGATCCTTTAAATATATTTCTATACATGCAGTATTTGCAGGCAGTGTGCTGTATGTGTGTATCTATATAGTGTTACGAATTCAGAGTCAGATGATGAGTATTTCAGACGTGGTGCTTATTATTCCTCTACGTCAGTTCTGCAGTTCACTAATGGCATTCCAGTGTCACCCGCTCCTGCCAAACCCAACCAGAGCGCTTATATCCGTCTCTCGCTCAACCGTTTCACGCGTTTCTGTATTTCTGCAGCTCACTGACTCAAATCTAAGCAGAGACGTGTTTTCCAAGCGCTGTCCGCCAAACACTCGCCGAGGAATGCTCACCGCCAGATCCTCTAACCGTTCTGGCATCTGACCGCAGACTGTTGTTTCAGCTGCACTTCAGAGAGGAACCGCACTTCAACTTGTTTTCCTGTTCGTCCCTGAAGGAGGAACTAGTGGCATCACAAGTGTATTGGTTAACTGCTGGTCAGGTTTAGTGGATTGACTAGTTGTTAGACATGGGGTCCTATCAAACACCCGGTGCAATGCAGCGCCAGGCGCGACACAAGTGTTTTTTGCTAGTTTCAGCCTGACGCAGTTATCATTTTCACGTCCTGCGCCACATTATTCAAATATCAAATGCATTTGCGCCTATCTGTTCTCCCATGGGCTGCTGGTGTGAGAACGAGGTGTGTTCTGGCGCATTGTTGGTGCGTTGCTATTTTGAGGCACTGAAATAGACTGCAATTATTATTATTTTTTGTTTATTTAAAGAGCGCGTTAGTAATATGTGCCTATAGGCGGGTACACAACTACACTTTGTCCCGTAGATGGTCTGCTTGCGAGCTTCAACCTCGCTCACGAGCAGATCCGTTTGCGCTCTGGAGAAGCATTCAGTCTTTCCGCTTGCAAATTCCGTCATGTAAATAGCGACTCCGCCATGGCACGAGCACAACAGGCTTTTAAAGGGAATGGGAGATGAGACTCTGATTGGTTTATTGCACGTTACGCCCCAAAACACACCCATTACTCATTAAGAGAATAGGGATGACCCTTTTAGACCATGCACCGGGAGCGCCGACCATTTTTCCCGTCGTTAAACTAGCAAAAGCGGATTCGGACTCGCCCTAAGTGCACTTGCGCCGTGCGCTTTGATCCTTAAAATAAGGCCCATGGCCTCACGAGATTGCAAGTTGAGTTTGACTCCTATAAGCAGCACTTGACCTGCATTAGTGTGTTCTGAATGATGAAACGGCATCCTCTGCAATACACTCCCAATGCTGTCAAACTAGCGTGTATGCATCATTATTTAATCATGAAATCATTCACACAGCAGTATGCCAAGATAAATGCATTGCATTGTGGGATACTGAGGTTAGTCATTTATGTCATTAAACATACAGTGCACTGTCCATTAATGCATTCATAGCACTGATCTATACCAGTCACTCAGATGTGATGGGCTGACTGTATTTTGTTTGTACAGTAGCAGCGGGACACGTTCTCAGATCCTGCTGAAGTGAGCAGCTTAAATCAGCATGAGTGCAGATGGTCAACAGATAGTGGGCTTCCTTTTTCCACTCTTCTCTCCAAAGGATCATGACGTAATCCCCTCACTGCTTCGACTTGGTGCTGTAGTGGTTCCAGTCCTGGATGCCGACTGGTCATTTCAGCACTGGTGTAGCACGCGTGATTAGCAATGAATTATTAAGCACTCAACTGAGAGCTGGTTACTAACACTGACAGATCATAGCAGTAAGAAGAAAGTAAACAGCAGTGTAAAAAAATTATATGACCAGTAAGTTATGACAACATATGTTTTTACATTGCTTTAACTCATCAAACTAAGATAAGCAATTTAAACTTTTTTAATGTCATACAAGATTTAACAATTTTTTTTGAAGTCAGTTTAATGTAATTTAAGTTGGAATTAGTTGCTTGTACATACATTTTGTGCATACATTACAGTGCAGACTGACCCAATGCAAACACTTGCTTCTTTTATAATGCATGAGATGCGCTCCAATGCATCAGACTAGCTCTTGAGTTTCGGTTTGTTCAACTTGTGTCGGTAACAGTCATGCTTCATCATTAGGTAAATAGGTGAGCTTTAAATGTGAAGCTAACGCGCTTTTAGGAGTCTCTGCATTAGAGCATCTGTTAATGCATGAGCAAGAGGACAGACACAAGCCTCAGCGCACTCTATGCATGTTTCTATACACATGCGCAGTGTTTGATAGTGAGAAGAGCCACGCAGGAATACGATACACTAACGAGTTTAATAATATGACAGAAAGGCGTCTGGTCGCGCATGTCGCACGCAGCGCAGGGCGTCACTCACCGTGGCTGAAGAGCACAGTCCTGAGCCGGCTGCTGACAGTCGAGTTCTCCATCGTTCTGAAAACGCTAAAGTCCCTTTCGTCTTCCCAGATACTCCTGAGTGTTATGAGGAATCCAGCGCCTCAACAGCGCGAGCGACTCACTGCATCATCAGCGCGTCCCTGAGCGCTTTAAATGCGGATCCTCGCGCCCTGACGTCACGCTCCGCCTGATGGACTTCTGCGCACCTTCAAAACAATCGCACATGGGCGAGCCAAACACGTCCCAGCTTTATATCCTCCTCCTCCTGTGATACCAAGTGTTGTTTACGTCTGTGACAAATGTAATATAATAAAAAAAAACTAGCTATAATTTAGCCTTTCATGGCCATTATTATTATTATTATTATTATTATATTATTATTTTCCTAATAAGCAGGCCGTTTTTTGCAAATGTAAGACCCTGTTTATACCTGATATTAAAGTCCCCCTGTAGTCAATTTTATCCCTTAAAACTCATCTTTAATCACCAAATATATTTAATCAAAAAATATGAATGCCTTAAAATAGCTTGAATGTAACACCCTTGCCTCATTTAGTATGCGTGGTTCTATGAATATGCAAATGAGCTCCGCCTCCACTCACTCACTCACTCAGCTCAGAGATCCACTGGTTGACGATCAGACGTTGATCTGATTGGTTACAAGGTAGTTTGTGACGTCAGAAACACCAGCGATTTCAAAGCGTGTTTTTGAGACTGTCTTTGGTTCACTGCAGTTTTAAGGAGAAAATACTCAGCAATGGTGTCGACTTACACATGCTTTGTCTTAAAGCACATTAAAAACACCACATAGACACATAAACAACATTAAAAGCTGGATTTTCACTACAGGGGGACTTCAAGCTTTTTCTTTTGTCCACTTTTGACCACTTCTGTCCTGATTTCTTCGATGTGAGGGTCTATGAGCGGGTAAATGTAGTTTTTCAGATATTTCAATCTAATGGATAAAACAAGCTCGCACAATTTACATATGAATGCACCCAGAGATAACGGAAAAACAGCAGCCTTCGTTTCTGCTCTGACAGCAGTGTGTGTTAGAAATCAGGAATGGTGAGAGAACATTGCTTTTTTCGTCTTCAAACCAAACTCGGGTCTTCAGCCTAAGTTTAAATCCCGTCTGGCTGGTGCGCTTCCCATAATGTTCCCGCGTTAGGTCAGTATAGGCGGTCTTTTGTGGCAAACACATTCGACCACATGAGGGTTTACACTACTATAGCAATCCGGCCCAATGCCTTTTTGACTACCTCTGGAAGTGGTCGAAAGTGGACAAGCTCAAAATGTAGGCCCCGTTTACACCTGTATTTAGCATCGTCCTGTGATCAGATTGACAAAAACACATCTTAATAACCAGGTGTGAACATGGCCTAAATGTAAATAACTTTTGTTTTCCGTCAGGCCCTGCACACGACTGAATGACATGTTGAAATGTCACTGTATTCATCTGTCCTGTGAGTCATTGTGTTCAGTCATACACTGAATACCTAATTGTGAGTACAAAAGCATTGTGTGAAAGCGGTTACGGCTGGCATGTCAGGAATGGAGCGCGACACACCTGAACGCAGCAGCAATGATGAGTCGAGAGACGTGACTTCAGGAGCTCAGTTTATTCTGTCTCCTTCAACCTTCACGGCCAGTGCGTTTAAAGTGCAGAGTCATTTTCACAGCTTCAGTACAAACATTACATTACAAGAAACCAGAATCTGGACAAAGAAAACATGGAAAATATAAATATATCTGGAAAACAAAAGGAGACCTCATTGAAACAGACAAGCGATGACGTAAACTCATCCGGCTCAAAACACAACACGAGTCGTTGGCAAGGCTAGCGTAAAACAAAGGCACAGCGATGTCGAGAGGTAAAGCGTCGGGTCACGTCCGCCAGAAGCTGAAGTACCGTCCAACTCTTTCTCAGTGATGCTGTACGTGACCTGAGCTGGACTTCTAGAAGCACTACAAGCTAGACTACATGATTTAAGTGCTCGTTCTGTCATGAAGAAGTGGTCCTGCTACAGACGCCTGAGCAGCACCAACACCATATCAAGCAGCATGTGGTGCTTACAGAAACAATGGACTCATTATCAATTCTGTATAATGGCTTACACAGCAATATGGCTTTGTATTAGTGGCAATATTGATAGTATTGATATCAGATCGTCAGGGCTTAAAGTCAACATGAAATCCAAATTGACCCTATCTTAATATAGACCTTGTTTCTTCTCTTTAATTGGATGTATTTTTAGAATGAAAAAATGCTGTTCTATGAGAGAATTCATAGTCAATTTAGCGACAGGTACGATTCAGATTACGGCACTTCTCTTTTATTTCTCTGGTGTCCGCAAACAGTGATGGACTGGCCGTGTTTCCATTACCCTTCAAATTGCTCAAATTGAAATTGCGAATTGAAAATACAGCCAATGGAAACACGGCAATCTCACAAAAATTCCCACATATCGCAAAAAAGTTTTTACGCTTTTTCAGGGAATTCGAAAAAGGAATATTTCGCAAAACTGCAATGGAAACAGGTACAGGTCACCTGACGTACGTAACAGTCGATCATTCTTTAAAGACGACGCGGTGTGTTTGGACAGAAGACGAGGCAGAGTTCTTCATTAAACTCATAAAAGACTAAAGTATTACAGGAAAACTGGATTGTAAACCACAAAGAAATGCCACAATTGATCAAGAGCTTGAAGCAGAAACTCCTCATCTGTGCCGCTCTCAGTAGAAGTGTCTGTCCTTGCCATTAAAGCTGGGATACACACTCCATTAAAAATAATGTGTCTAGTGCGGAGGCTGAGATATACGCAATTCTTCCAACATCCGTCGCCATGATTTTTGGAATGAGGAAAAAATTACGTTTCAGTCGCATAACATCGGTTAACGGAAACGCCTTCATTTCACACTAGTTTTTTATTGAAATTTTGAAAATATCGCAAACGTTTTGCGCAACTGTCACACATCTGAAAGAAATTCACAGATGTCAAGGCTGTAATGTGATTGGTTATCAAGGTTCACGTGGTCCAAGTTGGCCGTTACGCTTTCTCTAATTGCACAGCCTAATGTCTCCCGATCATAAGACCTGAAATCGCCTCCTATACCCTTAAACACCATACGTAGTGGACGTTATCGAGTTCGAGATCAATCGATGGAGCTGCTAGTTTGCTCAGTTTCAAATGATTATTAAACAGCACAAACTGTGCAAAAGCGTCAGCTTCCGGAGAGTCTGAATTCACTCACTCTTCAACTGGACTATATTAGTGGAGTAATGCAGGGAACAGTGAATGAGGGTATAGGAGGCGATGTCCTGAAGACCACGATTAGCTGGTTCAGGAGTGTTTCATTCGGGCGAGAGCTAAACCGATCTATTTGGACAACGTCAGAATCGTACCGATAGTGAACGCAGTCGTCCAGTTCTGGTTAAAGCCCAGTTTGACAGTGTGGACGGTAGATGCTGCTTCATGTTGACTTCAGCGGCAGCCTGTGATTGAGAAACAGGGTTTTCTGAGTGTTACGAATGTGCTGCTCAGGAGACGCGGCATCAGGGGCCGGACGACACAAAAGGCTCCATCAGTGACGTGCATTCATACAATCACCAACCAAACAACCCAAAGAAACCAAAAGGCTCGAGCGGCAGACGCTGTCTTCCATAGTGCAAATGAAATCATCAAAACATTTTATAAAAGAGAAAATAGTGGTTCAATTCAAAAAGAGAGAAGAAGAGGCTGTGTTTTTTTTTTTTCAGTCTGTACACGTGCTTTCCTGGCGATCCTCCGTTGTGTTTTTATGACGACATTTGTTCACCGTGATGAGAATAGCTGGACTGGTAGCGGAGGACATCGAGAGAAGCGTTTCTAGAAGATATTTACACCAGTGTTGTAAACTCAAACACACAGGCGCTCGCCGAGCTGGACCCCGAAACCCACCGTCCCGCGTGAGGGTCTAAGATCAGGCTCTGGGAATAAACTCAACCCAGATCGTGACTAATAGTGACGAGCGCTTCATCCGACCATAAAGCGCAGGAAATCTGTCTCGGCATCTTTCACCCCAAAATCAAGAAGGAAATCCATTTAGCTATAGATCCCTGTGAAGAGTTTTCAGATTTTATATTGAAATCCACATAAATTACATTCATTTCATCACGTACTAACACGGTGTTCATTTACTTTACAATTTAACTCTTTCCCCTCCATTGGTTTTCCGTGTTTTCACTGTTATAAGGTAGGGGGCGCTATTACACATCTTCTGAAAGAGCGCTGAACCTCCTGATCAAAACACAGGCGAAGAAGAAGCAGGAACAAGCGATAGCAAATGTAAGCAGATGCATATGTAAAATAACGCGATCATCAACAATAAACAGCATATAAATCAACGAAATGTCGACCCAGGACGAGCTACAGGACTGTGAAGCTTTGAGGCTGTTGATGGACTCGATCTACTCCATCTGTGTTTGATCATCGTTCTGAATCTGATCCAGATGTAGCCTTTGACAAAAATGCGTTTTGCATATACTGCATGTTCAGATATTCATACAACAAAATATTCTGAGGGCCATGAAGATTTTGTGAAAATGATCAAAAACGCTGGCGGGGAAAGAGTTAAATAAGATGTGATTTTGGGGTAAAAGAGGACAGTAAATGAGTTGATCTGACCCAGTGTATCATGTTTTTTACGTGTGTTTGTGACACTGCTGTTGATTATTTTCCTGGTGCTCAGGTGAAAAGTACGCCAGTGCGGAATAAGTATATAAAATAATGTCAAACATTTACAATATGTACTATAACTGTATTTACACTGCGGGAAACATGAGGAATATTAGTGAAGCTTGACGTGTGAGGATGAACACGAGGACAGGACGCTGACGAGGAAGATGTGCAGGGGTCCGTTCAGGTCTCATTACCAGCACACGGCCGTTCCCCGAAGAACAAAGACCTCGGATACTTGCATCATCTGGACGAGACGTGAACGCACCACCAGAACCGTGTGAGGAACATCACATTAAGCCACAACAGACATGCATTATGACTGATGAAGCTGTGCTTGGTGAGGTGACGTTTTCAAGCCGGAATCATCAGTCCAGACCGAAGCCTTTCAGCCAGTGGCGGGACGTTATGTTGAGGGTGTCATCTGATGCTCGCATCTCCAGAAACATGGTGCCTTCAGGCCCGCAGGCCACGACCGCAGACGTCCAGTGAGGGAGCGTCCTCCAGTAGATCTGCTCGGCGTGAGGATCGGCCCTCTCCTCCGCGTCACTCGGGCTGCTCCGGGTGTGTGTGCAGCCCGTTCTTCCCGCTCGCGTGTTTCTGCCGGAAGTCTTGATGAATGAGCTCGAGCTCGGAGACCAGATGCAGACCCATCTCCAGATGCATCTTCAGGTTCTCCAGCCACGACTCCAGCTTCACAAACGCAGGCCTGCGGGAGAAGCACAGCCATTATAACAGGCCCACATTCAGTGGACTTGAGTCCAGATAAACAGTGTGTCATATCTATAATACCATTACAGGAATATTCAGGGTTTGAAATTAACTTTTTCACTTTTGCCTAATACATTTTTAAGTTACTGGCCATTCAGAACTTCTACTAGCCAAAATAAATGAATGAACCAGATTAACTACGTCAGAGCTTGAATATATATATTCTAAAATGTGGATTTCATACATTAATTTCTTATTCGAACAAAATCCTGTCATCCAGCATCTCCTCCCTTCCTCTTTCACCAGAAATGTGTTTTAGGAGGACAGATCAACACAGTACAAAGAACATAAAATAAAATAAAAAGGACGTTGGAAAATAATGTCTTTTCTGTTTACCAAATGCTTTTTAATATTCACTATTGCTTCACTGCACATGAACAAGCGCACCGTTATTTGTAATAGTGACGAGTGTGTTCAAGTAAGCCAGATATGCGCTGTATTTAATACATCATGATGACTCATGACTCGAGTATTTGCGGTAAATCTGCACAGATTTCACTTAACACACGAACTTCCCCAGCTAAGGGAGTAAACATGAGTAACACGCCAGACTGGCTCGTGATTTGACAGCGTTCCCCGCCACAGCTGATGTTTACCCGCATTTGGTGGGTGTTAACTTCAAACCCTAGTAATACTGTTCCCCTTTGCTTTCATTAATTTACTATGTCATAGAATGCAGCTATCATGGATGTTACTAATATTAATGTTCTGAGCAAACGTGAGGCGTATGATAAGCATGTCCTAACCGTTTCTCTGCGTCCAGATCGCAGCAGAGCGCCGCCACGGGGAAGAAAGAGGCCGGACAGTCCGACGGGCAGTAATCGTCCAGAAAGCCTTTCACGTTCAGCCCGAAATCCATGGCCCGGGGCAGGTAGTCGGGGTCGGCGTTGACTCGCCCTATAATCTGAGGCAGAGCAGAGAGTTTGATGTAAGACAGAGGAAGTGAGGTCAGGTTTCCTCTCAGTTTTAATCATTACACGTTAAGCGGCAGGCTTCCCTAAACCCACACCACACACCCCACCACTGCTTCCTCTGGCCGTGCTTCAGTAATGACGGGCTGCTGTCCCGCTTTAAACTGGTGCTGCTGTATGTGGTAACAGTGTTTCCCATTAAAAGAGAAATCCCTGGAAGTCGATGTGGAGGAAGCAGTTATTTTGAACTTTAACAGCCTGTGATTATTCCCTCAGATCAGTCCTGAAACACTCACCTCGCACAGCATGATGCCGAAGGAGAAGATGTCCACCTTCTCATCATAGCTCTTTCCTGAGACACACAAACAGCAAAACATCAGTCTCCCATAAAACCCAGTGAAAACACGACTTCACCCCGTGACGCGCACTCTATTCTGACAATCTGATGTGGCATTTTAACATCGATCGTGTCTGCATCTATTAACCGGCAACTTGAGGTTATCATATTAAATTATGTTAAATTCATGTTTTTGTAGATATTTTCTACCTTGAAAATGTTAGATTTTTTCTTTTTAAATATCAACTATGATGAGTGCACTCACAAGGTGTAAGGAAAGAATTTAATTGCTTTTTATATTTAAGAGACATTAAAAAAACAACAAAAAAAAACATGATCACAAAGGATTACATTTCTAAGAACATTAATAAACATCTAGTTCAGTCATGAAGCTCTAGAGGCCGCTGGCTGATCGGTCATTCTCATACAATCTGTGAAATACAGCTGATTGGCCTCTGCTGATCCTGCAGCCAATGAGATCACTTGCTCAACAAGTAAATAGTCTGCTTCAGTGTTTAAGCTAGTTCCTCTGAACCCCTCCACCTCCCCAGCTCCACCTGCCCAGATCTGCTTCCCAGGAGACCACTATTTTAACATCCAAAATCCTTAACAACCTTAACAACGATTCGACTAACAAAATAATGTTATCTACTAACATGTACTACTTGTTCAAATAACGTATAAACCAAAATGATTTATAAAAAGATAAACCTAATATTCCAGCCTTTCAAACATGTTTAAGAAACAGAATGAATCAAAATGATTATTTTATCGGCTCAATGAATAATTCTAGATACCTTTTTATCCGAATTGTTTAAGTTTCTAGAATGCACATTAGTTTATTTTCCATTAAATGGGTACAATTTACAACAGCGCATAAAAACGTGGTCCGAGTTTCACAAACAAAAACCACAGACAGACTGAATGACAATGTAAATCCACTCTCTGTCAGTAGGTGGCGCTTGGTGAAGCTTGTGCGGTTTCCCTGGTAACCTCTGTAAACACAGCAGGGTTATAAACACGACACATCACACAGAGGAAAGATGAAGAGAAAATGTCATCAAAACTCTTCTCAAGGCAGTCAGTTCCCTTCAGAGAAACATTCAGAGAATTCACTCAGACTTTAGTTCAGAGAATTCCCTCAGTTGTAAAGGTTGTAAAGCCTCTCTCAATTCTTTCCGCTATTTTTTCCAAACAAAAAGGAAACCAACGTTTCATGCCGTGTCTGCGTGAGAGTGTTGCTTACATTGCTTAATACTGGACAGTTTTTACTGTGAGTTTTTCACATCCTGGCAATCAAATACGGTGTTAATGATGATTCAAATATTTAACCGTAATACTAACGGCTGCAAATTGCATCGTGGTTTATCGTCAAACTGGTAACCGTTTCATCCCTAACCCTCGAACAAGAGTGAGCTTGTCCCGCCAAGACCAAATACATTAACATGCTAAAACTATTTAGAAATCTTCTTTTCTCTGAAATAAGATTCCACGACCTTTTTGTAACATCACCATGATTTACACAGAATAATAATACATTATTAAAGAAGAAAATTCGGTTCAATAGAAACGTGAACAGCGTAAACCGACGCGACGACTGATGAAAGAAGTGGACTCTCACCGTGAATCATCTCCGGAGCCATCCAGTACGGGTTTCCCACCACAGTGTATCTCTTTCTCCTGTCGGCTTTCTTGACGCCCGGGATCTGTCCGGAAACCAGTTTGTCCTGGATCTTGTCCTCCACCATGAGCCGGGACAGTCCGAAGTCCGCCACAACAACACTGTTATTCTGTCAGAGCAGGGAACTACTTACAAATCTGCCATTGTACATGAACAAAGACTAATCCTAATCCGCTAAAGCTGTGCTGATCTACACACGCAAAACACAGTTCTTCAGCCACATTTGTATTATCAAACAGTCATGCTTTATTCATGATTTGCTTTGCTGTAGTCACTGTGTTTTGCCTTTGCACAGCAGTATGACACATGACAGAACGCGATTCTTCCTAGACCAAATTCTCATTTTATAACCACTGACGTCACACTTTAAATGGGCATTTTCTTAAACCAGAGCATATGAACTGGAGTGATGTTCTGTCAAATGCTCTTCCTGTCTTTAGTGTTTCGCTTCTGAACCCTTAAAGTCCCCCTGTGGTGAAAATCCAGCTTTTAATGTTGTTTATGTGTCTATGTGGTGTTTTTAATCTGCTTTAAGACAAACCATGTGTAAGTTCATAAGTCGACACCATTGCTGAGTATTTTCTCCTTAAAACTGCAGTGAACCAAAGACAGTCTCAAAAACACGCTTTGAAATCGCTGGTGTTTCTGACGTCACAAACTACCTTGTAACCAATCAGATCAACGTGTGATCGTCAACCAGTGGATCTCTGAGCTGAGTGAGTGGAGGCGGGGCTCATTTGCATATTCATAGAACTACGCATACTAAATGAGGCAAGGGTGTCGAGTTACATTCAAGATATTTTAAGGCATTTTTCAAGGAATAAAACACTTAAATATGTCATTTTGGTGATCAAAGATGAGTTTTAAGGGATAAAATGATTGACTACAGGGGGACTTTAAAGCTCTCAGTGTGATCCTGCATTATACAAGTCAAAAGCAATCGAAAGCAATGCAATACAGAAAGCTTGTTCTCTTCATTCTCAGCATGCAAACAAAAACATGTGATGCTGGAACCAGCTTTAGAAAAGCCTGTGATGTCACTCACCTCTCTGACCAGACAGTTGTGTGAGTTGAGATCTCGATGGATGATGTTCATGGAGTGCAGGTAGGCCTGGGTCAGTGAAGGAGATGTTAAAATGCTGCCCTCTACAGTCATTCACAGGACTGAACACAGTCTAACACCAGATCTGAACAGGTTTAAAGGACTGGTCCCCCTACACTTGCTGACTTTGTCAATGGTCACAGATTAAAACTGGGCATCACACACTACAAGACTTTCACAACAAACTCACACAGAAACACGAGGCTTGTTTCTCGAAGACACACGACACCTGAAAACAATACAGTGTGTGTTCTAGAATCAAAACATATCTGATACCATCATCATCATCTGACTAGAAGGAACCGAAGTCTGAAGTCTGTGTCGTTCACACACTGATTTTCTGTTCTGCTGACAACAGATCGAGGCAAAAAACTAAACAAAATAGAATTTTTTCAGGTTTTGTGACTATTCACCATTTATATTATTATCATTATTATTATTGTCAGGTTTTCCTTTCCATTATTATTATTATTTTTTCAGAATTATTGTATTTAATCCATGGCTGTTGTTTTCTTCTTCAGTGTTTTCTGGATTTTGTATTTTTTTTTTTTTGTTATTATAATAATAGACCGTGTATTATAAACTAAAACATGAATATGTGATCATTTATACATACTTTTTGGAGTCCAAACAATATTACTTTAGTTTGTTTTCCTAAACAGACTTATGTTTGAATGCACTTTTCTTTGACAAAACTAACAGTTTCACCACTTCTTCAGCTTTTTCACATTTGAAGCTCATAAATAAACGTAAAATACTGTGGACATCTGTGACAGAAGAGGGCGGTAATGAGCGTCTCACTCACCATCCCAGAGGCGATGTCCTTGGCAAAACTCACTCTCTGATTCCATGGATAGTTACTGTCCTGCACACAGAAGACACACACACACACACACACTGTGAGAATGAGCAGATGTTCATGCAGTCTCACTGTCTGACAGCAGGCGGCGCTCATGAAGCAGCAGAAACATAGCGTTACCCCTGTGACCCTCTATACAACACACCATAAGGTATAAACACTGTCATAATTCATCAACAGTAGATCAGAAGCAATCGCTTGGCATTAATGTGCAGTACTAGTGACTGACACACACACACACACCATGTTCTTGATGATGTCTCTCAGTGTTCCTCCTTTGATGTACTCCGCGATGAAGTTGAGCCGTTTGTCTTTGTAAAGGACGCCGATAAACTTCAGCACGTTGGGATGGTCCAAACACCTCATCACCTTCACCTGAACACACACACACACACCGTCACAGAACGCGTCAGCAATGTTCACAAACGTGCTTACAATCAATAAACTCATTCAAATCACACACAACTGAAGTAACTTTCAGAAGCTCCTGATGTTTCCTGTCACATGTGCAATAGCGTAATCTTTCATGAAATGTTCATTAAGGTTTTTATGGTGTTGGATTCGATTCAACTGAGCCGAGGAGTGTTCAAGGGCGATGGCTGTGTGTGTGTGTGTGTGTGTGTGTGCTGTTTCTCTCCTCAGATGAACCGGCGTGAACACCAGCTGCACTGAGACCACGAGTGTTTCCCTCGTCTTAAGCAAAGTCATTGAAACAGAGAATTATGGGAGCTAATCATAAACGAATCGCAGACAAACGAGTGCTGGTTGACGTCACAGAGTCTTTCAGCTGGTCGAGCTGCAGTGTTTTAACGGTCCTCGTTTAACCCCTGAGCATGCTGGGTAAATGATGAGCTGGAGGAAAACGTTCAACACTCGCACTCCATCTGTCCTGCTCACCTCTTTGAGGAAGGTCATCTGTGTTTCCTCATCGAAGCGGATGAGTTCCTTCATCACCATCACCTCGCCCGTCTCTCTGTGAGTCACCTGACGGGTGTGAGAACACAAATGAGCTGAATGATGACACTGTCTGCTTCGTGATGCACAGAAGACTGCCACAACAGCTGTTTATGAGCACTACTATTTCAGCTGAGCTGTCAGAAACTCACAGGACACCAGTGCTTTAATGCATGACATCAGACTTAACGAGCGGATCTGGTGAACCCTACGCTATGGGGAAAACATGTCCCCGCAGAGATGGCAATATACAAAACCCTTGTCGGGACATTTGTTGGTCATTTCCATATTGGAAAACAGCTCATAAATCATATCAAGTGAGGTTTTTTTAAAATGTAAAAACACAGGAAGTTGTGTGTGATGGGCAGGTTTAGGGGTAGAGTTAGTGTTAGGACAGAGAATATACAGTTTGGACACTATAAAAGAGAGAGAGAGAGAGAGAGAGAGAGAGAGAGAGAGAGAGAGAGAGAGAGAGAGAGAGAGAGAGAGAGAGAGAGAGAGAGGGAGAGGGAGAGAGTGTGTGTGTGTGTGTGTGAGGGAGAGAGAGAGAGAAAGTGTGTGTGTGAGAGAGAGAGAGAGAGAGAGAGAGAGAGAGAGAGAGAGTGTGTGTGTGTGTGTGTGTGTGTGTGTGTGTGTGTAAGTGAGTGAGTGAGTGAGTGAGTGAGTGAGTGAGTGAGTGAGTGAGTGAGTGAGTGAGTGAGTGAGTGTGTGTTCTGACCTTGATGGCCTGCCCGAAGCAGCCCTTCCCCAGAACCTCTCCATGGATGAGATCGGAGGCTCTGAATATGCTGTGTGTGTGTGTGTGTGCGTGAGTGAGTGTGTGAGTGTGTGTGAGTGTATGTGAGTGTGTTCTGACCTTGATGGCCTGCCCGAAGCAGCCCTTCCCCAGAACCTCTCCATGGATGAGATCGGAGGCTCTGAATATGCTGTGTGTGTGTGTGTGTGTGTGTGTGCGTGAGTGAGTGTGTGAGTGTGTGTGAGTGTATGTGAGTGTGTTCTGACCTTGATGGCCTGCCCGAAGCAGCCCTTCCCCAGAACCTCTCCATGGATGAGATCGGAGGCTCTGAATATGCGGTGTGTGTGTGTGTGCGTGAGTGAGTGAGTGAGTGAGTGTGAGTGTGTGTGTGAGTGAGTTCTGACCTTGATGGCCTGCCCGAAGCAGCCCTTCCCCAGAACCTCTCCATGGATGAGATCGGAGGCTCTGAATATGCGGTGTGTGCGGTTGGTCACGACGCGCAGCGACTCGGAGCGGCCGATGTCCTTCCTCAGGGACAGTGGAGACGGCGTGCTGCTGGAGCTCGGAGACTTGTCAATACTGTAGCTGCGCCTGCACAGAACACACACCAACCCCGGTGAGATCACACCACCAACTCCTGTGATATAACATCACAACAGCTGATGGAGCACACGTGTGTGTGTGTGTGTGTGGTGTACTGACGTGATGATGCGCGAGCGCAGGTTGTTGATGTCCTGGCTGGGCGGCCGTGTGATGGGCATGATGGGACTGGGGCCCTCAGACAGGGGTGTGGGGCCGTCCACCTGGTCCTCTGAGGAGCCGTGGTCATGAGGGTCGTGCTCAATGGTCAACTGCAGCAGACGACTGGTCTCCTGGATCAGCAGATCAATCTGACACACACACACACACACACACACACACACACACACACACACACACACACACACACACACACACACACACACACACAATACAGTATTAAAGGACTTACAAATCATGTATGGTTCATATATTGTAGTCTGTACATTGGTACTGTAATAATAGACTATACAAATAGTGAGTTCTTGATTCACTGTCAGTAATTAACAGTTATTATTGTGTAATTAGCTCGTACTGAAGGAACTGTTCAGTGGTTATTAGAAGTAAATACTTCTCACTTTAGATCAGGTCATGGAAGACGGGAAGTTTCATTCATTAAGTTCTTTAAACCAATCGTTATTAGACATTCACAGCATTGATATTCAGTGTTTCTTAAAATGTTTACAAACACATTAAGCACTCACACACACTCTCACACACACTCTCACACACAATCTCACACACAATCTCACACACACTCTCACATGTTGTTTACAGGGACTCTCCATAGGTGTAATGGTTTTTATCATGTACAAACTTTAAACAATTCATGTCTAATAAAGGTTGGTTCTTGGGTTTTTCGTGACCCATCTAAAGTAAGAATATTTACAGTTAAAAACATGATCCAACTCTTTACATATGAGCTAATTACACAACAATAATAGTGTTATGAAGCTGTCTGGCGTTCAGCGGACATCAAAAGCTCTCAGTGAATGTGTGTGTGTGTGTTTCTTCACCTCGTCCAGAGGAACGTTCTGAATCGGCGTCCCGTTGATCTCTAGGATCCGATCGCCAACATGAATAGAGTTCTTGACATCTGGACTGATGCATTCTGGGTCCACCCTGAACACACACACACAAAACCATGACACGAGTCACATGACCAGGACAGAGACGTTTGAAGATTTCAGTCAGGACGGTTCATGCAAAAGGGGACAGGCAAACATTCGAGAAGCTACTCTACTGTGCTTAAAATACTGGCTGACATTTGGAGGAACTTTCCTTTTCCTTTTTCAGTCGCTCATACATTTGCATTTTACCTTTAAACTCTTAATCAAAGTATTAAACGAATACTAATTCGACTGAGAAAAATGCAGTTTGAGAGTCAGTGACTGACTCGGACTGGGAGGACGGACACACACTCACTGCGAGACTCTGATGGTGGGCTTGTGTTCGGGGCTGTATCCGTTGGGACTGGAGCCCTGATCGATGGACACGGAGAGCCCTCTCTTCCCATCGGTGGAGGCGGGAATAGACACGAGCGTGACCGTGTGAGGAATCCTGGAGCAGGGCGAGTCGGGCAGGGTGACCGGAGTCACGACGGTGCGGTAATAACACTGTCCACTAGAGGGAGACACAGCAGAAGAAGAGCTCACTGAAGGGGCAATTACAACAGGACATGCTTTTACAACTTTAGATAAAGGTTAAAGGACTGAAACGTTCATGTCATGTCATATATCATGTATCATTTTACTTCTGTAAATAACGTTAGAAACCTCTTCATGTTTTGCTTAAGAACTAGTTAAATCGTTCAAACATCCAAGCTGTCATGACACTTGGTTTGACACTGTAGATTTTTTCTTATATACTTTTGTGAATGCACATGAAACACTTTAATCATTATAAATGAGTGGTGATTATGAAAAGAAAGGTATTAAGGGGTCATCAATCATTCTGGGACACAAACACTGCAGGTTATATACGTTTTGGAAAGTAGAGGTGAAATAAAAGCAGCATTTCCCCATATGTTATGTTAAGTCACACCACAACATTTACAGGGGCTTTTATTGATTTATTGATATGTTGTTCTGGCTCATATAAACATGCGATCGATGAAATCGTCAAACTGTAGATTTCAAAATATTGTTATAGTAACTGAAATGAAGTAAACATGTACTCAGAGATCCTGGCTTTGCCTGTTAGTAAACAATAAATAAATAACTGTAAAATGTGTTTTACTGGCCAAAACACCGCTTTTATTCATGTGTAAAACAAAATAAATGTGTAAAATTCATGTGTAAAACAAAATAAATGTTTTATTCACATTTATTCATGTGTTTTTCACATGAATAAAGCACATACTTTCAGAGCTCATGGGATGCTGTTGATTTGTGATGGTACGATATGAAGATAAAACATCTTCTGCACGGCTACATCACACCCACTCAACAGGACATATTAATAACGCATAACAACAGCTCATGCTAATGTCCTGCTTTAGAAATAAAGAGCAATATCTGGTCTCGCTTTATTTTGATGGTCCCTTTAACACATTCTGCTGACTATAAGTAGTAACGTTGCGCCTACATGTCCACTTACTCTCATTAGAGTGTTAGTAGAGTATTAGTAGACTGGTAGGGCTAGAATAAGTTACCTATAGCCAGTAGATTGTATGTTAGGGGATTATCAAAATAAAGAGTTACCCAATATCTTCCAGTGGTCAGCAGAATTTCACATGACTGGCGTGTCCGTGGGCTTTTTTTGGTTTTGGTTTTTAGGTGTGACCAGGGCTTGATATTAACACCCTTCAACCACCAAATGCGTGTGTATTTCAGCAGTGGGGTGTGACGCAGTCACTCCTACTAGACACTTCACCAGGTTGAAATTTATATATAATATACAGTTTTTAAATGTTTTTTAAAAAGGCATCTGAAATAATTAACTAAAAATATCTATTTTTTGCTACATATTGATCCTGAAATATCTGAAACTGATCTGGGTGATCACACCCAAAGTGCGTGCACATAAAGCCTCCTCTCAGCACTAAATTTAATTCTTTTTCACTGCTTATTGCACTTAAAGAGTCAAATACACACAAAATAATGTCAAAATGCCAGTCTAGGTGAGTATTCATGTAAACACAGTCAGTTATGTTTTAAGTGAACGTAAACAGTAGAGAAAGAAAGCGCATGTGTAACAGTATAATGGCTCAGTGCGTCAGGCCTTAAAGTGACAGCAGCCTAATATAACTGCTGGCAAATTATGAGACAATATTACAAATATCTATATGGCTATATGTATATGTATATCTTTTCCCCCCATGGCATCGATATCAACATTGTGGCTAGTGAAAATGCTGAGTGGCTAGGAACTTTGGAAAACTACTAGCCACTAGGGGTGTAACAATACATCGCGTCACAATATATCGCAATACAAAAATGCAACATTATGTATCGTGGATAGTGATAATATGTATTGTGGATAGTTCACCCAAAATGAAAATGACTGCGTGACATTTTTTTAACAGCTTTAGTGTCAGTACTACATTAAACTACCATATAATGTTGAATATAATGTATGATAATGTAATGAGGGAATATTTGTGGTTGCTGATAATGCCAAATGTCTTATGTTACCAGTAATAAGAGGCCTACATTATTTAAACTATATCTAGTCAGTGACTAAAATAAAATAATTCTGTGTTTTCAGCTTCAGAATCATGCATATTTTTATTCTGGTGTCTCTTTTGTCTATATTGTATTGTGAGTCCAGTACTGTGATATGTATCGAATCATGACATGAGGGAATCCTTACACCCCTACTAGCCACAGTGTCTGGTGAGCAAGAAAGTTCACGTCGAGCCCTGGGTGTCACTCACCAGTAAAGTTTGGAGCGCTCCACCAGCGCATACGTGTCTCCATCACCGATGAAGGCTCGGCAGTTCAGACAGGTGAAGCATTCTGGGTGATACTTCTGCTCTCCGGCCACCTGGAACACAGAAACACAGAGATCAGACACGCTTTATACACTCTCCAGATGTTCAACACAGAAATACTGAGATCAGACACGCTTTATACACTCTCCAGATGTTCAACACAGAAACACAGATATCAGACACGCTTTATACACTCTCCAGATGTTCAACACAGAAACAGAGATCAGACACGCTTTATACACTCTCCAGATGTTCAACACAGAAACACAGAGATCAGACACGCTTTATACACTCTCCAGATGTTCAACACAGAAACGCTGAGATCAGACACGCTTTATACACTCTCCAGATGTTCAACACAGAAACACTGAGATCAGACACGCTTTACACGCTCTCCAGATGTTCAACACAGAAACACTGAGATCAGACTCGCTTTATACACTCTCCAGATGTTCAACACAGAAATACTGAGATCAGACACGCTTTACACGCTCTCCAGATGTTCAACACAGAAACATTGAGATCAGACGCGTATAAGACGTGCTTTATACGCTCTCCAGATGTTCAACACAGAAATACTGAGATCAGACGTGCTTTATACACTCTCCAGATGTTCAACACAGAAACGCTGAGATCAGACGCGCTTTATACAATCTCCAGATGTTCAACACAGAAACACTGAGATCAGACGTGCTTTATACACTCTCCAGATGTTCAACACAGAAATACTGAGATCAGACGTGCTTTATACGCTCTCCAGATGTTCAACACAGAAACGCTGAGATCAGACACGCTTTATACGCTCTCCAGATGTTCAACACAGAAACACTGAGATCAGACGTGCTTTATACGCTCTCCAGATGTTCAACACAGAAATACTGAGATCAGACGTGCTTTATACGCTCTCCAGATGTTCAACACAGAAACGCTGAGATCAGACACGCTTTATACGCTCTCCAGATGTTCAACACAGAAACGCTGAGATCAGACACGCTTTATACGCTCTCCAGATGTTCAACACAGAAACACTGAGATCAGACGTGCTTTATACGCTCTCCAGATGTTCAACACAGAAATACTGAGATCAGACGTGCTTTATACGCTCTCCAGATGTTCAACACAGAAACGCTGAGATCAGACACGCTTTATACGCTCTCCAGATGTTCAACACAGAAACACTGAGATCAGACGCGCTTTATACGCTCTCCAGATGTTCAACACAGAAACACTGAGATCAGACACGCTTTACACGCTCTCCAGATGTTCAACACAGAAACGCTGAGATCAGACGCGCTTTATACGCTCTCCAGATGTTCAACACAGAAATACTGAGATCAGACACGCTTTACAGGCTCTCCAGATGTTCAACACAGAAATACTGAGATCAGACGCGCTTTACAAGCTCTCCAGATGTTCAACACAGAAACACTGAGATCAGACGCGCTTTATACGCTCTCCAGATGTTCAACACAGAAACACTGAGATCTGACACGCTTTATACGCTCTCCAGATGTTCAACACAGAAACACTGAGATCTGACACGCTTTATACGCTCTCCAGATGTTCAACACAGAAACACTGAGATCTGACACGCTTTATACGCTCTCCAGATGTTCAACACAGAAACGCTGAGATCAAACACGCTTTATACGCTCTCCAGATGTTCAACACAGAAACACTGAGATCAGACACGCTTTACACGCTCTCCAGATGTTCAACACAGAAACACTGAGATCAGACACGCTTTACACGCTCTCCAGATGTTCAACACAGAAACACTGAGATCTGACACGCTTTATACGCTCTCCAGATGTTCAACACAGAAACGCTGAGATCAGACGCGCTTTATACGCTCTCCAGATGTTCAACACAGAAATACTGAGATCTGACACGCTTTATACGCCCTCCAGATGTTCAACACAGAAACACTGAGATCATACGCGCTTTATACGCTCTCCAGATGTTCAACACAGAAACACTGAGATCTGACACGCTTTATACGCTCTCCAGATGTTCAACACAGAAACACTGAGATCTGACACGCTTTATACGCTCTCCAGATGTTCAACACAGAAACGCTGAGATCAGACGCGCTTTATACGCTCTCCAGATGTTCAACACAGAAATACTGAGATCTGACACGCTTTATACGCCCTCCAGATGTTCAACACAGAAACACTGAGATCTGACACGCTTTATACGCCCTCCAGATGTTCAACACAGAAACACTGAGATCAGACGCGCTTTATACGCTCTCCAGATGTTCAACACAGAAACACTGAGATCTGACGCGCTTTATACGCTCTCCAGATGTTCAACACAGAAACACTGAGATCTGACACGCTTTATATGCTCTCCAGATGTTCAACACAGAAACACTGAGATCTGACACGCTTTATACGCTCTCCAGATGTTCAACACAGAAATACTGAGATCTGACACGCTTTATACGCCCTCCAGATGTTCAACACAGAAACACTGAGATCAGACGCGCTTTATACGCTCTCCAGATGTTCAACACAGAAACACTGAGATCAGACGCGCTTTATACGCTCTCCAGATGTTCAACACAGAAACACTGAGATCTGACACGCTTTATACGCTCTCCAGATGTTCAACACAGAAATACTGAGATCTGACACGCTTTATACGCTCTCCAGATGTTCAACACAGAAACACTGAGATCTGACACGCTTTATATGCTCTCCAGATGTTCAACACAGAAACACTGAGATCTGACACGCTTTATACGCTCTCCAGATGTTCAACACAGAAACACTGAGATCTGACACGCTTTATATGCTCTCCAGATGTTCAACACAGAAACGCTGAGATCTGACACGCTTTATACGCTCTCCAGATGTTCAACACAGAAACACTGAGATCTGACACGCTTTATATGCTCTCCAGATGTTCAACACAGAAACGCTGAGATCAGACGCGCTTTATACACTCTCCAGATGTTCAACACAGAAATACTGAGATCTGACACGCTTTATACGCCCTCCAGATGTTCAACACAGAAACACTGAGATCAGACGCGCTTTATACGCTCTCCAGATATTCAACACAGAAACACTGAGATCTGACACGCTTTATACGCTCTCCAGATGTTCAACACAGAAACACTGAGATCAGACGAGCTTTATACGCTCTCCAGATGTTCAACACAGAAACACTGAGATCTGACACGCTTTATACACTCTCCAGATGTTCAACACAGAAACACTGAGATCAGACGCGCTCTTTACGCTCTCCAGATGTTCAACAAAGAAACACTGAGATCTGACACGCTTTATACTCTCTCCAGATGTTCAACACAGAAACACTGAGATCAGACGCGCTTTATACGCTCTCCAGATGTTCAACACAGAAACACTGAGATCAGACACGCTTTATACACTCTCCAGATGTTCAACACAGAAACACTGAGATCAGACACGCTTTACACGCTCTCCAGATGTTCAACACAGAAACACTGAGATCAGACACGCTTTACACGCTCTCCAGATGTTCAACACAGAAACACTGAGATCAGACACGCTTTACACGCTCTCCAGATGTTCAACACAGAAACACTGAGATCAGACGCGCTTTACACGCTCTCCAGATGTTCAACACAGAAACACTGAGATCAGACACGCTTTACACGCTCTCCAGATGTTCAACACAGAAACACTGAGATCAGACGTGCTTTATACGCTCTCCAGATGTTCAACACAGAAACGCTGAGATCAGACACACTTTATACGCTCTCCAGATGTTCAACACAGAAACGCTGAGATCAAACACGCTTTATACGCTCTCCAGATGTTCAACACAGAAACACTGAGATCAGACGCGCTTTATACGCTCTCCAGATGTTCAACACAGAAACACTGAGATCAGACGCGCTTTATACGCTCTCCAGATGTTCAACACAGAAACACTGAGATCAGACGCGCTTTATACGCTCTCCAGATGTTCAACACAGAAACACTGAGATCAGACGCGCTTTATACGCTCTCCAGATGTTCAACACAGAAACACTGAGATCAGACGCGCTTTATACGCTCTCCAGATGTTCAACACTCGCCCGAGAGCTCCATGTGCCCTGATGGCGACTCACTTTCTATCATGTTCTATGATCTATTATTATCTATTACTTATTATCTATAACCTATCTGTGTCTTTATATACAGTATTATATATATATATATATATATTTTTTTTTTTTTTTTTGCTATACACACTTATTCGTGTGTACTGGAAGCTTAAATAAGGTCAATTCATTGTGTGTACAAGCATACTTGGCAATAAAGCGCTTTCTGATTCTGATTCAGATTAGGATGACAACATCAAAAAAGTCTTCAGGCGTCCTGAACACATTATTCGATCAATACACTCATTCATTCTGTTTTAGTTCAGAGTCATGAGTGCAAGTGTTGAAGACAAGAGAGAAACAAACCAGATAAATGACTTAACACGTCTCATGTCTCTCAGCTTCATTCGTTTTTACTGAGCCAAATGTCAAATATGAAAAATGATATTTATGTTCCTAGATGGAGCTTTCATTTGCATTGATCTTCATCTAAATGAAGAGTGACCTTTCATACACACCAGGATGTGAATCCAGTCTCAAACTATAGCTAAAGTTGATGCTTTAGTGGATCATCCCACTGAGAAAGAAGGACAGAAGGTCAGACAGACTTGTCTACAGCTCATAAGGAACTTGCTTTCATACAATGGCCCCAAAAAGTGATATCAAGAGTCTGTATACAGTGTTCAAAAACATAATCTGAACTTGTTTGAATCAGCTGGTGTTTTAGTGGATGTATGAAGTCTTATACATTGTCTTCATTTTCAGAACTAGATCTATTCATTATAATAATAATACTAATAATACAGGATTTATGTATCATGAAACATTGTGATCAAATAATGTTTGAAGAAATGTCATTACACAGCCAATATTTAAGGCCAGGTTTTGTTTAGCTTCCTCTGCAACAGTTTCTGGGTGTTTTTCAAATAGGAAACAAATGTGACCCCATGATCTTAAAAGATGTGTACTAAATAGGTCTTTCCATTTCTTGGAATCTTTCGTCTTTGACAAAAGTGAGATCTTGTACCATAAAATATGTGTGAACGACTCCTACGACGGGGGGAACATGACGACATCTCACAGTGATGTCACGGATTGCCCACTGCTTCCTCATTTCAGTCGCTTCATTTACAAACGCTCAACCGACACGGAAAACAGAGCTGACAGACCACCAACACGTCTGAAAATACACAGCACATCCGCGCCCACAGAGAAAACATCTACTGTACATCTCCAGATCTACTGCAAACAACACTTTCCAGTCAAGACATCTATGCAAAACTCTTAAAATGATCTTTTACAAAACAGGGGAATGTAGAGTCCCTCATTACCATATGTTAATAATGACATCAACAAGTTGCCTGACATCCACTTTTAATCAGATTACAGACATTTCAACACATCAGCAAAGCTCCAGTAGGAAAACACATCTCCCGTGTTATTATTGGAAAACGTTTTAATGTAAAAACGCCTCTGGGCTGGACGAACGGTTGAGACATATGACGTCCCGCCTTGGAAAATTGACGTGTTCACCCTTTATTCACATATGATTAAAGATTTTGTCAGCATATTGCATAGTTGTGCTTGGAGTCAATTGTTTTATTTATGGTAATGCAATGAAACATGCCAAATTGTGCGACATAATCTTTGGCCTAGACTGTCATAAACAATTTATGAACATGCAAAAACAAAAGAGAACCAAAGAAATATTAATAACTGATTGTGTTGCAGTCAATGTATGCTTTATTTCCTGTGAGATTTTAGAAATAGAAAGCTTTACTGTCACTTTTGATCAATGTAATGCATCCTTGCTAAACAAAAGTATTCAATTCTTTCATTTCTTACCAAACATTCTCACCGACCCCAAACTTTTGAACGGTAGTGTATAATGTTAAAAAAAAGATTTCTATTCCAGATAAATGCTGTTCTTTTCAACTTTCTAGTCAAAGAATCCTGAACAAATTGTACACAACTGTTTTCTACATTGATAATAATCATAAATGTTTCTTGAGCATCATATCAGAATGATTTCTGAAGGATCATGCGACACTGAAGACTGGAAATCCAGCTTTGATCACAGGATATAAATGACACTTTACTGTAAATTCACATAGAAAACAGCTGTTTTAAAGTGGAATAATATTTCACAATATTACTGTTTGTTTTGTATTCATAATCAAATGATATTTTAAAAACATGAAATATCTTACAGATCAAACTTTTGTACAGCAGTGTGTGTGTGTGTGTATATATATATATATATATATATAAATAATATTTTCCTCATACATTATATTGGTGGTTTAATCAAACTTTTATGGTCATTAAAAACAAATATCCCCTATGGTCATTACTTCTGGACACAACTGTACATGTTTCTACTAAACTACATGAACTACTGAGGAAGACAACCTTGTTCTGGGTATAATCCCACTGTGATACCACTTCTGAGTAACATACTGTACACACGCTCTTATGTCATATGCTGTCCACACAATAATTCGTCCTCCACTCGAAATATTACAGCTCACACTAAACAGTAAACAGGAATGAAAACCCACATCTTGAGCCATGTTGCCAGTGTTACATGTTTGGCAACAACTGGGCCGACGAGTGATTTCGAAAGTGATGTTTAAATATGGGAAAGACCGGAATTTTAACCACTTTCCAGTCACACTTATACTTCCTTCTGCTGTTCATTCCCAGTGTCATGAATGAAATCAGCCATCTGAACGCACCTCTAGAAACCCAACACTCATCACGGCACCTGCTTCTGCTCGGAAACCGTTCTGGGGAAATCTCCACAATCACAAACCCCCCCAGTGATGGGCAGGGAAGTTTCTCTGCTGATGTAACACAGCATTCAGCCCTGAGGGACAGACGTACAGTATACAGCTCTTGACACTGTCAAACACACTGCACTTCTGTACCTCATGCACATTCATTCATTCATCTAAAGGATCACTTAACCTGTTAAACCTACTGTGTGTCTGTCCTCACAGCCTTGTTTTACAAGCACTCCTTTAAACAAGGCGCCTACCCTGGATAGCAGTTTTACAGATGCACAATTTTACGAGATATCTGCCAAAATCAAAAGTACCAAAAGGAATAGATTCACAACAGCACTAGCCATGCTGATGTCATGGGTTTGATTCTCATGGAGTATATTCTACTGATTTAAACCCCTTTTACTGGGTCAGAGTCTCTGCTACATGAATAAATGTGAATATCGATCGGCACATTTCCATGTCAGTGTGTCCCAGTGCCGCAGCATCCGCATCTGTACACACACACACACACACACTTGAGACTGGGACGTGATGCCAAACATGACCCGGTTTACTAGTCAAACGATCATCCACTGCTAGGGGACAATTACATGTAAATTAATCACAATAACAATAATAAAGAATGATCGTTTTAGGTCAATAATTCCCCATATCATATGATGCCAGAAGCCTCAATGAGAATGAACCAAAGAAAATAATGTGAGAATGACCATTTGGAAACAAGTTTGATCAGATGAAGGATAAATCATGCACCAATGCTACATTTCTCTAAATGTCATAATCATTTGTTAACAAACAAGTATTCATTACTTCAATGAGCTCATTGTTTCGGCCTTTAATATTACATTGCTTAAATTAATATATATTTTAGCTAACTGTGATTTGTATATGTACATTTCTGAAATACATTAGACAGTCACCTCTGAGAACAGACTCTAAACGGTAATGTGGACTCGTGTATTTTCTGTAAAGCTGCTTTTGAAACGATGTGTATTGTGAAAAGCGCGATACAAATAAATGTGAATTCCAAACTGAATTGAAATCATTCTCATGTAAACGTCCAGATTCAGTGAACTTTACATCTGCATCTACACACATGCTTCTTGAATATGTTTAAATTACAATGTTCTGTAACTCAATCAGCATCTGAATTGCCTTTTAAATGATAATGAATCAAATAAAACACGTAAAAAATAATCTAAGCTGAAAATGAATGAAATCTATTCCACATGTGATGCATGAAGGCTGTGTAAAGTCCCATCAGCAAAAGAGAGAGAGAGAGAGCGAGCATCTGGCTTACCTTCTTCTCTCTCTTCCAGAGTTTGAGACAGCAGAAGCTCCAGTAAAACACATCGCCGACCATGACCGGCGGCTACAGCGTGCGGATCATTCTAGCGAAGCCGGCACAAAAACTCAACACAGCCCACACGCCCAACGCTGAGCTCATCCCAGAACCCTCTGTCTCTCGCTCGCTCACTCACTCGCTCTGAGTGGGTGACTTCATCACTTCCTGTCGAGCGACACACACAAACACACCTCCCCCACTCGACCCAACCCTCCCACTGACACACACACAACCTCTTCCAGGGAAAACAGGCTCAAATCTTCAGCTATACAGCTAAAGGAAAGCCACCAACCTTGTAAACATGGCTGACGGTCTCATGTGATAACTGAAGTCTCCAGCGAATCAGACTGAAACTGCCCGTATCAGTCAGATCTCAACATTGTGGGTCGAGACCAGGCTTGTACAGACCAAACAAAAAGCAGGAGGAACACAGAGAGAGAAACACCGTGAATTCCCCATAAGCAGACCCTCATTCTGAAGAACATCACTCAAAACTGAACAACACACACATTCGACACTTGAGTTTTCATAACAAGCGGCTGGAATTAGTCATGGAAATGAAACTAGCAAGGGGGTCTAAAACAGCCGTCGCCGGGAGTGAACAAATGTTGTCTCTGAGCTCACAGAAAGACATAAGAATAAACACAAGAAACCGATGACATCGGGCAATGACAACACAGGCCTGTTGTGTGTGAATGCGGTGGGAGGAGGATTTCCACAGAATAACCATGTGGGACGCGTCTCAGTGTCATGATTTCATTACAGAACGCCACTCAACGTAAGTAACTACTGACAGAGAACGAGACTATAGCACAGGAGTCTTGTGAAGCTTTTAACCCCAATTTTTTTTTTTTTTTACTAATTCTGGCATATTTACATGGTGTATTTTTATACAACAATGTACATGAATATGCATGGTCCCTATTAAATAAACTAATAAATAAATAAGTAAATGATTTGAAACGCTCTTCACGGGCAGAAACTTCATTAACGCTCACTGACTCAGTATTGATAGACTAGTATTGGACTGTTTTGTAATTAGATATAACAATTCTTATTAGTGCATTATAGGGCTGGGTATCGACACAAATTTCACAATTCGATTCGATTTCGATTCACAAGCTTGCAATTCGATTCAATATTGATTATCTTGGATATCAGGGACAATACATGGCACATTTTCTCAAGGAAAACAAATCTCTTCACTAATGCTGCAAACTATGGGAGCCAGTGGTAGCCTATAGGCTTCATTAGCCTACTGTAATATTGAAGGTAAAAATTAACGGATTTGTATACGAACACTTAAATTACACTTTGATTTATTTTTATAATAATTAAGTTATGAAATATAAACATTTAAATGGTGGCTGTCATAAAAACTTGCCAGATTTATTCTTATTAAGTAGTAATTATCTATTAGATTAGAAATGACGGTGAAAGATAGCGTGAGAAACCTTGGGGTAATAATTGACTCATCTCTAAGCTTTGATAAACAGATAAATTCTGTTGTAAAGAACAGTTTTTATCAGCTTAGATTGATTTCTAAGATAAAACCCCTTCTCAGTTATAAAGACTTGGAGATTGTTATTCATGCTTTTATTACTTCCAGACTGGACTACTGCAATTCTCTTTATGCAGGGATCCCCCAGCGTCAACTATGTCGTCTGCAGTTGGTACAAAATGCCGCAGCAAGATTTCTGACTGGCACTAAAAAAAGGGACCACATTACTCCGGTACTATCTTATCTTCACTGGCTGCCGGTTCAGTACAGGATTGAATATAAGATTTTATTAATGGTTTTTAAAGCATTGCACAACAGGTCCCCAAAATACATTGTGGATCTTTTAGACTCTTACACAACAGGCAGGACACTAAGATCCACGAACCAATCTTTGCTGGCGGTCCCCTTTTCTAAAAAGAAGTCAAAGGGTGACCGAGTTTTTTCAGTTGTGGCTCCTAAGTTGTGGAACAGCCTCCCCCTTCATATCCGGTTAGCTCAATCAATAGAAATATTTAAGTCGCAGCTAAAAACTTACCTTTTTAATTTAGCCTTTAGTTAAGGGTGGTGTACACTGTAGGTATACACTTTTATTTAGTTTTATTTCTTCATACACACTGATCTCATTATGCTGGTGGGTGAGGGAGATGTTTAAGAGTGTGAAATATGCCTTCATCCGCTAGGCTTGATATGTTCTGTTTTTATATATGTATGTCTTTTTACTGTAACTGTGAAGCACTTTGGGCAACAACGTTGCGGGTAAACGTGCTATATAAATAAATAAAAGTTGAAGTTGAAGAAGTTGAAGTATTAAGTATTATAAATACTTATTGTGAGTGATAGTACAGTTACTAACTTCTATAAACGCATCATTGATGGCTTTAAGTAAAGTGAAAACATAGGATGCAATTTTCCCAAATCAAATGTTAAGAAATCATGAAGATGTGCTCATTATACATTAAGTTGTTTACTTTTAATAAACAATAATTCCTGTGTAATACAATAATGTAAAAAAAAAGATTTTTTTTTAGCATGTTTGTCACACTTAAATGTTTCAGATCATCAAACAAGTTTAAATATGAGTCAAAGATAACACAAAATGCAGTTTTTAAATGAAGGTTGTTATTAAGGGAAAACAAAATCCAAACCTACATGGCCCTGTGTGAAAAAGTGATTGCCCCCTAAACCTAATAACTGGTTGGGCCACCCTTAGCAGCAACAACTGCAATCAAGCGTTTGCGATAACTTGCATTGAGTCTTTTACAGCGCTGTGGAGGAATGTTGGCCCACTCATCTCTGCAGTATTGTTGTAATTCAGCCACATTGGAGGGTTTTCGAGCATGAACTGCCTTTTTGAGGTCATGCCACAGCATCTCAATAGGATTCAGGTCAGGACTTTGACTAGGCCACTCCGAAGTCTTCATTTTGTTTTTCTTCAGCCATTCAGAGGTGGACTTGCTGGTGTGTTTTGGATCATTGTCCTGCTGCAGAACCCAAGTTCACTTCAGCTTGAGGTCACGAACAGATGGCCGGACATTCTCCTTCAGGATTTTTTTGGTAGACAGCAGAATTCATGGTTCCATTTATCACAGCAAGTCTTCCAGGTCCTGAAACCATGCAAAACAGCCCCAGACCATCACACTACCACCACCATATTTTACTGTTGGTATGATGTTCTTTTTCTGAAATGCGGTGTTACTTTTACGCCAGATGTAATGGGACACACACCTTCCAGAAAGTTCAACTTTTGTCTCGTCAGTCCACAGAACATTTTCCCGAAAGTCTTGGGGATCATCAAGATGTTTTCTGGCAAAAATGAGACGAGCCTTAATGTTCTTTTTGCTTAGCAGTGGTTTTCGTCTTGGAACTCTGCCATGCAGGCCATTTTTGCCCAGTCTCTTTCTTATGGTGGAGTCATGAACACTGACCTTAACTGAGGCAAATGAGGCCTGCAGTTCGTTGGATGTTGTTCTGGGGTCTTTTGTGACCTCTTAGATGAGTCGTCGCTGCGCTCTCGGGGTAATTTTGGTCGGCCGGCCACTCCTGGGAAGGTTCACTACTGGTCCATGTTTTCGCCATTTGTGGATAATGGCTCTCACTGCGGTTCGCTGGAGTCCCAAAGCTTTAGAAATGGCTTTATAACCTTTTCCAGACTGATAGATCTCAATTACTTTCTTTCTCATTTATTCCTGAATTTGTTCCTGGATCTCAGCATGATATCTAGCTTTTGAAGATCTGTTGGTCTACTTCACTTTGTCAGGCAGGTCCTATTTAAGTGATTTCTTGATTGAGAACAGGTGTGGCAGTAATCAGGCCCGGGTGTGGCTGGAGAAATTGAACTCAGGTGTGATAAACCACAGTTAAGTTATGTTTTAACAGGTGGGGCAAACACTTTTTCACACAGGGCCATGTAGGTTTGGATTTTGTTTTCCCTTAATAATAACAACCTTCATTTAAAAACTGCATTTTGTGTTTTACTTGTGTTATCTTTGACTAATATTTAAACTTGTTTGATGATCTGAAACATTTAAGTGTGACAAACATGCAAAAAAAGAAGAAATCAGGAAGGGGGCAAACACTTTTTCACACCACTGTATATATATATATATATATATATAAAATATATGTTGAGGAGAGATCCCCTGACATGATTGTAAAGCGCTTTGGGTGTACAGTAGTACATATGAAAGCGCTATATAAATGCCTCATTCTATTCTATTCTATTCTATTCTATATATATATATTTAATGTTACAAACTAGACACTGCAACAATATTTTTTAAAGTATCATTTCAAACTCTTAAAAGCAATACCATGGATATGGATGAGGAGATCCTCTACTGTGCAACGTCTATCAGACAGTGGTGGCAAGTGCTGTGTTCTTTGCTGTGGTGTGCTGGGGAGAGGGTGATCTAAATCGAGTCAACAAATTGATAAAGAAAGCAGGCTCGGTTGTGAGGACTGAATTTGATATGATTCAGCACGTGGCTGAGAAAAGAATACTCTCTAAGCTAAAATCAATCATGGACAATTCCTTACATCCAATCCATGCTCTTGGGGTGATCAACAAGAGCATCTTCAGCCATAGATTGATTACACCAAAGTGCAAGTCTGAACGTACCAGGAAGTCCTTTGTATCAGCGGCCATCAGAATGTTTAATGTGTTATGAATATTCACATGTTACTGAATATTCTATATTAATTTCTGTTACTGAATATTCTGTACTGAATATGCATCTGTTACTGAATATGCATCTGATACTGAATATTCTATATAGGTATTATTATTATTATTATTTGTTGTTTAACTGTGGATTGGTTATAAGTAATCTGTTCTGTTAAATGTGTTTTTTTTATTTTTTATTTTAGTGTTAAAGCTGCCGTGACAATATAATTTCCTGCAAAGGATCAATAAAGTATCAACAATCAACAAACAACAAACAAACAAACAACAGATATAGATTTTAACAAATCAAAATGACCATTCATGACCTCTAATGCAAACATTAGCCATTAAAGACATAATTGATAACTAATTGGTGCAGCAAACAAGTGTCACTGGATCTATTTTATATTTGATCATTTATAAGTCAGTGTATAATGGGTTATGAGCACACACATTGAAAAAGCAAATGCATGACATATACGTAATTATAAAACAATTATATAAATGTAACTATAACTGTTGTTATAATGCAGTATAGCCTAGTTCTTAAAGGGATAGTTCACTTTGAAATTAATTTTTGATATGTTTTAGCTTACCTCAAGGGCATCCAAGATGTAGGTGTCTTTGTTTCCGCAGTAGTTTCAATTTTGATATTTTTAGGTCAAACCGTTCTTGTCTGTCAGTCATATAATGCAGGTCTATGGTCACTGTCTCAAAACACAAGCACAGAGTCCAAATTAAAACAATTCCCCGTCGTCCAAATGAAACAATTCCCCATCATAAGTACACATTGATGGCCTAAGACACGAAACGAGCGGTTTGTGTGAGAAAACGAACAGTATTTATATCGTTGTTATCTCTTGAAAACAGCACATGTCCAAATGATCTGACGGCGCGGGCGGGTATAGATATATACATAGATGTCGCCTTGGCTACTGCAGTTCATTGGAACGAAACCGTAGCCAAGCGACATCTAGTGTATATATCTATACCTGCCCGCTGGCGGGTATAGATGTATACACTAGATGTCGCCTTCGCTACTGCAGTTCATTGGAACGAAACCGTAGCCATGGCGACATCTATGTATATATCTATACCCGCCCGCGCCGTCAGATCATTTGGACATGTGCTGTTTTCAAGAGATAACAACGATATAAATACTGTTCGTTTTCTCACACAAACCGCTCGTTTCGTGTCTTAGGCCATCAATGTGTACTTATGATGGGGAATTGTTTCATTTGGACGACGGGGAATTGTTTTAATTTGGACTCTGTGCTTGTGTTTTGAGACAGTGACCATCGACCTGCATTATATGACTGACAGACAAGAACGGTTTGACCTAAAAATATCCAAATTGAAACTACTGCGGAAACAAAGACACCTACATCTTGGATGCCCTTGAGGTAAGCTAAAACATACCAAAATTTATTTTCAAAGTGAACTATCCCTTGAATGAGTCTTTATAAATATATTTATAGAATTGTAATACTTATAAATGGGGATATAATTCATTATAAGCATGATCTTCATAGAAAGTGTTACCAAGAGTTGCCATATTTATCTGATACTCAGTGTTCACTCCTTTAATGGAACGTTTAAATACTTCTATACATTTTCTTCTGATATAAAGTCTATTTTATTATTGTTCGCACATCACTCCTCAAGTTCTGAACTGGTAACAATGGCTCCTGGGATCTCTTTCTAGGTCACGTACGCAGTTCGTTCCTGCTGACCAGAATCTTCCTCCTCACAGGAGTCCACAGACCTGGCCTTCATCCTCATTCAATCCCCTGATGAAGATGTGTGTGTGTCCGTCAGTCAGACGCAGGAAGAGCGTGCTGAGCCATCTTTAATTCACTTATCCCGAGTCTGGGGAGTTTAATCATTGGGACTGCACTGCCTGAGGCCTTCAGAGTGCCACTAAATCACACAGCGAGCAAAGCAGACCAGACGTTTTAAATAGAAAAACACAAGACCACAGAGTCTACCATCTGCTTTATAGTTCCAGTAGAGAGAGGCTATTATTTGAGCGAAACCAAACCCTGGTCGTGACTAACACTGCAGAACAAGGGTCGCCGTCCCACCGAGCAACAGAGAACGCATCCTGTGAGAGAAACCAATGACGGCATGCCGTGTGGGTGAAAGGTTTCCTCATCCCTGTTAGCTGCACCTGCGCTTTATAAGCGAAGTGTGTGGCCTGAACACTGGCTATAAACTCAGCAGAGCTCAGAGAGAGTCAGTGTTCAGGACAGACTGAGTTACTGCAGGAACATTCAGCTTTAGGCAGAGGCCATCTGATACACTAAGTGGAAAATAGCATCAAAAAAAGTGTTTTCTTTGCTCTGTTTTACTGTAAATAGCATCTATCGTTATTTGCACTTCGTATCGTATCTTAATATCATTATTATTTACACTGTGCAAATAGATGCCTAAGTAGAAATAGCAGTATTTTCTTGTGTCTAAGTGTAAAGTGCATATAGTTGCAGACAACCCACTATTTGCTCCTCAGTGTATTGTCGCATATTATAAAACAGTGCAATAATAACAACATGTTCAGTGTATATGATTATATTTATTAAAGTCATGAATGGATGCTGCTTTATTCTAGCCATAAAGTCCTCCCCTACCCAATAAACACTATATTCTCACTATTAAATATCAGGTAGCCATATTTATGTCCACTTTTTAAATATTTTTAAATAAATGCCTCTCTAAGCTGATCCGCAATGGGGAAAGGGAGAATAAATAGTTTGGGAAAAGGTGGATTTGAACTTAAAGGAACACTCCACCGTTTTTTCATATTAAACTATGTTATTCCCTTAACTAAGACGAGTTGATACATACCTCTCTCGTCTCAGTGCGTGCACTCAATCGCTCTGGCGCGCGGCGACACTTTGATAGCACTTAGCTTAGCCCAGTTCATTCATTAGGATCCAAACAGAGATGAAGCTAGAAGCGACCAAACACCTCCACGTTTTCCCTATTTAAATAGTTACACGAGTAGTTACACGATCAAGTATGGTGACACAAAATAAAACGTGGTGCTTTTCTAAGCGGGTAAAAAGGATAACTATAATGTATGGCGGAAAGCACCACGTTTTATTTTGTGTCACCATACTTGATCGTGTAACTACTCGTGTAACTGTATTTAAATAGGGAAAACATGGAGGTGTTCTTAATTTAATTAAGATCATCATTTAAGTGATTTTTTCTTTAAAAAATCTTTTTTCATGAGCCAATTTCTGGCCTAGTTATGTAATTGTGCAGTAAATAGGTAAAAAACTTCAAAATTTCCACAAAAACACAGCATAAATGTATAGTTGAGAAGTAAATAAAAAAAATGATATATAGTTTTCCATTTAAAAAATGTATATTTCCTTATGCAATCGCTCTTTAAAAGTTTGGGGTCAAAATTTGGGGGCAAAATGGTTAAAATCTCTAAAAAGTCTATGTTGAATGATAAAGACCCTTTATTAATAATTTACTTGGGAAAAAATGGTCAAAACTAAAATATAAGTACATAAACCGATTAATCGATTAATCGTAAAAATAATCGACCGATTAATCGATTATCAAAATAATCGTTAGTTGCAGCCCTACATAGTTTAATATGAAAAAAAACGGTGGAGTGTTCCTTTAAAGGAACAGCACCTGCTTCCCTCTCCACGACACTGATCCTGTTATCAGGTTTCTGTTGTGATTGTATCTGGCTCAATCAGACATTGGTGGCGGAGTTTGTGTAAATAGACACTCCAGTAATTTTAACATCTTTAACCCTTTTGTCCTTGACATATTCATCCATCACAAACGAAACCTCATGCATAAACTGTGTGAATGAATGTGAAGTGTTGCTGAGGTGGGCTGTAACAGTTATAGGACTTTTTGCATGAATTTATTAAGGAAATGAAATGTACTTGTTATTATGTCCTCCTCCATCACACCCCGCACTCACATCCATTTCATTAAACTTCATTTGAAATCAAGATGTAAACAAATTAAACATGAGAATTCAAAACCTGGAAAGAAATGAAATCCTAAAAACGCCAATAATTAAGCTCTCATTGGGTGTAATTTGTTCATTCTCTAATATAAGTACTTGTGTTTCAACACATCTTGTCAGCCATAATGCTATTTTATCATTTTTTCTTAAACATGAGGAAACAATAACTAGGCCAAGGTTCAGTCTGAATGAATGTTTTCTTGAGAAACGAATGATATGAATCTTCATCATCACCCTAAAGAGGAAATGCTGGTCATGTTATCGTATCATATCGCAGAGAAGATGATAACATTCATCTTAATTTGGAGTTTCTTTTTGAAATCCAAAACAACAGAGAAGGGTTTGGATTCATATAAAACTGCATATTAGGAAGGCATGTTTGAGTATGTGTAGTAGACAAAACTCATTTCCACAGAGACACGCAAACTTCATATGTTTATGCTTTAATATTCACAGACGCTAGTCCATATTGCCACTTGCATAAGTGTGCAGCCTTACTTTTGATTTATTCATTCAACGTTTGTCAAATTACATTACATTCCGTTTTATACAGTAAATAAAATGTGTAAGACTAGAAAAAAGCCATAAGTAGATGCTGGCATAAACCTAATCCTCCACAAATAAAGGATTGGATTGATGTCTTAAAGAGTGTTTTAATTACATTTTATGTGAATTTTCAGAAGGATTCTTTTGTTGATCTCTGGTCCAAATGGATTGAGTATATAACTCCTATTGAACCAAATACCTTTTTGATATAGATTGATTTTTGTCTTTTTTAATTATGAGTGATGCAACTACCTCCCCCTTCTTTTCTGTAGTTGTTTCTGTGTTGAAACCGAAGATAACTTAAAGAGATATATTGAGGTGTTTGGTATTTGGTCCAGTTTAAGGAATATTTTTGTAAACTTAGTAAGGCTGTAAAAGTGAGAAATGTGAACAGATGTGAACTGTATCCCTATGCGTAAATATAAGAAAATAGACTGGATTCCGTGATTCGTTCCACGTTTTCCACATCGCAGAAATCATAGAATTGTACGCATGTTGCGATCCCAAATGCACATTAAATTGACTGAAACTCAGAGCAGATGTAGAGATGACGTTCATGTGGAGCAGCGTTTAACAGTGAAACCAGCCGCTCACCTGTAAATGAACATGTTTCACTCTGAAACACACATAGTAGTGCTGTGCATATAATTATAGGCTCTGCAATATCGCAATTTCAGTTTTATTTCGATTAACTGTACAGCCCTAACTTGAAATCTATGCGGACACTGTACAATGGCTGATCCACAAGTGCAGAATTGGCAATGCAGTTTTGGTATATATATGCATATATATGAAAATATATGGTATACAGTACCAGTCAAAAGTTTGGAAACATTACTATTTTTAATGTTTTTGAAAGAAGTCTCTTATGCTCATCAAGCCTGCAGTTAAAAAAAAAAAAAAAAAAAAAAAAAAAAAAAAAAACAGTAATATTATGAAATATTATTACAATTTAAAATAATGGTTACCTTTTTTAATATACTTTAAAACGTAATTTATTTTTGTGATGCAAAGCTGAATTTTCATCAGCAAGTACTCCAGTCTTTGGTGTCTTATGATCCTTCAGAAATCATTCTAATATGATGATTTATGATCAATGTTGGAAACAGTTGTGCTGCTTAATATTTTTTTTATAACCTGAGATACTTTTTTCAGGATTATTTGATGAATAAAAAGTTAAAAAGAGCTGTATTTATTTAGAATAGAAATCTTTTGTAACAATATACACTACCGTTCAAAAGTTTGGGAACAATAACTATTTTTTTTTTTAAAGAAATTAGTACTTTAATTCAACAAGGATGCGTTAAATTGATAAAAGGTGATGGTAACGATTTATATTGTTAGAAATGTTTTTATTTTGAATAAATGCTGTTTTTATGAATAAATGCTGTTAACGTTTTACTCATCAATGAATCCTGAAAAAAGTATTCCAAAAAAATATATTAAACAGCACAACTGTTTCCATCATTGATAATAACTGAGTATCAAATCATCATATTAGAATGATATCTGAAGGATCATAAGACACCAAAGACTGGAGTACTTGCTGATGAAAATTCAGCTTTGCATCACAAAAATAAATTACATTTTAAAGTATATTAAAAAAGAGAACCATTATTTTAAATTGTAATAATATTTCATAATATTACTGTTTTTTTTTGTTGTTTTTTTGTTTTTTTAACTGCAGGCTTGATGAGCATAAGAGACGTCTTGCAAAAGCATTAAAAATAGTAATGTTTCCAAACTTTTGACTGGTACTGTATATATGCAAATATATGGTATATATATACAAATAAATGAGGATTCAGGCAAAATTAAGGAATTCAAAAGGTCATAAATCATTCAAATGATCATTCTTGTCCAATAAACAACTCTTGCTCTTGTAGAAACACTAAATAATACAGCTGGCAGTGAATGCTTTAAAACAAAAGGCCACACAAACTTTCCCTTCATTAACACGATCTCTGAATTATAGATAGCAGCTCCATCATGATTTGCTCATGTGTGATCCGGCTGCAGTAACCGTGTGAATGGAGTGTGTAACTAGAGCGGCTGCGTGTGAGAAAGCGTAGGACAGGCAGGACTGTGGGGTGAGGAGAGACGGCAGAGATACGGTTTCGGACGGGTTGGACTCACCATGATGAGTCCGGTGGTGATGGGCTCTGAACAGCCATGACACAACTCCCCAAATTTGGCCCAGTAGTCCTTCTTACAGAAGAGACGGCCGTCCTTCTCATAGTACCAGTGTGAGAGAGACGCCCCGCACTCACAACACCTGCGGATTAAACACAAACACAAGGTCAAAGGTTATCATTCTCAGAACATTCATGCACTAATAATGTTCCTTTAGCACTGCTAAAGTAATAAATAAAACAGTCTACACAACGTCCTGCTGTCCTCATTCACACCACACCACACCACACCACACCACACCACACCACACCACAACAGGAAGTCCAGCTGAAAATGAAGAAATGAAATCTTCTATTGCTGCTTAAGAGTGATGTATTCTAGAAGGCCGTGTTTGATCAGCTCTTCTCTTCAGCATTTACCCCCAAATACAAGCAAGCAAGCTTTCCTCTCAAATCAAATTATGATTTTTCACGAGTTAGGGAATTTGTTAATCATTAGAATGTGTTAATCATTAGATGTTAAGATTTGTATTTGCTTATTTTATTTATTATCTTTTAAACTGTGAATAATTAACTTCTTTTCCCCTGGCCATTACAACTTCCTCTTTGTGTGTTTCATCACTTTTTTGAACGGCTTTTTATGTTGGTCCCAAACTTGGGTCATAACATGAATATTTACACAACGCTAATCTGCTCTCGTACGTTGGTAGTGGAGCATTATGACGAGTACGAGTGTTAGCAAACAAGATATCAGACATGTGCATTCATGACGTTGGCCAACAAAATACAAACTGAAATGGACCAACATCCTATGAAATTCTGAGGTTTGTTTAACAGGTAATTCAGAGAGGTGGTGAATGCAGTCATGAGACACAACAGAGTATATTCACAACGCAGCTCTGTCTCGAATGACCTCTCGCTTTTATAAATGGTTACTACCTCACTTATGTGTAAATATTAAAGGTGCAGTAAGAGATTTCTGAGAATCATTGCTGAACACTTTATATCTGAAATCAGCCCAAACAAACACACCCCTCCCTTCATTGCTCCGCCCCCAAAATGCACAGACACACAATGCAAGAGTGGATGTCTGTTTATCATGGATGAAGCGAAGCAAGATAATGATTCGCGAAAAATAAAGTCATGATGAACAAACAAAAAGGAAGAACAAAACGTGAACATACAGTACACTAGTATTTACAAGCAACAGCACAGCAGCTTCAGAAAACAATGACACTCAAAACCAGCGTTACTCACGTATGGAACGGAATCAAACCGACTGTTTTCCGGTTTTCTAATATTAACGCGGGTCCTAAAGCTCTTTCCTGATCATACCCTTCTTTTTCCAGTGATATTCTCCTGACTTTTTACTCTTTTGTAATGTCTCTCAGCCATCTCTCTTTCTAGTCTTTCTTCAAATTTCCCTCTTGCTTGTTCACTCTCCTCCAACATCATCATTGGACACGCCCCCTACTGCTGATTGGCTCATTCTCCTCTCCCATCATGATTGGACACACCCCCTACTGCTGATTGGCTCACTCTCCTCCCCCATCATGATTGGACACACCCCCTACTCCTGATTGGCTCACTCTCCTCCCCCATCATGACTGGACACGCCCCCTACTGCTGATTGGCTACAAGTGTGTTGTGGTGCTTGGTCCGATCCACCATCAACAGCGTTTCTCAGAAATCGCCTACTGCACCTTTAAGGTCACACATTTCCAAGAAAATATTATGCAAATCAAAGCGATTAATGCCGTTCTTCCACAAGATCTGTGGTTTCATGTGAACTAATGTTAATAGTTGGTCTCTATGGGTGCTGTGCAGTGACACACACGGCACTGTTAGGCCCATTCCCAATTCTATTTAATACCCCATCGCCTACCCCTTACGCTTGCCCCTTGAAACAGAGTGGCAAGGCGTAGGGGTGAAAATATTCCCATAAGAAATGGGACACCACTACTACACCGTTACACGTCATTATACGCCGTCACTAGCGCCTACGTCACAGGAGATGCGCCAATGTTTATCACAAACTTCCAAGATGCCGTCGTCAGCTGTAGTCATCTCAATTGCGTGGGTTACAGCTATTTTTTTGCATTTTTCTTCTGAAGTTCGCAGAAAACAACGGAGATGACGATATCTTCAACACCTAAGTATTTTTGGACTTCAGGAAACGTTGCTCGTTGTCAGCGCGAAAAACGATTGAGCCTCCGGGTTTCCTCAGGTGTCCCTGTTTGATAAAGAACATACAAGACTGGTTGATCATGTTGCAAAAAGCACGAAACTGTGTAAGCACTGTTCGTTTATATCGTGTTCACATATAACCACAAGAAAACAATGCGTTCATAGCAGACGTACGGTAAAAGATAAGCCAATTCCCTGCCGCAATTACATTTACCAGTTATCAGACATGAAAATATGTTGCGGGACTATCGTTATCGAACTTCAGCGATTTTTTTATTCAGCTATGTTTCTTTGAAGAACATGACCGTAAATATGAACACAAGATTGAATGTGACAAAGAAAATGATTATTGGCAGCCATGTTGCCTCTGTAGCCGGTGTATGCAGGTACATTTCTCATACCCCTTCGTTTGAAGTGTGGTCCCAAAAAAATCTTCGTTTCAAGGGCTATCTGGCCCTTCCCTGAGCGTCAGTGACAAATATCTTATCTTGTAAAATGTGCGGTCGGTCCTTATGCACAGATTACGCGTGATGGCGAATTCAAAAGCGAAAGTGAAAAGCAAGAGAGTATTCAAAACCGATTTTAATACCCTGCTCTCTGATATCTCCGACCCCTTCCGGCGTGACATCCCTACTAACAATGGATTACACCAGGAAACAAAATGTTGCCTTCATGAACATGATAATACTGTTATAACTCAGTAAGAACATGTTTCAGCACAGCTGACAGGAGACTGAGCCTCAGCATGACGTCAGATGATCCATCATTGGTGTCATAACAGCAGCCAGAGGCGGATCTCTCACTGTCCTGTGGATTGATCTGATCAGAGCCTGAGGGAGTCCAGCTCATTCATGACCATCTGCCACACAATGACCCCTGCCAACCCATCATGCCCTCTGTGACAGGAGCAGAAAAACAGACCTCTCCTGATCGAAACCCTCCAAATCAATGTATGTCAAGATAATATATGTCTTTACCTCATTATGACAAAAAGGGGTAAGTGAGCTGTTAATCAGTACAACAATCAGTTCGAGTACAGTTTGTTTTGCATGTCATCATCACATGGATGGAAATCAGCTGACCAGAGTGAAGAAGAGGCAGTGTACTTCAGCATTACCTTCTCACGCCATAGGACCTAAATGAGAACTCAGTGACTTCAAGGAAGCAGTAAAGAAACGTTATGCACTGGAAGTTGCCATTGACCAATGTTCCTTCACAGAAATGCAAATATACTGTATTTTACAGTTATTACAGTTATTACATTAAAGGGATAGTTCACCCCAAAATGAAAATTCTGTCACCATTTACTCACCCTAAAGTTATTCCAAACCTGTGTGAAGATTATGTGTAACCAAACAGCTGTGGGGTTCAACTGACTTCCATAGTATGGATTTTTTTAGTATGGAAGTCAATGCCGTACAGCTGTTAGGTTACACATATTCTTCCAAATATCTTCTTTTGTGTTCATCAGAAGAAAGAAATTCATGGAGGTTTAGAACAACTTGAGGGCGAGTAAATGATGACATAATTTTATGTCGTGAACTATCCCTTTAAATGCACTTGGCAAATGTTGTTATCCAAAGACACAGTGTTGAGTCGTTCCTGTATTTTTGTCTCAAATTTTGCCTTATTTGTATGTGAGCCGCATCATTAAGGAACTGCCGTGAACTGAACTGAATTGTCACTACTACAGTATATTCATGTGCAACCAGGAAATGCATTTGTCCTCTAAACAATGGACTATAGACTGGTGAGTTACCATGTCAAAGGCTTTATTAAACCAATTCCCGTTTACTCAATGATCGGCACAGGGCATAGTGGCCACAATGAATGCAAATAAAGAGGATTATTTTTAGAAAGAAGGAACAACTTGACCGTTTCTACTCGTCTGGGAAAGCTAAAGAAAGCTTATGTGTCCCGTAATTTACCTGTATTTAGGGAGAGAAGTACATGTTTCAGCTCGTTTATAATTCTTTATAATAGCACATGAAGTGATGATAATAGTTTGAACACCAATTCCCCAGACAAGATACAGATATATAGAAATGAGTCAAAGGCCAACTACTCCTTACATTTTTGTCAAAACAACCAACGTCATCTCCCAGAGAGTCTGAGAGCTGTTTGTCCACCAGGTCCAGATCAGCAGTAATACAGTAAATGTGAGGAATCACGGGTGTTGTGAGGTGAGACGCCACCGCAGCTTAATGCTGTCTGCTTTTAGGATTACTTCACTTCAGAATTAAAATCTCCTGACGATTTACTCAACCCCACGTCATCCAAGATGTTCATGTCTTTCTGTCTTCAGTCGAAAATAAATTAAGGGTTTTTGAGGAAAACATTCCAGGATTTTTCTCCATATAGTGAACTTCAATGGGGTCCAACGGGTTGAAGGTCCAAATTGCAGTTTCAGTGCAGCTCCAAAGGCTCTACACGATCCCAGCCGAGGAATAAGGGTCTCATCTAGACAAACCATCGCTCATTATCTACAAAAAAAAAAAGTACATTTATATACGTTTTAACCACAAATGCTCATCCTGCACGTCCACGACTTCACACATTACGTAATCGCGTTAGAAAGGTCAGGGGGTCACCTGATGTAGGCAGAAAATGTAGGGTAGGGCGAAAAACTCATTTTCTCCTCCATCGATGTTTTATCTTTTATTGTTAATTTTAGTTTTTGTAGAAAGCGTTTGACTTGGCCTTTGCATGTTCGCTTTGTAAACACTAGGTCGGTACTTCCACTTGCGTGACCTTTCAACGTGATTACGTAATGCGCAAAGTCATGAACGTGCAAGACGAGCATTTGTGGTTAAAAAGTATATAAATGTTTATTTTTTTTAGAAAATTACTGATGTTTTTGCTTGATAAGCTGGATCGTGTAGAGACTTTGAAGCTGCACTGAAACTGACATTTGGGCCGTTGGACCCCATTGAAGTCCACTATATGGAGAAAAGGAATATTTTCCTCAAAAACCTTAATTTCTTTTCGACTGAGGACAGAAAGACATGATCATCTGGGATGACGTGGGGGAGAGTAAATTATCAGGAGATTTAAATTCTGAAGTGAACTAATCCTTTATGTTTGATTAAATCACAAAGCAACAGTAAAAGAGATGCAAGCACAGCTAAAGTATCGGGCTGAATGAAAGTGAAGTGTTTGTCAATGGAGGACCGTCCATTAGACTGATGAAACCAATCCGCTCGGGCAGACGTGGGGGATGCTGGGTAATCTATGATGTGTGATCCCCAGGGCTCTGTTATCAGCCTCTAATGATGAAAGCAGAGACGGACAGGATGCTGTTAATCATTCCCTCGATCCGTCTGACTTCAGTGCTGTCTCGGATCTGCCCCATCAGAGCTGGCTCTCACATCTCTAAACTGGAGGAGGAAACACTTCATTAAAGCAGACCATCCCTCCGTTCATCGCCCATCTGCTGATCCCAGCCCTGGGTCAGGAAACCAAAACAACACCGACCAGGACCAACCCATGTTTCAGGAGAACAGCGTTTGCTGTTATGGCTCATTAATCAACTATCAATTTGTCTCCAATGTTTCTCTAAAAGAGAATTCTTACTAGAAATAAGAGAAGACAAATGAATTGACAGCCTATAACAGTAACTCGGATCATTTGGTCCTGGAAGAATTTGGTCTGAATTGAGTTCATATTGATTTTTGATTTCACTGCCACGTAATAAGAAATCATCTGATAATTGGTTTTACCAATATTTTTTTCCTGATATTTAAAGGTATAGTGGAGGATTTTCCCGAATTTTAGAAAAGAACCGCCCTCTCCACTTTTTGAACAAATGCACATGCGCAACACCTAGGCAACACGCCTATTAAACGTGTGCACGAGAGAGCAAATTGAGATGTTTACCGTGTCTACGCGGTGCGTGACTTGTGCCAGGGCTAGCATCGCTAATCATAGCTTACATTAACTTTTACTAGCAGTGATTTTAAATGGATTTCTCCAAATAGCATGCCCAACTTTACCTGTCGAATAGAAACTTCGCGACTGAGGCATCAGTGGGAAGCCCAACCTGTGTTTTGAGCGCATGCCATCGTGTGAATGAATCTCCCAAAAACACTCTGGTCTTGTTTCTATCTTCTGCGGCCTTTCTCTTCTTCTCATACACCTCGTAGCCTTTTTTTCTCTTGCGACCCTCAGCCATTTTCAAAGGAATGGCTGAAACCGTAGCTCACCACACACATACACCTGAAAGTGCGCATGCGCAGAAAGCGAAAACTACCTAGGGACGAGCACGTACGACGGCCTTACGTAAACATATCACCAGAATGATTGACACTTAGGAGGACCAATAGTCTTGATGATCCACCCGGAAAAAGAAAATCCTCTGCTATACCTTTAAGCATATCTGATTCACCTATGAAAGAATCAAACATTAAGAATCGCACAAGACGCCGTTACGGCACTGAGTTATGAGGGGAAACGACACTAGCTGAACAAACTTGAGTTTCAGTGCAGGTTTAGAGTTAACAAACCCAAATGAGTGTAACCCAGTTTAGATCAGGTTCAACTCAGAGTTTGATCCAGAGTTGACGTTTAACTCTGGAGCTTGTGCAAATGACAGTGTGACATCTGCAGCGAACAGCCAATCACACGAAACATGGAGAGCGTCCATCGACTGCGGCTAAAGTCAGTCGGAGAGGAACACAGTCAGGCCATTACACCACACACGTAACGACTGGTGTTGCTGATCATTTCCCCTGTGTTCTCATGACATTTATATTTTAAAATTCATTTTGTGAGGACAACTGTTGAAGAGAATATTGAACCCAAATTTTAGGTTCATGGTGAAGGTAGAAATGATGGTGATTGATAGTAATGATACATGTGTGTTGATTCCGCAGCAATGTATCTTGAATAAAATATTGTTTCATAAAGTCCTACATGTTTCGCTTTCACATTCTCTTTTTGCCGTTATCCCCTGAGTAGATACATTTCATTATGTCTTGATTAATTTAGCTAATTACAACATTTCTAGTGCCGGTTTTCAAGAAATAATGTAGACTGATATTCTTCCGTTATCAGGAATTAAAAACCAATTGGTTCGTTCGGAGCAAAAAACACCAGGCTATTTTTTTCACTGCTTTATTTATTCAGAAACAGAAGTCATTTAAAATGGTAATTGTATTTTACCCAATACATGTATAAACGGGACAACCCTGAAACTCCGATAGCGTGACTTCATTTGATTTTCAATTCACTGTATTTCCTTATCATATTTCCTCAAGTATATGAGATATGATTCAAGTGTATATATAAAATAATTGTATTTACAAATGTCATGTTTGTGATTTATTCGTTAATTACCGTTTTTTGTTAAACTTTTATTAGACATCATATTGAAATAAAATTTGTTAACAGTTTAAACCATACCTAATAAATAATAAACACCTAAACCAGAGTTTAAAATGATTACATTTATGCAAAGGTTGATACTCAATAGTCATTTATTGAAAAATGTTAGAAAAATATTAGAATAAATATATTTAAAATATTTTTTTTGCCTATTGTTAAAAATATTATTGTTGCTGATGTTGTATTTTTTATTTTTTTATTAAGATTTTTATCATTGTTAATCAAAAATGAAATTTATCCAAAATAGAAGTAAAAGATGAAATAAATATTGGTTCTGCATATCAGGTATCTGACATAAAAACATACAAATTATCGGTTATAAAATAAAAATATTGGTCGATTTCTCCACATAACACTTGTTGTTAGCATCAGGAATATGACCATGGTTAACAACATTTAACGTTTAATTCTGAAAGTAAAATTACACAAAGGAATACTGGATCTAATTCAGCAGTGCCACAAGCTTTGAGGACAGCTGTGTCTTTTTACTGTCTTCTAGTGATGACCGAGTTGAAAAGCAGCCAGCTCCCACAGGTTTATTCTAGTGTTGTGCTGGAAACTGTGGCAACATTGAGTAAGCGATGAAGTAAAGAGGGAAAGGCAAAGATAAGGAGAGATAAGGCTGCCTTTCCTCATTCCTCTACACAACAGCACTGCGGGACGTTTCAGTGCTGCTGCTCCATCTGATGAGGACTCCTCAAACCTGAATGTGAGCTCGCCATTTTCACAGAGCGCGCATGAGCCTGATAAAGGCCAACTGTGTCAAAGTATCAGTTTCACTTTGACTCACCATGTAACCGCAAATACACACACGTCCCACCGGTGGGGGAAAGTTCTGTATTTGTCACAAAAGCTCATGATGAGTTGGAAATAAAATAACACATTTACAGTAACCACTCCACAAAAGAACCAAATGTGTACATTTTCTGAAGACAGTGTGTTGTTTTCCTGTGCAACACTCACCGGTGATCGCCGGCACTGCCATGTGGGTACGGTACGAGAGGTTAACTCTTTCCCCGCCACTGACCGAATATCCTGGCTATCCATGTTTTCATAGCTATACGGTAGGGGGCGCTATTATAGGGTTGGGAATCGAAAAACGATTTCAATCCTGGAATCGAATACTTGGTGAGGAATCGGATACTTGTTATAAAATGAACATTTCGATTCCTCTTATCGATTCCTTTGTGTGCATTTCAATATGACTCTGAACCATTCAAGCGTGAGACGCTCCACACGAGTAACAGTGTATTGTGCAGCTCTTAAAGGGACACTTCACCCATGGGAACATTGATCTTCATTGAAAGTGGGTCATATATGTAGTCGAAATGTAAAATAAATTTTGAATTTGGTGCCTTCTTGACCGAGGAAAGAAAGAAAGTAACTTCAGGACGCATTTGTATGAAAGACAACAACTCCCACAATGCACCACATTGCACAGCTGCGCAAGCCACTCCCACTAATCCAGAACAGCATATGAATCACTCATCCGTCCATAAGGCTAGCTACCTACAACCGGAGCTTGAAATTCATTTCACACAAAATGTCTAACGTTAGTTATTTGGCGAACTCATTAATGAATTACTCCTCATTTGTATTTCTTTCGAAATGGTGAATTATTGCATGGTAACGTTACCGGGATGTTCAGTCAGATGCGGTGCGACCGTGCGAAACTAGGATGGTTCACAACACAAACGTCCGTGTCCTCGTCTGATTCAGAGATTTCGTCTAGGAGAAATTCTTTGCCGCAGACGGACTCTATCTCTGTGTTCGTAGCGGTTCGTAGTTGCATAGTGAGATCACCGGCGCCACCAGTCCGCCCTAACTCGAGCCAGTCTGGGCTTCTCGTCCGCGACAGGCAGGTCTTCCGCCTCGGCTGCTCTTCGCTATAATGCGGCTTGTAAAGGTAGCCACAAACACCCGATTCGAGCAGCAGACTTCCGAAATCCTCTTCTTCTACATCATATTGAGTAACGTTACCCTCCGCTATTGTCATATCTTCACAGCTGGCTCCACAGTGCCTGTTAGCTTAGCTTCCAAACAAGATGGAGGATATTGCTTTCAGTTTCAGAAAGTGAAGTCCCACCCACTGATCTGTAATAGGTCTGTAGCGTGAGCGGGTCCCGCCCCCTGGAATAATGAGGAGCTAGTGTTTGTAGTCTCTACACTTTTCAATGAAATGTGACTTCCTGCTTATTATGACGCAAAATGATGATTTTTACGTCATAATAAGCAGGAAGTAAAACACTTAAATCCTTATTTCTCCCATCTCAGGGAAAAATGAACGAAAAATCCACGTTTATTATAATATATGACTGGGTTTCTAACAATACAAAGCTTAATGCAAATGGGTGAAGTGTCCCTTTAAAGTGACAGCAGAGTAATATTCCAGCGGCCGTCTCTATAATAACACGAAAAGACAAAGAGAAAATCCACTCGCTGTTCTTGACTGAATGACTTTATATTTGTAATGTATATTTTATTTATAAAGTGCAGTGTTATTTCACATTTGATTAGCTTGTGTACCTGAAGATCTTAAAACACTGTTTATTTCAATCGTATCTTTGTTCAGTTGTATTTATTTGCTGTGATTGATCATTTTTTATTTGTTCTTTTTTAATGACTGAGTGTTTGCTTGTCTTTAATTATGATTGAAATGTATATTAGCTACTCTAGTTGTTTTTCTATGGTATTTTTAAACCACAGGCAAACGTTCCTTGTATTAATGTTCTTTAGCCTGCTTATGATATTCAGCTAAAATGAAATGTTTTACAATAAGACTTAAAATAAATGTGAATGATATTTGTTGATATTGAATGATATATTAATAATGAATAATGAATGATATATATATATATTTTTTTTTTTTTACCTTATTGGAATCGAAATTAGGAATCGATAAGAAGAATCGGACGATTCACCGTATTCACCGTATCGTTCAAATCTAAAGGTCTCCGGACTCAAAAACAAGAAGAAGCAGAAACAAGCGATGAAAGCATTGCTTAAGCTAACAAGATAAGCAAATATTAAACCGCATATAAAATCAAAACTGCCTAATGTTAGCGAGTGAAATGTCGACCCATGAAGAGGTTTATGACTGTGAAGCTTTGGGTGTGTTGGTGGACTCGATCTACTCCATCTGATCCGGACGAAGCCTTTGACTAAAAGTGAAGTTTAACTGCTGTGTTTGATTGTTTTGTAACATAAGGTACAGTAATAGAGATGTGTGATGTTGCTAAGTCCAAGTCCTAATAAGAAACACTGATTGTCAACATAAAAAAATAAAAAATAATAAAAAATAATAATAATAATATCATTCTGGGTGTTTCTTGGGTTCCAAAAAAAAACATTCCAAAAAAAAATATGTAAAGAAAGTATCAAATTTTACATCACATCATTATAAAACGTTTCTCAAGTGAAAAAAAATAAAATAAAATGCTCACACTGAATACAAACCAAATCTGTGCTTAACTTAATTACAATTTACTACATTTGACATTGTGTATTTGATTAATTGTCGTTCAATTAATTTATTCATTGGAATATTATTACTGGAACAAATATTGTGTATTTATTTATTATATTCTACATTTCAAGGGCTTGTCACGCTGTTGAATGCTGGCAATATCAGTTTTATTCATTAAATATTAGTAGTTTAAAAGAGAAGAGCACTCTTGTGCGAGAGAAGAGAGACTGACATGGAAGTGATGCTAGAAACTCACGTCCTTTGTGTCGTTGAAATGCGACCGACTAGTTGATGAAACACTGACGGAGTTGACAGGCAGTCTGTCTAATTCTGATCAATGGCTGAATAAAAATGACAATGAACCCTGGGAAAAGTGATCTCCCTGTGCCAGTCCTCAGGAATCATGAGGCAGTGTTTCTGTCAGCACTTCAGCACTGGGTGATGATGTCATCAGAAGAGAGCAGTGATGTCATGGGCGGAGGGCGGAGCGCCAACAGGAATCCCGAATATGTGGTTGAGCGACAGTTCGGATCACAATGGATCTTTGTTTGAAATTGTATAATGCTTCAAGTTCCTCATCTAGTCAAAGATAAACGTGCTTCATTATTTCTCTTTTTATTTATAACCTGACGGCCGTAAACCGGACGATCAGACTCTTCTCATCAAATGAGCGAGAGTCACTTCAGCGCAAACTGTGAGAACAGAGCGTGTCTTGTCATGTTGTGCACCGCTCTCTTTAACAGTATTAGACGTGTCTCGCATATTGGGGGTGTCCTGTGCGAATCGTTTTGCATGCCAGCGCTTTCTTTGTGCTTACTAAGCCCTTCCCAGAATGCAGTGCTCCGCTGCTCATTCTGTCAGTCTGCAGAGAGAATGAACTGCCCTCACAGTAAATGATCCCACAGGAGACCAACACTCTTCAGCGGACAAGAAAAGCATTTGACTGAGGCTGAAACGAACTCTTATAAACACAGAATAACAGTGTTTATCAGCATAAAGCAGCAGCGGATGTGACGCATCACATGTGCCTGACACACGCTTATTATCCAGTGTGTGTTTCTGCATCTGCACAGAAACACAACTACAGTTCACTGCTCTGATGAAAATCAAGACCGCGTCCACACCGCTTCTACACGGATACGGTTCAGGCATCATTCTTGTCATGTAAAAATGGTGTCAATGACATGATGTAACAATTATATACACACACTCATTCACAAACACTGGAACAACTCATGAAAGGGATAGCTCACCCTAAAATGAAGTCATCCAGTCATCATTTGCTGTTCTAATGCAATATGCACTCTTTTTTTTTTCAGGAGACAAAAGGAGAATAAAACAAAAATGCCCCCGACATCAAGCTTTAAAAAAAGACGCACAAGCATCACAGAATGATCCCAGGCGACACGTGTCGTATATTCCAAGTGTTCGGGGGGGTATACGATATAACAAATCGAGATATAATGCATTATCTAACGAAGATCCTGACCTTGGCCATCGGTCTTCTGTGCTCGACCGCACGTTCACTCCCACTCGTCAGGAACAGCACGTGTGTTGTGAGGAATCAAGATAGAAATGGACTTGAGACACGGTCCATGCATCTTCTTCTCTGAGGTGAATATATCCGTGGTGTTTGTTATCGAGTTCACCGCTGTCAACTTTCATTCTGACCGTCATAGTCCGGAGAAAGAGCACGGATACTTTTGGGGGGATTTCTAGGCGTTGTATTTCATGCCAGGTTTATATTAATCTTGAGACCAACGGGCAAGCTCAGGATTTCTGTTAAATAATAACATTATATTTTGGTTTATTTTCACTAAACCCGATCGTTTACCCACTGAACACTTGGGATATACGACACGTGTCGCATGGGATCATTCTGAAAAAAAAAAACATTTGTGTCTTTTTTTTAAAGGGGATGTCTAATGATATTTCATGCATTCTGACTTATTTACACCGGTAAAGAGTGGGTACATGCTAAACATGGCCAAAATTTAAGTTGGAAGTATGACGAGTATTTCTGTGTCAAATACACTCCTTCAGGATTCATAAAAGTTTCGGATAGTTTTTTTTTTAGGCCCTGTATGACGTCATAAAGGGTGAGATTTCTTGTATGGGCACTTCTACTAGAAGAGCGAACACACACACACACACACACACAGACACACACACACATCGACCAGAGTGAGAGCGAGAACAACGCCCATCAACGAGCCTCATTCGGGTCACGGGCAGCGTTGGCAGGGCTGTCATTTTGTTTTTACACCATGAAATCAGTGTGTTTTTGGTTGTGAGGGAAAGATAACATTGTTCAGCTTCCCAGAGAAGCCAGTGTTAGGGGAACAGTGGATGCAGGTAGTTTTTCCAGGGCAGCAAACAGAGTTGTGCAAGTGTGTTTGTTTGTTCCCGGCATTTCGGTGACGAATGTTTGATAAACAAGGCCCAGTTCGACGCTGGATTTGCAGCTCGTTTAAAACTGAAAGATGGAGCGATCCCAGCCATAAAAGATCCCGGTCATGAGTCGGAATCACAGGCGGTTTTGTTTTGTTGGCAATCGGCGCATAAGTGCATTTAATGTAAACAACACGAACGTACAGTGAATCAAACGTAATCCAGGGATAATGCGATGATGTATTGTGTGTGACTCTTTAGCTCCGCCCACAGGAGCTCGAGTGTTTTCAGAAAGAACCGGTACAGCATATCTGTCTTTTATAAATCTGATAAAACTAAAGACTCTTCGGAGATATGAAGGATGCAACACTACTCTATAGGTACTCAAGATGAACATGAGATTGGCAGAAACTGTGTGTGTTAGGTCGCTATTCACTGCTATTATATGGACGAGCGCGAGCAGGACATTTCTTTTAAATTCTCTTTTTGTGGTGTGAAAAGTAAAGAGGTCATACTGCATTAGATCGACAGCAGGGTGAGTCAATGATAAAGATATGCAAATGCTGATTGGTGCGTAAAGTAGGGATGGGCATTTTTCTAAAATATTGTATTAGAATATTTGGGCTCATAAAAATCCAATATTCGAATATTCGTTTATTTAAATTACATTTAACGAGAAAGCTGTTTTTTTTTCTTTTTTTTTTCATTTCTGAACAAGCTTACAGTAAGGCAATATACACATCAAGCTTACTACATATCTTAAGGTTTTCTTTTAGTTGAAAACAAAATGTGTAAACAAAAAATATAAAGAACAAAAGCATTTGAGCTCAAGCAGCGCAAACGGAAAAAAGCGCTAATAAAGCAGACTGCGCAGTTATCGTACAAAACGTACGCACTCGAGTCAGCATTATCGTACAAAACGTACGCACTCGAGTCAGCATTATCGTACAGAACGTACACACTCGAGTCAGCATTATCGTACAGAACGTACACACTCGAGTCAGCATTATCGTACAGAACGTACGCACTCGAGTCACCACTATCGCACAGAACGTACGCGCACGAGTCATCATTATCGAACAGAACGTACGCACTCGAGTCAGCATTATCGTACAGAACGTACACACGAGTCAGCATTATCGTACAGAACGTACGCACTCGAGTCAGCATTATCGTACAGAACGTACGCACTCGAGTCAGCATTATCGTACAGAACGTACACACTCGAGTCAGCATTATCGTACAGAACGTACGCACTCGAGTCAGCATTATCGTACAGAACGTACGCACTCGAGTCAGCATTATCGTACAGAACGTACACACTCGAGTCAGCATTATCGTACAGAACGTACACACTCGAGTCAGCATTATCGTACAGAACGTACGCACTCGAGTCAGCATTATCGTACAGAACGTACACACTCGAGTCAGCATTATCGTACAGAACGTACACACGAGTCAGCATTATCGAACAGAACGTACGCACTCGAGTCAGCATTATCGTACAGAACGTACACACGAGTCAGCATTATCGAACAGAACGTACACACTCGAGTCAGCATTATCGTACAGAACGTACGCACTCGTCAGCATTATCGTACAGAACGTACGCACTCGAGTCAGCATTATCGCACAGAACGTAAGCGCACGAGTCAGCATTATCGCACAGAACATACGCGCTCGAGTCAGCATTATCGCACAGAACGTACGCGCACGAGTCAGCATTATCGTACAGAACGTACGCACTCGAGTCAGCATTATCGCACAGAACGTACGCACTCGAGTCAGCATTATCGCACAGAACGTAAGCGCACGAGTCAGCATTATCGCATAGAACGTACGCGCTCGAGTCAGCATTATCGTACAGAACGTACGCACTCGAGTCAGCATTATCGCACAGAACGTACGCACTCGAGTCAGCATTATCGCACAGAACGTACGCACTCGAGTCAGCATTATCGTACAGAGCGTACGCACTCGAGTCAGCATTATCGCACAGAACGTAAGCGCACGAGTCAGCATTATCGCACAGAACGTACACACTCGAGTCAGCATTATCGTACAGAACGTATGCACTCGAGTCAGCATTATCGCACAGAACGTACACACTCGAGTCAGCATTATCGTACAGAACGTACACACTCGAGTCAGCATTATCGTACAGAACGTATGCACTCGAGTCAGCATTATCGCACAGAACGTACGCACTCGAGTCAGCATTATCGCACAGAACGTACACACTCGAGTCAGCATTATCGTACAGAACGTATGCACTCGAGTCAGCATTATCGCACAGAACGTACGCACTCGAGTCAGCATTATCGAACAGAACGTACGCACTCGAGTCAGCATTATCGCACAGAACGTACACACTCGAGTCAGCATTACCGTACAGAACGTACACACTCGAGTCAGCATTATCGTACAGAACGTATGCACTCGAGTCAGCATTATCGCACAGAACGTACGCACTCGAGTCAGCATTATCATACAGAGCGTACGCACTCGAGTCAGCATTATCGCACAGAACGTAAGCGCACGAGTCAGCATTATCGCACAGAACGTACACACTCGAGTCAGCATTATCGCACAGAACGTAAGCGCACGAGTCAGCATTATCGCATAGAACGTACACGCACGAGTCAGCATTATCGCACAGAACGTACACACTCGAGTCAGCATTATCGCACAGAACGTACGCACTCGAGTCAGCATTATCGTACAGAACGTACGCACTCGAGTCAGCATTATCGCACAGAACGTACGCACTCGAGTCAGCATTATCGTACAGAGCGTACGCACTCGAGTCAGCATTATCGCACAGAACGTACGCACTCGAGTCAGCATTATCGTACAGAGCGTACGCACTCGAGTCAGCATTATCGTACAGAACGTACGCACTCGAGTCAGCATTATCGCACAGAACGTACGCACTCGAGTCAGCATTATCGTACAGAGCGTACGCACTCGAGTCAGCATTATCGTACAGAGCGTACGCACTCGAGTCAGCATTATCGCACAGAACGTACGCACTCGAGTCAGCATTATCGCACAGAACGTACGCACTCGAGTCAGCATTATCGTACAGAACGTACGCACTCGAGTCAGCATTATCGTACAGAGCGTACGCACTCGAGTCAGCATTATCGCACAGAACGTACGCACTCGAGTCAGCATTATCGCACAGAACGTACGCACTCGAGTCAGCATTATCGTACAGAGCGTACGCACTCGAGTCAGCATTATCGTACAGAACGTACGCACTCGAGTCAGCATTATCGCACAGAACGTACGCACTCGAGTCAGCATTATCGTACAGAGCGTACGCACTCGAGTCAGCATTATCGTACAGAGCGTACGCACTCGAGTCAGCATTATCGCACAGAACGTAAGCGCACGAGTCAGCATTATCGCACAGAACGTACACACTCGAGTCAGCATTATCGTACAGAACGTATGCACTCGAGTCAGCATTATCGCACAGAACGTACACACTCGAGTCAGCATTATCGTACAGAACGTACACACTCGAGTCAGCATTATCGTACAGAACGTATGCACTCGAGTCAGCATTATCGCACAGAACGTACGCACTCGAGTCAGCATTATCGCACAGAACGTACACACTCGAGTCAGCATTATCGTACAGAACGTATGCACTCGAGTCAGCATTATCGCACAGAACGTACGCACTCGAGTCAGCATTATCGAACAGAACGTACGCACTCGAGTCAGCATTATCGCACAGAACGTACACACTCGAGTCAGCATTACCGTACAGAACGTACACACTCGAGTCAGCATTATCGTACAGAACGTATGCACTCGAGTCAGCATTATCGCACAGAACGTACGCACTCGAGTCAGCATTATCATACAGAGCGTACGCACTCGAGTCAGCATTATCGCACAGAACGTAAGCGCACGAGTCAGCATTATCGCACAGAACGTACACACTCGAGTCAGCATTATCGCACAGAACGTAAGCGCACGAGTCAGCATTATCGCATAGAACGTACACGCACGAGTCAGCATTATCGCACAGAACGTACACACTCGAGTCAGCATTATCGCACAGAACGTACGCACTCGAGTCAGCATTATCGTACAGAACGTACGCACTCGAGTCAGCATTATCGCACAGAACGTACGCACTCGAGTCAGCATTATCGTACAGAGCGTACGCACTCGAGTCAGCATTATCGCACAGAACGTACGCACTCGAGTCAGCATTATCGTACAGAGCGTACGCACTCGAGTCAGCATTATCGTACAGAACGTACGCACTCGAGTCAGCATTATCGCACAGAACGTACGCACTCGAGTCAGCATTATCGTACAGAGCGTACGCACTCGAGTCAGCATTATCGTACAGAGCGTACGCACTCGAGTCAGCATTATCGCACAGAACGTACGCACTCGAGTCAGCATTATCGCACAGAACGTACGCACTCGAGTCAGCATTATCGTACAGAACGTACGCACTCGAGTCAGCATTATCGTACAGAGCGTACGCACTCGAGTCAGCATTATCGCACAGAACGTACGCACTCGAGTCAGCATTATCGCACAGAACGTACGCACTCGAGTCAGCATTATCGTACAGAGCGTACGCACTCGAGTCAGCATTATCGTACAGAACGTACGCACTCGAGTCAGCATTATCGCACAGAACGTACGCACTCGAGTCAGCATTATCGTACAGAGCGTACGCACTCGAGTCAGCATTATCGCACAGAACGTACACACTCGAGTCAGCATTATCGCACAGAACGTAAGCGCACGAGTCAGCATTATCGCATAGAACGTACACACTCGAGTCAGCATTATCGCACAGAACGTAAGCGCACGAGTCAGCATTATCGCACAGAACGTACACACTCGAGTCAGCATTATCGCACAGAACGTAAGCGCACGAGTCAGCATTATCGCACAGAACGTACACACTCGAGTCAGCATTATCGCACAGAACGTAAGCGCACGAGTCAGCATTATCGTACAGAACGTACGCACTCGAGTCAGCATTACCGTACAGAACGTACGCACTCGAGTCAGCATATGGTTATCGTGTTTATATTGTTTCACGTTCATGTTGAGAAAAACAATAATATCCACTTGCTCGAGTGAGAAAACGTGCTGCGCTGACAGACGTTGCAGAGACACAAAGATAACGTTTTGCTAAGCGAAGTTTCTAAAAGCACTTTGGGTTTTCTGTTCTTAAACCCGTCTCCCTCAACGAAACTTAAAGGAAGTATATGTCTCAAAATCATTTTGCTATCAGAAGATATCATGTCTGATCACTAGCGCTACAGCCGAGTTTACCTGCAGTCGTTAATGCAGTGATGGACAGCTGTCTTTCCGCTGTTTGGATTTCATGTGATTTCTCATTGTGGTGGTGATATTATGATAACTCAGTTTCATTAATTAATTTGATTAAAAGTACTTCCATTTTGTAATATAATTTTCATCCAAACTTCGCGAGGCAGACGACGACATTATGTGATCAAATACCATCCACTTGTTAGACACGCTCCACAGCGCCACCCAGTGCATTTAATTATAATAATAAAACTATAATAATAATAATTACACATCGAATATTCGAAAATTCGAATATTCGTGCACATCCCTAGCGTAAAGACAGGACATCTGCATATTCATCATTCACACAGTGAGCCGTTCACAGCAGCAGCACACGTGTGTGATCACAGCAAACGCTGTATGCTTTACACACTCAAGAGCGAGCTGTAGGAGTTGTGTTGTGGCTCACTGAGATCAGCACAGCTGAGGAGATGTCAACCAGGACACATCAGCTCATTAACATTCACACTACACATGATGAATGTGCTTCGACTCAACAGATGTGTGTAACCATCACTCGTTCAATAACAGTTCTACACACCCCTGCTAACATTGCAGCTTCTTCAGATGTAAAAGATGAAACCAAGGAAAATCGTGTAAGATCTTTTCCCACCTTCAATGCAATATTAAGTGACAAATAAACAGAGTAATTTAAGGAAAGAAAACAGATTTAAAATGACCTGTGCTCACAGCTCAACTAACACTTGAATTTGTTTGTTTAGATCTCATAAAGCTGCACTTTAACAGGGAGTGCAGACATTTACACCCACTATATAGAGACAATTACGTTGTAAAACATTTGTAATGTTCTTGCTACTATAAAAATATTGTCTACAGGTACTTTAACATATAGAGAAAAATTCTAGATGGCATCACATTCTAACATCTGCAAAATAATGTACAATTTATGTTTTTTTGCAAGTACACTGTAAAAAAAAAAAAGTGGGTGTCTCAATTTTTTAAGTACAATCAACTTGGATTTAAGCCATATCAACTAAAATTACATCAAACTGGCTTAAAAATTGAGTTGAATCTTGTAAAAAAGTTGAAAATTGCTTAACTCATTTTGATGAGCTAAAGTAATGTAAAAAATGTTGTCATAACTTATTGATCATATAATTTTTCACAATGCAAGAACTACAAATTACTGTAAAATGTATGGTAAAAGTGTACAAGTTTCTGTGTGATATCGCATATGATTATATTCCTCTACTCTACATATTGCAGTACTCTAGCGGTTTAACAGGACTTTAAACACAGAAATGAACTGTGCTTGTTGCGGGTAACGTTTCCTAACCGCCAGCAGTCGCCCCTGTTGTGTCTGTCAGTCTGCGCATGCGTCTGCTCTCCTGCTCCAAGTCAAACACGCTGAAGACGGTTCTTACATGCACACACACTACACAGCACACCACAATTAAATGCAGTCGAACGTAACCATGCTGCTTTGCTTTATTAGCTTGAAAGCTTTTTTTGTTTGTTTTTTGGCAAGACAAAAACATCATTATTGTGACACTAGGAGGTCAAATCAGTCCTGTAGCAAATAATATAACGTCAGTAAGTAGTCGCATTGATCAGTGTTTATGAATTATTGCTTATAATATGAAAATATTGATCCGCTTAACCTCATAAACTCCTCAGCTTATGTCAGAATTGCAGTGTCAGGCCAGTACAGTACGGCACAAAACTCTCTGGATGTTGTCCAGATGTGGGATTATGGGTCAGCATAATGTAAACACTGACTTGCTGGAAAAAAAAAGTAGTTGAGAAAGAAAAAGTTGCCCACCGGATGAGAAAAGACACTGCTGCTGATGGGCTTATCAAAATAGTTCACTATAAATAACTGAAGTACTGTATCAAAAACACAATTCAAGAGATGCAATCATCCTACACAATCACAACTGAAACATTGGGGAAAAAAAACAGAAGTGAAACTACAGGCGACACACACCCTTCCTAACTGATCATCAGATGCACGAACCATTAGAAAAATGACTTCCAACGAAAAGATTCACCTACAATGACCGAAGCGTTTTCTTGGCACAATCCCACACAATCCGAATTCACACCAGCACCAGGAATGTGAATGCAAACCCAGAGCGGTGCGAGAGTCCAAACCCTGACTAAACCGAGAGAGCTGGTGTGAAGGACACGGTCCAGACTTACTTTCTGCCTTTCACGCGCCGGTAGCGCTGGTTCCTGCAGGAGATCATCTGTCCTCGGAGCGCTCGCACAGTCTGACGGGCTTCAGGAGGATCGCTCATGTCTGAACACAGAAGCGCTCGTCTCTGGTGAGGTCTGCTCATTTCCTGTGCTGTGCTGTGATGTGATGCACACACTCGCGCGCACACACACACTCCTCGGGAGCCGCTGTGACCCCATGACACCAGCTCTCGATCAGCAGCACTTCCTGTCTTCCTACAGCACTCACTACAAGCGCCTAACGCCAACCATGGCTTTTGTTTTGGACGGTGTACCACTGTGATTAGGGTTATCAGACATACTGGTAGCACCAGTACCAGTCGGTAGTAGGGCTGTAACAATGTATCGTGTCACAATATATCGCAATACAAAAATGCAACAATATGTATCGTGGATAGTCACAACAATATGTATCGTGGATAGTCACAACAATATGTATCGTGGATAGTCACAACAATATATATATATATTTTTTTTTTGAGTTTTAGTGTCATTACATTATACTATACTGTATATATAATGTTGAATATAATGTATAATAATGCAATGGGGGAATATTTTTGGGTCCTGATAATGCCAAATGTCTAATGTTACCAGTAAAAAGTGATAAGTTGACTGTGAGGAAACCCGTTGCCTTAAAATTAAGTAAATAAACATCATACGTAATTGAAAAATGTAAGTTATGTGGAATTGTCATGTTCACACAACTTAAAATTAAGTAAATAAACGTTGTGGGTATTGAAAAAGTTAAGTTGAGTAAACTTGACAATTCCACATAATTTAATTTTTTTAATTATGCATGATGTTTATTTACGTAATAATTTTAAGTTGTGTGAACTTGACAATTCCATGTAACTTATTTTTTTTAATTATGCATGATGTTTACAGTATTTACGTAATAATTTTAAGGCAGTGGTTCCCAATTCCAGTCCTCGTGACCCGCTGCTCTGCACATTTTGTATGTCTCCCTTATTTAACACACCTGAACCAGATCATCAGCTCATTAGGAGAGACTCCATGAACTGAACTGAGTGTGTCAGATAAGAGAGACATACAAAATGTGCAGAGCAGTGGGTCACGAGGACTGGAATTGGGAACCACTGTTTTAAGGCATCGGGTTTCCTCACTTTTTTTAAGTTAACTGATCACTTTTTACAACGTACCAGTAAAAAGTGGCCTACATTATAAATATTAAAAATATATAGCGCAAGCATATTCGTCTAAAATAATTCAGCATTTTCAGCTTCAGAATCATGAATATTTTTATTCTGTTGTCTCTATTGTCCTGTGCATTGGGTTTCCAGCACCAAGTCCAAGCCTATTCATTTACACACACAATGTAATATCAAATGTAACATTTTAATCAACAGTACATTTTTCTGTTAATCTTTTACCATATGTCTTGGGGTATCGCAATAATATTGTATCGTGAGTTCAGTGTCGTGATATGTATCGAATCATGGCATGAGGGTATCGTTACTAAAAAATAGTTGACGCGGTACCAGGATTTCTGCAGTAGCGGTAGGTCTGTATTACAGTTCTATATGACAAATTATTTCAGTTCAGTCAAAGATCTTTACAGCCTCCCTTAGCAAAAGAACCTAAAACAACAAAGACACTGACCAAGCAAATAAATATAACAAAAATTAGTTCTGTCATTATCTATGCCAGGGATTTTCATATTGGAATCTAACGTAAGACATTAATTTAATATGTTTACGGGGTAAAGGATCAAAAATATCTACACAATTGAAAAAATTTAAGTAAATACAGCATATTTATATTTATGAAAAGGACTCAAACATATGTTACGCTTCTTCAGCTGTACATACTATACCTGATACTCCTTTACCATGGTACTGCCACAGAACTATACCTAATACACGTTGGAGTCATTTTGTTTATTCTGTCAAATTCGTCTTACCTTCTTCTGCAATGCCAGAACGACATCAGATTATTTCAAGGGGATAAATCGAACAGACGTTGAAATCAGAGTCTGACCATCAACTGAAACGTGTCAAAGTGACACTGAAGCGGTGTGTGTAGTTCCTCAGACTGGTTTCAGGTCAGCTGATCTGGCCTGTGCTGAGCTGTACTCAAAGCACCTGCCTGTCATTCCCTCCAGTACTTCCCTTAGCGATGACAGAAGCACTGGACACACACGTCCGCATTTTCTATAGCGTCAAGAATCGGTTCAGTGCTCAAAGTCAAGGCACACATTATTTGAAATAGCATTGGCAGATTTGAGAAGTTGCAAATGCCTAATTGTGGTTGTACTGCGAACGTGAATGAAAGAATAAGAGCAAATATATATTACAAGTTTGTGACTGTCATTGTATTTCTGTGAATGGCATTTCACACATTTGTGACTACTTGTCTGCAGCTTCAAATTCAGAATACAGGTTTGGGACTAAATCTCAACATTCAACTTCAGATTTTTTCACATTGGAACTGCGAGTGCAAATTTTAGAGTAAAAATGTATTGTACAAATTCTCAAATTCACATCTACATGTTCTCGAGTTTTGCTGCTCTTTCACCTTCATAGTTATGAGTAGGTTCTTAATCGTAAAAGTAAAAAAGCTTTGAACTCACGAGTAATCGGTTCAAATCAATCTAAGGACTCGTTCGATCTGTGGCAGTCATTCTTGACTTCCATCATCATCATCATCATCATCATCATCTAACTACAATGGCTTTAGGTCTTCAATCCTGCCAGTTTATTCTCAGCTCTAAGGTTAAACCCCCTGTGATGCTGTGAATGAATGGGTCGCAGCAGATGTGTGTGTTGCCGCTGACTCGAGCACCTGCCGAAGGTTGTTTTGTATGTGCGCGCAATTTCCTTTTGAATTCATATTGCTGAGTCACTGCACTCATCCTCCCATAAAACGAACTTCATGATTGATGCTCCGAGAGGAACTGGGTCTCTGTGCGCACTGATATTTCCATGCCGCTTTCCCAGCGGTGCGGATGGAAACTCCATTCATTTACATGCTGTTTTTAACTATGGCAATTACCACAGAGCAGCATTACAAGGGGTTTGGGCTGAAATCCTTTCGGGAATGAAAACAAGGCAACGGTGGCAGGGTAAAAAAAACTCCCTGAAAGTAAGAAAGAAACCTCAGGAGGAAGCAGTGCTCAGAGGGGAAAGTTACTGTCCTGTGTTCATTATGTCACCGGAAAACACTGCAAGTATTCTAGATGTAATGCGTTTCGCAACACATGTGGAGATGATTTTAGGTTATTGTTGGCTAAAATTAACCGAGTAGCACACCATTATTGTTCAATTCATTCTGGGTATGTTCTTGGTGGAAAATGACAATAGAGTCATCCTAATAAAGACAGCATTGGTGTTGGCAAAGTCAAACATCACGATTTCCAATGCTCATATTAGGGTTAGTGATTTGAATAAACCTTCAATCCCAAATGTCAAATTTTAGAAGTCTAACTTTAGCGAGTAAGATAAGACTGGAGGATTTAGCAGAAGGCAAAACTGGTGAAAACCCCCACAGGTAGCAGAGCCATATCTACCACAGACAATCCCCCAGAACACCCTGCCCACGTCTAGTAAAGTCACCCTTGTAACTACTCTTAATGCATTTAATATAATGTTCATCTAATGTCATTAGAGCTCAGTAAAGCAGCCTGTTGTTTGGGTGATGACAATCTGCCACTACAGTAAATCCATTGTAAGGCCAGTGCTGTGTGTGCTTTATTAAACTCTGTTGTGAATTCCTAGTTTTTGTTTTTCTCGCTAACTCTGACTACTTTCTCATGTGATTTTGGCCCCTGGTGAGAGTTCGGGAACAGAGAACTCTGCATCAGAGCCATTTTCCCATGAAATGAATGCCCTATTTACGTATTCCAATGAAAACTGTGCTTTCCCACCCAAGGGACAACAAGCATCCTCCCAAATAAACCACGTCACAAAGACGGTTTCCACAAGTGTTGTTTGCTCACTGTCACTCGAGTCTGTTCACATGGCAGTGGCCGGTGAACTCTCAAACACGTCACACTGCTTTACTCTGCAGGTTTCTTTCAATCCCTTCCATGACCTAAAATCTCGCCAGAATCTCAGTACAGGTTTAAAAGAGAACTAGACTGATATTTAAATTGAGAACAGAAAAAAAAAAAAATGAACTAAACCCATATTTGCATTTCCTGTCCGGGAGCTTTAATAAACCTGGTCAGGTTTGGCTCAGGTGTAAGCTGCTTGCATCACAGATGGGAACAAACTGAGCTCTTTAATCAGTCGTCGCCGCTCTCCACTCACGGCAGATCGCAAAGCCCCGTCTCCAAACATCCACAGCCCTCTCTTTCCCTCTGACCCAGATGTCCTTGCCAAACGTCCTTCATCTCTGCAGCTCAGCCCTACCACTGAGACGGTTTAACAATCTTGCCAATTTCCAGATCCAATGGAAATGCTTTTGCAGACTTGGCAGAATAAAGGATATGCCCATGAAAACTCACGGGTTTCGCACCAGAGGAACCTTTTCATAGTTCCTATTTCTGTCAGGACCACTACCGTCAAATACGATTGACAATTAGCATACAGTTTGGATTGGCGGTATGGTTCTGTTCTGGACAGCCTAGCATGGATAAGAGCAGGGAGAGCAGCAATAACCCCCTTAGGGTAAACAGAACAGAACCAACATGAATGTTTGCAAATATATTTAATTCAAGATTTTAAAGTACAACATAATTCGAGAATTTATTCTGAATTCAAGGGGAATCAGAATGCCAAATCCTGACTGAGAGAGAGCTGGGGAGGGAGGAGGGTAATTAGCTCCTGAGAAACGTGATAGCTGCTGATAATAGTGAAGGAGCTTATATATGTATACGGTGATAGGCGTCGTATTCCTATAGGTAGACGTGGATCAGCTGATGCGAGCTTGACTAACGTGACCTGCCAGAACTACTGCTACGCTTGATAACTATTGGCAGAAGTTCCCGGATTTTGGCGGGTTCTCACCGCAGGAACTAGGAACGATTTTAGTTCTAGGAACTCGTTTTGGAGGAACTAATTTAGCTCCTACTTCAGAGTCGGTCTAAACCAGCGCTATAGGAACTAACAGTGACTTTAGTGTTCGCTGATTGGCTGAACGCACACGAAACACCAGCACCCGCCATTTAAAAAAAAAGCTGTGTAAACACACATTTAAAGTCTAGATATTTACTTCAGAAACTAACTCTGCGAACATGGAAAACAGTGATAGATGGACCTCTTAACCTTTACACTAAGGAGAAAATCCAAAGCAACTTTGAGGTGACCGAGCGAAACATGAGCATATGCTAATAACTTTTCATTACGGTCTACTTTCTATGTATAACAGGTCTATCTAATAACATATAAGAGACAGGACTGTGAGACAGATCGTAAACTAATGAACACGGAGAAATCAAGCACTGCGTGGCTCTGGCTAGCGTTCTCAACGCCGTCAAAATAAAAGTCACAACAACAACAACAAGCGCGGCTTACGTCACTTCAGAGTTCCTACTGGCGGTGCGAATGCAACCAGGGAAATGTTCCTAAGGGAACCATTAGTTCCCGGGGAATCCCCCTGGTGGCTCGTTCCTAGAACTACATGGTGCGAAAGCCCCTTATTATTTTGCCAAGTTGGACGGATGTGTCCCTGGATCAAAATAAGAGGGATACACTGCAAAAAAATGCTTTTCTAAGAATTTTGTCTTGCTTCCAGTCCAAATATCTAAAAATTCTTAAATCAAGAAGCATTTACTAGATATTATATCTTGTTTTCGGAAGAAGAAAAATCTAAATTAAGTGAGTTTTGCTTAAAACAAGCAAAAATATCCGCCAATGGGGTGAGAAAAATAATCTTAATTTAAATGGAAAACCTCATTTAATTTAGATTTTTATTTTTATTTCAGAAAACAAGATATAATTTCTAATGTCCTACACCTAAAGTGTAAAAGCCGGCTGTCACACAGCAGTTAAAGTTATTGCGCTTAAACAGTCAAATACATAAACACAGTCAGTTATATATTACATGTGCTTTAACAGCTGAAAACTGGATGTGTGTCAGTATAATGGATCCTTGATGGATCCTTTATGGTTTATGATCCTTTATGGTCTTAAAGTGACAGCAGCCTAATAAACCTGCTGCTATCTGTGTCATTAATGTTAATCAAACAAAATACAAAGAAAAAAACATCACTCACTTCTCTAGACTGAATAACTTCAGTAGCATCAGTGCATATTTCATTCAAACAGTGAAGTTTACACAGTGTTTTATTTTACATTTGGTTATTTAATTTCTTCCATGAATGCTACCGTGTCGAATGTAAACAATTTTAGGAATTTGCATCTTGAATTTGTCCTATTATTTGTGATTGGCATCTTTGTTCTTATTTTTACTAACAAAAAGATAAACATAATGAAATAAAATAGATTTCCACCCCTACTTTGACCAAAATGGTCTGTCATTCTTTTCTTTCTTTTTACCTTGTAAGACTAGATTTTTTTTTTAAATAGGGAAATTAGTTTTGCTGTACTGCTCAGTGACTTGCGAAGCAGTCTTAAAAACCAACATGACAAATAATCATGATTCGATTGTGGTTTGTTATCCTGCCTAAAAAAACTAACAACCTCTGCTATATTTTTGCCATATCTCCCACCCCAGCCTTAACTCTCATTAAAACTGTTCACAGGAACAAAGATCTATGACCAACATGGACACTGATCCAGAAACAAATCCCACATGGTGAAATAATAATGATCTTAATAAAAGTATCCAGACCGAGGCAAATTCCTAAATACAGATTCAAAGGATTTTTCTGAGATGCCCAATTCAAACTTCAGGTTCTTTCTTTATTGATGTTTCAAAAATTGGTATTTTACAGATATTTGCAAGAATGCCATCAGAACGAAATTGAAAAGAGCAAATGAAAGTGTTCAACACAAGAAAGTAAATTCCCCTGAAATATCCTTCAATCTAAACTGGAAATTCTGGTTGACACCGGCTGCATGTCGACCACAAGAAACACCACTTATATAAAACCCAACACCTGCCCTCATAAGAGCTCAGAGCTAATCACCTCACGCTGATGCAATTATTTCCCCATGATTAGAGCTGGTGATTAGCCAGCCTAGCGATCGCTTCGTGATTCCAGCCCTATTGTGCTGTGTCATAAACGCGGCAGCTGGCACAAACAGATCCGGTTGTTCGTTCATTCACCTAAGCGGATCTAGAATGTCCTGAGGAAAACAATAAGAACTGATCCTCCATCGCTGGATTAAAGTGTGTGAGGGCGATAACAGACGTGATGGAAAACCACCGGCTCTCGATCTCACGGGGAAGATGAGGGGACAGCTCTGTGCGGTTCAGCACTATTGGGGAAGTTCAACTTCTGCATTTGGTCAGAGCTTTGTGACAGATTACAATGTGACACAAGAAGTCTCAAAAAATAACAGCCGTGTCCACTGTTGTCAAGGAAGTGATGACACAGTGAGGCGTTACGTAGACAGACCTTTGTATATCTGCATAAGGCCCACTTTATTACATAGGCGATGTTCACACTGTCAGTTTTTGGGATTGACAACCCCATTTAATTACAGGTGTGAGTCTCGAAATGTCCCGTTCAAACAGCAACTTACAGAAGCGTCTCGAATACTGTCTGTATGAATGTTCAATGGGAGTTACTCTTACCAGTTACCATATGGACAACGACCAAAGTATCCAATCCAGCCTCCAGTTCACCCGTCAGATCTTCATTAACCGACCGCAGCTTTTATATCTGGGTGGAGAGCGGAGCATTTGAGTCACAAAACTCCTATATATCACTAAAAAAGGTTTTTACGCTCGCATGAGGTGTTTTTCAGGGAATTCGAAAAATGTATATTTTGTAAAACTGCAATGGAAACGTTTTTTTCACATCTACAGGTCACCTGACGTACGTAACAGTCGATCATTTAAAAGAAGACGCGGTGTGTTTGGACAGAAGACGAGGCAGAGTTCTTCATTAAACTCATAAAAGCAGTGGTGGACAAAGTACACAACTTCCTTACTTGAGTGAAAGTACAGATACTACTGGTCAAATATTACTCCCTTACAAGTAAAAGTTGTAAATACCTATTTTTACTTAAGTAAAAGTACAGAAGTACTCGTTTTTAAAAGTACTTAAGTATCAAAAGTAAAAAGTAAATGTCAATGCATTGTTTTATTATTGTTGTTTGTAATACTTACAGTAGCCTGAATCTATGCCTGCCTACCCTCATTTCAATATCAAATGTATTTCTAGAGAACAGTTCCAGTAGTGGGATTGAATGTGTCACTCAATAACGTCCACAATGGTTTCGGACACTCACATGGCTGTTCCCTCAAATAGTGCCCTATTTAAAGTTTTTTGGCTTTTGGTATGAATATGTTAGCCTTACTGTTATCTATAAGCTAGTGTGCTCCAAAACAATGGCAAAATTCGCATTTAGAAGAGCAAACCCAACGTTAAAAATGAAAATCAGGTTGATGATGTTGGGTTCTGACATCAACCTGATTTTCATTTTCACGTTGACGTCATTCTGACGTCGGGTTCTGACATCAACCCGACTTTCATTTCCAACCAAAATGCACCCCCTGCAACCAAAATCATCCACTGACTAACATTACTACTTTCTACTCAAGGACCGTAGAAATGTAGTGGAGTAAAAAGTATGATATTTGTCTTACAAATGTAGTGAAGTTAAAGTAAAAAGTTTCCAGAAATAATAATACTCAAGTAAAGTACAGATACTCAAAAAGTGTACTTAAGTACAGTGCTCAAGTAAATATGTACTTTGTTACTGTCCACCTCTGCATAAAAGACTAAAGTATTACAGGAAAACTGGACTGTAAACCACAAAGAAATGCCACAATTGATCAAGAGCTTGAAGCAGAAACTCCTCATCTGTGCCGCTCTCAGTAGAAGTGTCTGTCCTTGCCATTAAAGCTGGGATACACACTCCATTAAAAATAATGTCTAGTGCGGAGGCTGAGATATACGTAAACCTACCAACATCCGTCGGCATGATTTTTGGAATGAAGAAATTAATTATGTTTCAGTCGCATGACATCGGTTAATGGAAACGCCTTCATTTCGCGATAGTTTTTTATTGACATTTAGAAAATATCGCCAAAGTTTTGCAAGTCTGTGATGGAAACGCAGCCAGTGACTGGATCTAAAGCCTTCAGACGACACACTGCTCTTTTCTCCGTCGCTGTAAGTTAGTTCAGAATGTCTGATTTCAAAAGTGCTAAATACCAATTATTTTATGCACGTAATACAACACAATTAAATGTCTTTCGCAAACCTCACCAAGTCCAGAGACTTTTCCTCACAAGTGTTCATCGTACAAACAACTTTCCTAACAAACTTCTGGAAACCTATGCACACCGATTACTCAGATTACTCAGATATCAGTCTTCTACACGACGACCAAGAATAAAGCACATCGTTTTAACAGACTGGATCAGCAGCCGACAATTTGATTTCAGCACTTTCCCAAGAGCCTTTGAGGTAGCGATTGTGTAAACATGAGTGGGTTGTGTTTTTTGCAATATGTAAGGTTTGGGTTTCGACAAGCCTCATGAAGCATTACAGTCTGTGACCGACACAAACACAGCAGAGAGTCTGCCGTCTATTCGGTATCTCAGCAGTGCAGTTACCAGCGTCAAATACAGCAAACAAGTGTGAGAGGGTAAAATAAAGCCATTTGGTCTGTTGGCAAAGTCAGTTCTGTTGCTCATACTTAAGCCTCAGTGATTTAAACAACCCTATCCAAGGTATAGCTTTGGTGTGTTTGCAGCGTTTGAGCTCCAGACTGATTCCTCAGATCATGGATCGCGGAAGTGACACTCTACACAGTAGGCTTTATTACTGTGTCGCAAACATTAAACGATAACGAAAGTATTGGGATAAAAGTTTATAGTCCGGATATAGACTCTGATGTTGCGGCAGATGCAATCAAAATAGGTAACTGATCTTTGAAACTTATGTTACGCTTCAAATAAAGATTGTATACGTTACATTATGCTGGTAGGTGGCGACCAGTGACTGTAAAAATGTATTTGATTTATCACTGAATTATTCATCATTCAAGAGATTATTTCAAAAACTCTGGACGAAACAAGTGACCATTAATCATTCATTCATTCATTTCAAATGATTTTTTACATAATGAATTCATTTAAATTAATAAATATTTTTTAATAGACTCATTTATAACATTTTAGACACTCATAGAACATTTTGTCAGAACGTCAAGTAAATCACAAAAATATTTCGTTTGGTTGTCTAATGTTTTGTTTTCAGGATCGAGGGAAACTGTGATCTCTATTCTTAAAAATAAAATAAAAAAGCATTATCCAGACTCATAAATTAAAAGAATATAGAACATCTGGCATCGAACTAATACTATTAGTGCTGTTTCTAGTATTAAAATGTAAAGTCCAGACACGGATGTAAAATGTACAATCTTACAGAGTGGGATGAAGTCTTTATGTACATTAACAAGGATTTGGTACAATGGAGGATCCTGCAATGGTTTCCTGATTTGATGTGCAGTGTATGCTACATTTAATAAGAGCAGAATATTTTTTTTTTGGTTTTTGCACATTACTGTTGTTAATAAAAGTTTTATCTGCATCTCAATTCAAACTCGGTGCTTTACAGTCAAATTTCCAATAAACAAACATGCAATATTATTTGTAACTGCACTTGTTAATGCAAAAAAAAATTATGATTATAGATATTCACACACACACACACACACTAATCCATATCGTCATTACATTAAATGTGCAGCCCCATGTCTGATTTATACATCCAAAATTTGCTAAATTTCGTGAAATATTGTGAAATTATACATGTTTTATACATGTTTTTGAGCCCTACATTTTCACTTGCTGGACCAGAGAACAGGTGACAAAATCCCACAGACACACACTGAAGGAGGAACCCGAGTCACATCTACAGCAGAGACGCGAGGAGGAACTCTTAATCGGGTCATTGAGCAACCGCACACAACACCCTTACAATCGCCCCAAACTTCACCCTGCCTCTGCTCACTCAAGTCCTTTTGTTCACACACCTGGATCACACACACACACATTTATTCAGAGTTACGCAATGAGCCTTTCATGCATTCCCATGTTTCCCCCACTGCCTCTGATAACGATCCAGCTCTCTCCGCTGTAGTTCGGAGGAACTGTGCAACGTCACATCACTGTCATTATCCCGAGCATGTTTTCAGCAGAAGCTCCAGAGTGGCTTCCACACGCCTGGGATCAAGCAACACCAAGAGCTTCCCAGTTATTGACTCTGTGATGGGAAATGTGTGCAGCTGTCAGGATTCTTCCCGTCGGCACGGCTGACCAAACAGTGGCCTAATGGATTATTGGGAAATAAGCAATTTATAAAAGAAAACGGCTGAAAACAAGAGGAGAACTCAGCAAACAAAGACAAAAGCAGCTCCAACACTAAGAGCTGATTATCCGTCCTGTGAGCGTCTTATTTGTCCCGCTCTTTGGAGATGTGGATGCAGGTTCAATGTCCATATTCTTACCAAGGGATTTTTAAAAAACATAAGCAAAGCAAAATAACACATTAATGTGGTTGGTTTCAAAATGCTGTGAGCAGCCTTGCTGTCTATGGCCTACAAAGGCAGCTCCCTAACCATTACGGCTGTGTCTATCGAACCTTCGCCAAGTACGATCACGGCGAACATTCAGATCTGAGAGAAGCAGTTGTCATGTGAAACAGTTTCACAAACAGTCTTTTCAACCACAAATTATAACAGAAGTACTGCGATAAAAGTTAATAGTTCGGATATGAACAGAGATGTGAAAGCAACTTGTATGTTTCTCTAATGTACTGTATTTAGTTTAGCCCTACTTCCCTTCCCCTAAGCGGTTATTCCACTTGTCAGGCCGCCATTGTAAATAAGAACTTGTTCTTAATGACTCGCCTGTAAAAATAAAGGTAAAATATATCAAATAAAATAAATGCTTAAAATAAAGATTGCATTAATTGACTGTTAATAAAATGTATTTGTCGTTGAATCATTCGTTCAAAAATGCGGATTCATCCAGTAATGAAACAAGTGAAGTCTTTGAGGGAGTCATTGAATCATTCATCCTTTTTTTTTTTATAATCTGCAGCAATAGAGTGCCGAAGTTATGACGTCACTTTGTAGGCCAAAACGCGGAAGTGAGTTAGCATTTTAGCACTTCCGGTTCCCTCGCCCTAAAGTCTATGGGTTTTTTGAATGGGTTTTTGCTAAATCACCTGAAATAAGGTCTGTGGTTAACAAAGCCTCTACATATTTTCACGTTTTGATCTATGACATAAAACACACCTGTTATAACCTGCTTGTGATTTTTTTAGACTTTATTGTGTCTTAAAAACGGTGGTTGCTAACAAGTTGCTAAAAGGGACTACATCCTTTGGCGGGGACTTTAGACGTCATCATGACAAACAGCCTCACGTTCTTAGAAGTTTACCTTTCAGTTAATATACATAACGTTATATATTTAGTCTTTTCAAATTATAGTTTTTCCAAATATTGTTGTACACAGAATTCTGTGATATTAAGGTAACCGATTACCAGTTCTTTATTTCTGTGGAGAGACTGTAGTTCGACAATGGTGTTTTGTTTTGTCCCGAGATGCAACCACAAGTCATCGAATGAAAGATGCTCATTTTTACCGTTTACCAAACATAATACAGTGAAAGATAATCTTTAAAGTTTATTTGGAGCACAATGATCAGGCATATTAATAATCTTAATCACAAAGAAAATAATATTAAGGTTTATATAAACTAACAAAATAATAAACTAATAAATAAAACATTAACAAAAGATTTAAAAAAAACTCAGAGGCACGCATAAACAAAATTAGTTTCTAACATTTTTGGAGAAAACGAATGGGTAATATTTCTCATGAAAAAAGTGGATAAGTGTTCATACCATAGACTGTAAAAAATAGGTTCATACACAGCGCAGATCATAATGAGCGAGCGAGTTTGAGGAAGCTTGATGATGACGTTGATCCGCGACCATGGTGTGCTGTAGCAGAGAAGGGCTCTGGCTGTAGTCCGTTTATAGCCTACCGTTAGCATTTTATATCTGACGGCTTTATTTAGGCTTCAAAATGTATACATTTTGGATTAACTTGTAAAGATTATCTTGATAGACAAAACATGTAAGGGTCACAACTCTTTGTTGAACACAGATCTTATTTTTTGCGATTTTCCAAAAGTCTATGGGGAAAATGCATAGCTTTTTGATCGAGGGAACCCATGCGCCGCTAACTTCCGGGTTGGCCTACAAAGTGACGTCATAACTTCGGCACTCAATTATCACTTTGCCAGACCCTCTAGTGACAAATGACATGATATTTTGTTTAATAGTCTATTCAGAATCAACTAGGAAAGCTCCAAGGGCTGTATTAGAAAAACTTCCGATCTTAATTCTCGACTTGAGATTTTTAAAGTGAGATTTGCATGTTTGCTAAACAGACAGGATAGGCTTCATTAGTTAGCATGACGCACAGACGCTGAGCTCTTACCTGAAGCACAGCGTGTGCCAGTCTGTGTTGAGGGCCTGCAGGTACTGATCATCATAGATGTGCCGTCTGCATCCCGCACACTCCGGCAACCTCCCTCCGGCTGGACAACACAAACACAACAACACACACATTCACAAACATCATCCAAGTAATGCCATAATGAGAAACAACCGCATGCTCTTAGAAGAGACTCCATTCTTTTTTCTCTGTGCAAAATATTATTCTTTTTGAAAACAGAAAATGTTCATGATCCACACAAGACCGCTGGTAGGTTTTAGAGCCGGAACGATGGGAGCGAACCAATGCTGATTATCTAGAAATGGTCAGATATCAAAGGATGAATTAGCCTGAACATCAGTCTTTCCCTCATAAAAGCATTACTTATTTCTCTTTCACACTAAGGGAAGTCAATGGACCGTTTCCTCGTTCTGCTCATTATCACGGCTCAGGTGAGCTTCTGCTACCAACATTCAGCGCATCTACATGCTAATGTCAAATGAATGCTGAAATATGTCTCATCATATTTTTACAAATGTGCACCTTGCCATTGAATAATAAATGAAATTTATGCCACTGCTGGCCTCATAACGGCGCTTCATTTATTGGTGATATCTCATAACCGTTGAGCTGCTGACAATAATTGCAATGACTTTTGCTAAATATCTCATATAGATTAAAGAGGACCTGTTATGCTTTTTTCCATGTGTGTGTTTCTTTAGTGTGTAATATTGATGTTTAAGCATGAAAAAGTCCCTCCAGCGGGAGTTCTTCTCTATATCGGTGTCAGTGTTTCTGAACTCCCTGAAACGCCTCCATTGTAGTCTTGAGTTTTCTTCCGGGAACGAACACGTCACAATATTCCTCATTTAAATAAATCATACGCGGAATAAAGGGGCGGGGCCTGGTTGAGTTAGTTAGTAGTGTGTTGAAACTGGCGGTTATGGTAAGGGGCGGGACATTTCCCAAACACGCTCAAAGCGCTTGACCAATCACAACACACTTATCCATTTGACCAATCAGAGCACAGTGTGCTTTTCAGAAGGAGGAGCTTCATAGAGACAGGAACTAAACAGAGCGTTACTGACAGACTGGGAAGAGAGGAGCTGCAACAATGGAGGATATGGAGAAAATAAAAATGTGTTTTTGAACATTCAAGGATGAAAACCTGTTCTAGTCGAGCTTAAAAACAACATCAAGACTTTGTAAAAAGGCATTAAAGTTATAAATAAATCAGCCGTTCTTTTACTAACTGACTTAATCACACAGAACAGAATGAAGCTGTTATGACAAACTGGAATAAAGACATTTAACTGTGCTAAAATATATTTAAAGCTTTCCTACTTTTACATATAGCAAAAAAAAAAAAAAAAAGCATTTATATTTTAACAAAGTAGCGATGTGCCAGTACAAAAAAATTACAGAAAATAGTGATTCACACAGTGCCTGTATTTCAGCATGCGATTGCAGGTATTCAGCACTAGGATTGGGTATCGTTTGAATTTTAATGATTGCTATTCCGATTTTGATTCTGCTTATCGATTCCGATTCTTTTCGATTCCAATAAGGTAAAAGAAAAAAAAAACGTAAGATATTCACATTTAGGGCCCTATAACGATCTGAAATGCAAGTATCAAACGCGAAACGCAAGTAACTTTGTGGGCGGATCTCGGGCGCTGTTGCTATTATACCGGCGGGATAAATGACTCTTGTGCCCGACGCAAATCTAAAATGGGTTGGTCTGAAGCAGCTTCATTATTCATAGGTGTGGTTTGGGCGTAACGTGAAATAAACCAATCAGAGCGACATCTCACATTCCCTTTAAGAGCAGGCACGCTTGTTCTATGGCGGATTGCTATTATAACAGCGGATTTTACAGGTGTACGCCAGGAGCGGTTCACAGCCGAGGAGACCGACGCTCTCGTCAGGGCCGTAAAACACAGAGAAGTGACATTGTATGAAGATGGGAGAAACCCACCCAAATTAGCTTCGGTTAAACAGGCGTATAATAATTTGGGTAAATGTGTAAGCTAGATTTATGCCTATTTTTTCTGGACACCACAATGATTTCCCTTGTGTGGAATATTTTTCCTTGTAATTATGTATGACTTGCAAAAATGGGAACTGCTGCATCTGTGCAGATGAGAGAAGCAAAGTGTATGTGCGTTGTGCACACGCTACATTATGGCCAAGCACGCGCCCTTAAAATAGCATCTGAATAACGTGTCACTGACTTTAGACGAGGTTTCTCCTGGTCTGTGGTGGAATTGCATTTCTGAAACTGCAAAATAGCACCAGGGAACGTTTGTGCCGGAACACGCCTCCTCTTTTCTCTGAACCGCCCCCGGGAGCACAAGTTCATTCCCTAATTTACCAACATGCGTCTGTGGAGGGAAAAGTCTGCTGTGCGCAGGTGCAAAATAGGAATGACACATGCGTCGGTGTACAAAGTCAATTGCGCTGGGTGCAAGATAGGGCCCAAAGTCTGAATCTCATGAACAAAAGTCAACAGGCTAAAGAACACTTGCGCAAGGAACGTTTGCCTGTGATTATAATACCATAAAAACAACTAGAGTAACTAATATAAATTTCAATCATTGTTAAAGACAACTAAACACTCCGTCATTAAAAAATAGCAAATAAAAATTAGCAACTAAACAAAGATAAGATTGAAATAAAGTGTTTTAAGATTTTCAGGTATTCAGGTACAGAACCTGTAACCAAATGTGAAATAACACTGTACTTTATAAATAAAATATACATTACAAATACAGTTACAAAAGTTATTCAGTCAAGAACGAGTGAATTTTCTCTTTGTCTTTTGTTGTTTGATTAGTGTTACTATAGAGACGGCAGCTGACAGAGTTGCCCAATACAGTTACGCATCCCATCAGCACTGAAAACAGCGCGAGTCGTCTTTAACAACTCTCTGTGTTTCACAAACAGTGCGAGTGATTCAGCGGTTCACATCAGCAAGTGAGCGATACAAGCATTTCACTGCGTCCCAAACTGAATACTTGCCCATGCTCTCTCCTCTCACTCCAGTAATTGTGTAGTGGCCATTGCCCTTCATTTCATTAAACCTTGCGGTTATTGTTCACATTATAAATACACCATGCAGCTGAGTGATGATCGGCAGCCAAATGTGGCAGACTGTGAGAAACGCATGACCTCTCGGACTGACCAATCAATAATTCATAAATTATTTATACTGTATACATCAACATAAAAATCCATTTTGTTTCCATTTTTCCAAACGCAGATCAGCTCCAGGTGTCAACAGATGAGTGGGACACTAGACATGATTTAGCAGAACTGACTGAGCCACGCTCATAACAAACCGCACACATATTTCATGGGGTATTTTAAGTGAGGAGTGTCCGTGCTTTTATGCATTTGCGCTTACACTCTATTTTAAGGTGCCTTTGTTACAATGTAATTGTATGTAATGTAATGTAATTATACAAAAAAGCACTGAGTAATATTAATTAACAACATGTACTTACTATATTATTAGGGTTAGGGTAAGGTATTAGTAATTATGCATAATTTTAAGTTATTACAGTAACACTTTACTTGAAGGGGTGTGCATAAGACTGACATGACACATGTCATGAACATGAAGGAGGTTGACAACTGTCATTAAGTGTCATTCGCTCAATTATGACATTTTTTAAGCAAAGATTTGTTTGAGATGTCTTTGTCATGACAACTTGAAATTACCAAGACAACATAAATATAACATAGCAGATTTATCATCAAACTTAAGAAACTACTTAGCTTTATGGGTTAACATTACATTATATTTCTGACCACTTTTATTCCCAGTGATACAAATTTAAGTTGTCATTAAAATGTCATTAAGTGTCAATACTGTCAAATTATTTTAGAACTAATACTGGAATACTGGGAAAAAAGTGGTCAGAAAAATATTCATGACAGTTGTAATAGCCTCATGACAGCCAATGTCAAAACCAACCACATGACAGTTTAATGTAACGTTGACCCATAAAACTAAGTAGTTTCTTAAGTTTGATAATTAATCTGCTATGTCATGTTTATGACAGGTTATGATGTATTGGTTTATGTCAAGTTGTCAAAACAAAGACATCTCAAGCAATGTCATCTTTGCATTAAAAATGTCATAATTGAGTGAACGACACTTAATGACAGTTGTCATAAACATGCATAAACCTCCTTCATGTTCATGACATGTGTCATGTTATGATTATGAAGGTGTCATGTCAGTCTTATGCACACCCCTTCAAGTAAAGTGTTACCGTTGTTACTTTAGCAAGTACATGTAAGATGTGTAACAGGAACACCATAAAATAAAGTGTTATCGGAACTGCTTTATAATTTTGTTAATACTGAATGATCGCATTTCCACAGGAACAGGATATGATGAATATCATGTGTCCCACTTCACAAATGACCATTCACTGTAGTTCGTTCACAGTGAACGTGATCAGATGTGATTCCCTGACCAACTCTCTATTCTTCAGCGTCTCTAATATTGAGCCGCTTACTACAGCATGTGTCCAAAAACAACAGTCAAATAAACATTCAAGGCTTTGCTAAAATAGTTTTCTGCACCATATTTAAATGAATTTTCATACAAACAAATGTCTCACACTCTTGATGTGGTGTATGGAGTGTGTGTGCATCTAACACAGGTGTCATGTCTCTGGACAGTTCAGCAGAAGGAAGAGCTGGCGTTCAGGTCAACTCTCTTGAGCAGACAGTTCATTTTTATCAGTCTTTTCATCTTAGCATGAGTATTACTTGTGTCTAAACCGGTGTGTGTGTGTTGAGTGTGACAGACAGTGAGTCGATGACTCCCTCCATCAGTGACGGACGTGAGGCGTCTGACAGACCAAACCTCATTCACTCCATCATCACACATCAATGTGTCTGCCACACACACACACACACACACACACACACACATACAGTCACATAAATACACACCCTCACATGAGGACCAGATGCAGATGAATCATTTACCAGAATAACATTTATGCAAAATGTAACTAAAAATACTGTGTTATTGTAGCCTACTTCCATGACATTTTGGAAATACCATTTTGTAACAATGTAACTGTAGATTGAAAATGGGTTGATTCTAAAGTACACTTTAAAGTACTATAGTATCACTGTTTCACTGTATCATGATGATGGTACATGCACACATTTTTGGCTGATGAGTTTCCACAACTTTTTCATTAACTCTCACCTCATATTACAAATAATAATAATAATAATTTTACAGAAATCACCAGATGGATTTTAAATGGGATTTCACTTAAATCATTTCAGGTAGAAACAGAAAATATTTTAATAGTTATAGTTTAGTGTCCAGGAGTCTTCATTAAGACACTTGACGGACAGGAGAATGATGTTTTTACCTGGAAATCTCAATACTACATTTTAAAATTCAAGTTTTTGCTCTTTAAATAAAACAACTTCTGTAACGTTTAAGTAAGTGAGAAAGAACTGAACACGAGAGTGAGTGTGTGTGTGTGTGTGTGTGTGTGTGTGTGTGTGTGTGTGTGTGTGTGTGTGTTGCAGTTGCAGCAGAACAGTGCGGGAAAACACTCACTAACGCAGTGTGTGAGTGTATTTCTCAATAGTTAATTGTGGCGCGCGCACACACACACACACACACACACGTTAAAGCGGACAGTTAAGTGTTGTATTGAGTGAAATGAAGAAGCTGGTTGTTGTGCGCGTGCAGGTAGAGGCAGCATCAGCACCCGCGCGCACGAGCTCTGCTGAAGAAGAAGATGCGCACTCTTTATTATCATGACTCAGACAGACACACTAACCTTCCTCCTCTCCCATGCGTTCGTCCTTCCAGGTGCAACAGAGCAGCATCAACCTCATTCAAGCCTCGGACCGCAACAGAAACTCCCTCTGCGATCAGACTCACTGGAGAAATGCGGCCAGCTGCTGCCAGGCTGCCGCCAGTCTAACTAACACACTACGGGAAAGGCTCGCGCCTCATGAATATTACAGACGCACGCGGTACGCTACTGATTAGCTGGAAGCGTGAGTCCGCTGGCGCGTTGCGGGATGTTGACGACGAGCCTGGGAGGAACTTCACACACACACACACACACACACACACACAGAACACAGCCTTCGCCGTAGTAGGATACCGGGAGAACGGGCCAACTGAACACTATCCCTGGAAAATAATAGGAGTTGTCTGCGCATGCGCGTTCACAATCGCCCTGGAATGAGGTCATAGTCATATTATTTTGGATACTTGGATACTTTGTGACGCTGATTAAAATAAAAGGAGTTACACTTTGATAAAAGAACTTAAAATCATTTCAAGGACAATAATGACCATGGCTATTTTGTTTTATTTATACATGTAGCCTATATAATAGGCTATATTAAAAATGATTATTTTGTTTAGGTTACACTTTCTTTTACAGTGTCTCTGTTACACATCTTACATGCATAATAGTAAATTATGCTTAATTACAAGCAACTGACCCTAATACTAATTATATAGTAAGTACTTGTTGTCAATTAATATTACCCAGGCCAGTACTTATTTGTAAAATTACACTGTAACAATGGCACTTTAAAATAGTGTAACCAATTTTTATTTTATAAAATGTCATATTATAACAAGACAGCCTAGGTTCATACACTTCATAGAAAGAACACAGCAACTGTTTATGTCATCAAAACTATATATATATTTTTTTAATTTAATGTAAAGTCATTAAACTGACTTAAAGTCCTCCTGTAGTCAATAATTGTATCCCTTAACTCATCACCAAAATGACATAGGCTATTTAAGCCTATGTCATTTTCCTTGAATAAAATTTCTTCGTGCCTTAAAATAGCTTGAATGTAACTCGACACCCTTGCCTCATTCAGTGGTTCTATGGATATGCAAATGAGCCCCGCCTCCACTCACTCACAGTAGCTCAGAGATCCACTCATGATCTGATTGGTCACAGTTAGTTTGTGACGTCAGAAACACCAGTGATTTCAAAGCGTGTTTTTGAGACTGTCTTTGGTTCACTGCAGTTTTAAGGAGAAAATACTCAGCAATGGTGTCGACTTACACATGGTTTGTCCTAAAGCATATTAAAAACACCACATAGACATTTAAAAAACATTAAAAATTGGATTTTCACTACAGGGGGACTTTATAAAATGGACACTTTAAGCTCTGGATTATGATTGGCTGAGTCGCATTCGACACTGTTGTAAAATACTCTATAAACACACACCTGTGACCTCATTTCATCAGTATTACTGTTGCTGTGTTTATTTTATGGAAGCCTGCAGGTAAATGTTGTAGCGGTTTAATATAAAAGTAATAATCCCGTGAAGCTGTGGTCTGAGAACAGCTGAGGGGGTTTTAGGCACGATGCGACATAGTTGTCCTAAAAGCACTGTAAGCCAAGGCTTCTTGGGGCTCATTGCTTAAGTATGCTTCGGAAAAAAGTATTTATATTTGACACATTCATGCATACCAAGAGACGCTTGTTTTTTTTATTTAAAATATTTTATTTAATTTTTCACTAGAGCAGGTAAAATGCCGGGATTTCCGGGAACTAGTCAGAATATAGGTTGTGGAAAAAGTGCAATAGCCCCGCCCCTTTATTTAAATAAGATGGAAATCCTACGGCACAATAGAGAAGACCTGGTAGGGCTCACAGGCAGGTCAAATACAGCACCAGGTATATTAATACATGATAAAGTGTCTCTCCAGATGGATCGAAAAACAGTATCAACCAAATATAGCAAAAATTGACACATTATATGTTTGATAGTACATTGGCTAGTGAGGCTTTTGGGACGGACACGCACACACACACACACTTTGGGGGGATTTACGTACATAACCTACACACACACACAGTCACTCACATCTTAAAATATCACACACAGTTTTGCAAGTTCCATAGTGACTACAATGCACAAGCTATTTAAAGCAAATTAAAAAAAAAAAAAAAATGATTGTCATATGATGTGTACAAACTTGATAATTGGTCAACATGTCAAGTTCAAATGGTGCAAAACAAACAACATAAGGCAAAGTAACCTGTTTATAATGATCCAACCTACTGTAAGCATATGATTTATGTATATTTTATATGTATATAATAAACTAATTCTATGTGAATACACAATGATTAAAGAAACACATTCTTGGTCAAATGATGGAAGCACCTGTAGTCCCCGGGTCCAGGGAAAAACATAAGCACATCTTTTAATCTTCCAGGTTTAAACATACATAATGTACATAATGATTACTATTTTACACGTTTACTTTCAATTTGTTCCCTTCACCAGACAGATACTAAAATAGATTCCCACAAGGTGATTGATCTTAGACACAAGCCGTGGTTCACTTCTGCTCTTCATACTTCACACACTGTGCAGGACTGAGTGTTGCGATGGAGCCGCACGCTTGTCGCTGTCAGGGGTCTGTTAGTTGACGTGCGTTCAGACATCCACAAAGCTCTCTTAGCATAATGTATTTAAATGCGTTCGCACGCATTTTATGGCCTACTTCTAAAAACACATGGGTGGAGTGTCTCAAATCAAAAGACACTCACTCATGCTTCATGAAAGCCTAAATCATCTAGAGGGGTGAATCTCACAAAACATGTCAAGAACATGTTTACAGTAATGAGAATATAACATAACCATTGAGCATAAGAATTAATAATGATTCAAAAATAATAACCCCTCAAAAGTAAAACGCATTACTATAAAAAGATTTTGGTAAAAAAAAAAAAAAAAAGCTTAAATATGCTCCTAAAAAATCTTTATGCAAAATATAACTTCTTTTTTGGAGGGGATTTACCCATAAAGGACTGTAATTGGAAGGCTCATCTGCACAGAAAGCTGGTGAAGGGTCAAAAATAACAAGCAAACTGCTAAGCTGAAGCACGGCCAGATGTGAAGTATTTCAGTTTAATCAGCAGTATGACAGGACTCCTGGAGCTCAATGCTTTCACGACAGGGACGCTAAAACATCTTGTGCGGGCAAGATACTAGTACGTACGTTGGCAAGAAATGCCCTTATTTTAAGAGTCTAGAGAGCTAGATCGTGACTGTAACTGCACAAAAGAGCTTCCGGTGGTGTCGGAGCTCCAAAACGAAGAGGTCGGCGCTTAAAACGTTTACAGTTACACAACACAAAAGCATTGGCGGCTAATGAACCCGGTTACATATGCAACCCTACAACCGGAAACAGTAACATGATGGAATGTGCCATAAACAATCAGGACTGGAATTATTGCCACAAAACGCTAGACGCTTTATGGATCTGGATTTGGATTTGTTACAAATATTTACTATCAAAACAAAACATAACACTTGTGCATGATGGGATTGTTTGTTTGAGTATCAAAAGTACATTCTAGAGCATGCAGTAGCACCATGTTTCTTGAGGTCACTTCACATCTCAAGAGATCGTTTACTTTCTTCTCCTCCCGCAGTATTTTCCTTGGCAGCCCGCTCCACCTGTAGAACAACACCACACGTGAGACAAAACCTCGGCGTACGTCAAATACCGCAAATGACTTCATTTGGGTTCCGAAGATGTGACACGAGGATTTCTAACCCTTGAAACTTGAAACGACAAGATGCTTTGTGGCTGAAACAAGATTTGGTAACACTTTAAAATACGGTTCCATTTGTGGATTTCCAAGATCTACCAATCAACAGCTGTATTTGTATTAACATTAACAAAGATTAATGTAACAAATGTATTTCTCATTGTACCTTTGACATGATTTCCTCTGTGTTTTGTGTTTACAGACTTTTATTTTGAAGTATATTTTCTGTTCCTATTGTCCTGTTGTTTAGTTCCAGTTTTTCTTTCATAGTGATTGATTACTCACACCTGTTTCTTGTTAGTCTCTTGTAACACCTGTTTTTCAGTTTTCCTTCCTTTTTACGCCGGTTGTTGCTGTGAAGCTGTTGCGTTTATGTTCTTATCTTTGGATTGTCATCTTCCATACTTGTTTGGATTAGATCCTGGCCTCGCCTAACCGTATCAACCGTATTGTAATGTGTTACCAAAATTTTGAATGGGACTTTTTATCCATCAGAAATCTGGATATCTCAACTCTGAATGGAGTCAGAACTGAATGTGAGTTTGGAATGATCCCCGTCCAGCATCTCGACTTCTTTATGACGTCGACCGATGTGGCTCTGTTTTATAAACTCGCGTATATGTTCGCTGAATCATGTAAAGAAGTAGGCCAGTGTTTGGTGTGATTTAGGATCAGAACGTTTAGTTGAGGACATGAGAAATGAGAGCAGTGATTATGAGAAATCAGTGATTATGTGGCAGCAGGGATTAAATCTGTCTCATCAGCAGACTGCAGACTCGGATCATTCTGGCGTACCTCGATAACCTCCTCCCAGGAATCCCGTCAGTCCACCTCCGTATTTGGCTGCTTTGGCTGTGGAAAAAAAGTACAAGGTCATTTCATGCTGTGGTACCCCCACAAACTATAGCATCAAGACTGTAATTTAGCGGTAACGTTACAAATTATCAAAAGCTCCTTTTCGCACATGATCTCTAAACTCCAATTTAATTATAATAACAAAAAAGCCCATATTTGTCATTTTCTTGTAAAATACACTGACATCAAAGCTAGCGTGATAAGCTTTCGTATGAGTTCAGAAGGGTTGGAACTTGTTTTACTTTCAATGTATGGGAATTGACAGCTTGAAGATTCTACTGTATTGTATTTATATAGTTTAGAACAGGGTGTCCAGTCCTGCTCCTGGAGGACCACTGTCCTGCAGAGTTCAGCTTCAACCCAATTAAACACACCTGAACCTGCTAATCAAGGTCTTACTAGAAACTGCAGGCAGGTGTGTTGAGGCAAGCCGGAGCTGGACTCTGCAGGAGCAAGAGTGGAAGCCCCTGGTTTTGAGGTAAGGTCCAATAACTAGAGCTCATACAACTGCAACCTCTGGTTTGGAAGAGCTTGTACCTTGTTGTGGTGACAGTCCTGTTCCATATCCTCCTGAAACACAAGAAATCATTACATTATTATGAGCCATTCAAACCCCATGAGGGATTGAGTGTCATTGTCTCTAAATGAAGAATAACGGTGAGTCAGCCAGAAGAAGAGTGTCAGGATTACTGTTTGTTCCAGCTGGAGATTTATGACCAGCTGTGACCAAGAACATCTGGATGGAAATAATAATAACCCCACCGAGCATCTCCACGTTGTGATTATATAATGACTAACACGTAACAGCGTGTCGTATATGACAGCAGCTTAAGCGTGAGAATTAGCAGGCCCTGACACTGACATTATGGTCAAAATGCAAATATGCTTTGCATGATATTTGCACTTCAACCCACACTTTTCATAGCAAGCAGATTTCAGTGGGTCAATGTCTACATGCCCTTCCGTAATGAACAATGGCTCTTTTTAGCTTATTATCTGTCAGGATGTATTGTTTCAGGTTGCACTTTATTTTACAGTACTTGCACTTACCCAAGAAAGTACTGGGTAATATAAGGTAACTACATGGGTTGGGTTAAGGGCTAGTAAAGTTATTACCCACTTATTGTAATTACTAAGTACATAGTATGTACATGGGGAACAGGACTGTAAAATAAAGTGCTACCTTGTTTAATTTATGGTATCAAGTATCAGGTACCAACAAGCATACTTATAAGTACTGGGATGTAAATATATACTTAAAAATGTCTACGTGTTAAAATATTACAGCAAGCGTTTGTTTCTTCTCACAGAACGAACGTCACTTTTCTTCATCATTTTTGTTCCGTGTGTTTGAATCATCTTCTGTTTTAATAGATGTATTAAGTAAGCTGTCCTCAAGTTCACTCAGGTGTCCTAACACACTTTGACTACTGCATGATCAACTAACGTTTGGTGGGAACTGCATCTTATCACGTTTTCTTTGCTTGAAACCAGGTTAAATTATACATATTGCTCAATAACAGTTGTTTTGCTTTCTTTATATATTATTTGTCATGTTAGTAAGTCTAAAATAATGAAAACCCAACATGAGAGGAAAAATCTAGACCCTTCTAAACTGTGTTTACCTTGTAATCAGTAGAAACCAATTCTAAATATATGGTATTTTTCTAGACTTCCGAATTGAAGGATCATAGAATTCCTGGTCTATGAGAAACTAGAGTAAATGTCCGGACTTTCTTTCTGTTTGTGTGCAATGTAGTGTATCCACAGGCCCATTCCTGTTTCAGAACAGCAGTGAATGTTCCCTATTATTACCGAAATAATTCTGAGTGTTAAAATGATTATGGTTATCATGAACAGAGATGTAATTGTAGTTTATAATAAAGCTCATTCAAGGACCGAACCACTGTAGGTTCTGCTCCTGTCCTGCCTGTCTCTGATCTGTGACACAGGCACTGATCCTCTGTTAAATACAGCACACTATTTAGTCGAATGGAGCTAAAGACGGCCGAGTACTTTATTAAATGTGCACATCCATCTAGAAGGCCCTCTAAATGAGAGATGTACTCAATAACAGAGGGGTTGAACTCCATATGGAGATGCAGTATGAATTTAGCCAGGGATTATTTCTATAAAAAGCTACCTGGATATGCTTGTGGATATCCTCCTGGAACTGCACCACCTGTAGGAAGGAAAGATTCAAAGATTTTGTTGTGCAACTCAGTGTATCTAAGACACAGTATTTCTCAAAAGGGTGGGATAAATATAAATTGAGATTATAATTTGTCATCTTGTATAAAGACTTTAGTATCTTGGTAAATGTAAACAAAGATTGAGATTGTTGAGATCTCTTCTGAAAGTGTGAGAGTATTTTGGTCTTTTTCTCAGGAGAAACATCAGAGAAGTTATGTTGCGACTCTTCTCTACAGCAAGTATTCTGACAGATGGCTTTTGCCGGGTTTGCTCGATGCAGTGTCTTTGCATAATCAGAGAAGCAAATTTGGGAATCTGTTCTGAAAGGATGGTGCTAGAAGGAACACAGTGACACCAAATCACACGAGGGCTCACAGGATTAATGCAGACAAATCCCAGCCTCTCTGCAGTTTGTGTGTGCGTGTGTACGAAAGAGAGAGTCAAAACAGAAGAGTGTGTGTGTGTGTGTGTGTGTGTACAGTATATGTGTAATGAGGAGGACGGGAGGATTCTGATGTCAAAAGAGAACTGACATTTCATAAGACCAGCTGGTACTGGAAAATCCTTGCTGGTATTGTTAACAGAATAGCATATAATTGGCAGTGTGGTGCGTACAGGTCCACTTCAAGTTTTTTGTTGATTGAAAATATAACTATTCTCCTCAATCATTCTTTGTAGCATTAATGCTGGGCCTTACCTGGATGTGCATATCCTGTACCCAAAGAGCCGTAGCCTGTTGATAGAATAAGATGGTAAATATACTCAACACAATTTTAGAGACGGAAAACAGTGAACATTCAGTATTTGTTATTTGCACTTCCTTATATCCACTACAATTCCCCAGTGGAGAAAATGTGCAGTTAATTAATAAATCTATAGCCATGGGGATAGGGTTGCCAACTTCAGAAAAGGAAAATGCGGGACAATCGTGGTTATTTATAGGAAAATGAGGGACACTCAAAATATTTGTACTGTATCACACAGTGTACGTCATTTCAGTGTCTGCAGTTAAGTTTGTGTTTAAAAGGTTATCAGACATAAACACATTTGTATTGCTTAACCTATTTATGTATTTAATTCTAAAAATAATTTTAATGTCATACATGAAAAAAGTCACATTACAAACAAACCATAGTTCAAAATAACAGCATTTGTCTAAAATAGAAAGCTTTTTTAACATTATACACTAGGCTTACAGTTCAAAGGTTTGGGGTTAGTAAGATTATTTTTTGGAAAAAAAAATAAAGAAAGTAATTGCCTACTTTTATTCAGCAAGGATGCATTACATTAATCAAAAGTGACAGTTAAGATAATGTTACAAAAGCTTTCTATGTACTTTCTAAAAGCTTTAAAACATTAATAATAATCAGAAATGTTTTTTGAGCATATTATTCCCTCAGGTAGATTACATGTTTTCTTGCGTGGCTGGATGTTAGACTCATGAACAATAATCACGTTGTTTGCATTCGCCAAAATTGATTAGCCGAAATCAAAACGTGGACAGTGAAAGGAAATTACCGTTAGCGCGAGACGAGTCCGGCTTGAAGCGGAAGCGACCAGACGGCAGAGGATGTTCGCAAATCAAACAATGATTTACAGTGATTTACAGAAACAAGTGATTAAAAAAAGCTGTGATTGGATGATGACAGGTGTCGGTGATCATTCTCAAGTGTCGTGGTCAGCACTGCTGCTGTTGCTGTTGTATCAGTCAGTGGTTTATCAGCTTGTCAAAAAACGGGACACGGGAGGTCACGCATGGGACAAATAAATTAGGCCCAAAATACGGGACGTCCCGCCTAATTCGGGACAGTTGGCAACCTTACATGGGGAATACATTTGTTCTTGGGGAAAATCTCTGAAAATGAACTTGGCAATGCTTTTGAAATACAGTGTGGCATTATGGTGTGGAGCCATGTTGTGGAACGTGGATATGTTTGAGTATAGTTGATTGTTCTACCTGGTTTAGGTGGTTTAGCTCCAGTTCCAACACCACCAGCTCCCAATCCAACACCTGCTGGATACCCTCCACCTGCAACAAGATGATCTCAATGTCTTCAACAACAGTCCAATAACACAAGGAAAGCTATTTCAAGTGAGCGTTCACTATTTTGAGAGAAACTGGCATTGGCCGTGTTTGTCACATAACAAAATCAAGGCTGTACGTGTGGAGGACATCACAACTGAAGTCATTTCCTACATTATTTCTGTCTGGTGTTCAGATTACTAGGAAACAAACATACCATTGGTTTGCTACCAAAGCAACTGTGGTACTGTGTGGTTTGCTGAATCTTAATGTAAAATGTCACATTTGCAATATAAAATAATTATGCTGAAATTCTTTTCATCTTGACAAAAAAAATTCGATACTCTGCATCACAGGAGATTCACTCTTCTGCTTTGAGTCCTGCCTGACAAGTAGATCCTTTGTGGTATCTTGAAGGGAAGTCTAAATTACATTGACTATCCATTGGGATTGGGGTGCTTCAGGGTTTGATGCTTGGCCCCCTCCTATTCCTGATATACACAACATCCCAGAGACCTATTTTCGCCTACAGCGATGACATGCAGCTCATCTTATCGTCCCGGTTTGAAAATCCTAGTGTGGCTGCACAGATCTAGGCTTACCTAGTAGACATTTCAGCCTGGATGAAAGAACACCATCTAGCAAAGACAGCTCCTTGTCTTCCAAGCCTGCCCATCACTTTAACACTACATGAATGAATGTTGTCTCTCTAATGCTCCTTCAGTAATTGATTCAGGATATGGTGACATACTCTTCACCCTTGACACCTTTGTGTAAGACATCATGTCCAACCCACATAGCAACATTATGACGCCCCAGATCCGGCCCACATCTGGTACATGTGGAACGATGATCTGGCCCACATGCAGCGTGGAATGACGGCCCTTGGGTGGGCCACTCCTGTTTGCCAGAAACTTTGTAAACACAGACTGTCATAGCAGTCAAAAAAAGACTAAAGTTATAATAAGAGCTAAGAGCCCAACTAAAGTAAACACTAATCACTGGTATGGTGACTTTGAATGAAACACACGAGAGTTAAACCCTGTTAATTCTTAATAACTTCTGTAGACGTTCAACAGAAATAAAGTCAGTCTGGTTAGTAAGTGAAGCTGGTAATGCTGTTTGTGGAGTTGTTTAATCCTCCTCTGCTGAGATCTTCACAGATTTATGTCTTCTTTTCTCTTCAGTTGATTTCATCTAAGGCTGTGGCTGGAAGTCAGTTGACGTTCTTGTGTTTCTGCTTGTCTTTCCTTCAGTGATTCTGCTTGTTAACAGACTTATTAAGGCTGAGATGACTCCATATTTAATATACACAGGTTTTGTGACTCAGATAAGGTCCAGGTCTGGTTTATTTCTTTGCTCTTGGCTGACATGTGGCATTGCTATGGCCTGCTTGTGGCCCAGATCTGGCAAACAGGAGTGAGCCGCCCAAGGGCCGTCATTCCACGCTGCATGTGGGCCAGATCATCTTTCCACATGTGCCAGATGTGGGCCGGATCTGTGGCGTCATAATGTTGTTATGTGGGAAGGCACTGATGCTTAGATCTGTTTCCTACCATCACTAACTAACTGCACATCTTCTGTACAGAAGTCTACGGAGGGACATACCATCAACAACAACAAAAAAAACTCATACCCTTCCAAAACCATTGGACTCACAGCTGTTAATGCGTTTGGCATACATTTTTTATCCAAAGTGACTTACACTGCATTGAAAACATGCATTTTATAAGTTCACATATTCCCTGGGAACCCATGACCTTAGTATTGTCAGCGCCATGCAACAGTGATCAGGTATCAAGTAATGTGGATTTGCATGACAGCTCACCTGCTCCAGGTATGAGTCCAGGAACACCTCCTGCCCCGCCTGCTCCTCCAACACCTGGACCAAACACACACACACACACACACACACCCCGTGTCAAGTAGGAGTCGGCATAATGGCATACTGTGAGATCAATTTACATTTATGCATTTGGCAGACGCTTTTATCCAAAGCGACTTACAGTGCATTTCAAGGTACACATTTACATTCTTATCAGTTCTTGCTTTCCCTGGGAATCAAACCCATGACCTTGGCGTTGCAAGCGCAAACATTCTGCTGTTTGAGCTACAGGAAAGCAAAGATTCAGATTGGAGACCTCTTCTATACTTGCATGGACATAATTTTCCAAATAAGGTTGAGGTCACGATATTATTCCAAAATATAATATATTTACATGTGCAGCAGATATTCCTCTACATATGGCGATTAGCATTCTCGGATTAAATTAATACATGCACACGTTTACATTCACAATGATGAATCCAGCTTTTAATGTTGTTTATGTGTCTATGTGGTGTTTTTAATGTGCTTTTAGACAAACCATGTGTAAGTTCATAAGTCGACACCATTGCTGAGTATTTTCTCCTTAAAACTGCAGTGAACCAAAGACAGTCTCAAAAACACGCTTTGAAATCGCTGGTGTTTCTGACGTCACAAACTACCTTGTAACCAATCAGATCAACGTGTGATCGTCAACCAGTGGATCTCTGAGCTGAGTGAGTGAGTGAGTGGAGGCGGGGCTCATCTGCATATTCATAGAACTGCGTATACTAAATGAGGGAAGGGTGTCGAGCTTAAATGCATATTAACGCTTAAATATGTAATTTTGGTGATCAAAGATGAGTTTTAAGGGATAAAATGATTGACCACAGTTTAAGGTGTTAACATTAACCAAGAATTTCAATTAACATAGGCATATGCTGCTTATGGCAGTCAGGTAAACATATTGACCACATAATTCCAGTGGTGGAGTATCTTTGTGCATGTAAACTTGGTTAGTAATCAGCAGCAAAGGTACTTAGAAACTTCAATCTTACCAGGGGCTTTCAGAGGTTTGGCTCCAGGTAACACACCAGTTCCGATTCCAGAAGCTCCGGTGCCAAATGGGCCTTAAACAGCAGGAGGAAGAAACATTCAGCATGACTTTGACTTTGGTAAGTCTTTAATTAGTTTTTGTCCTTAATGATGGACTAATAATATTTACCATAGCCATAGGGGTAAACCCCACCAGGACCTGTAAACACAAAAGTGTACTTTACACTGAAGTCAAATATAGTGTCCTGTGACATAGCCTTTAAGGGTATTGGTGATATTTCAGCATATGTACACAAAGGTTCACAACTTTATTTGTTTGTCGTTTGTGTGTAAACTGTATATGGGATGCAAATTGTGTCCCACACTTTTTTCCATTCCCCTTTTCATCTGACAAAACTTTCCCTTCCTGGGTTTTACTTAGAGGGAGATTGAATATGTTTCTTTTTTGCAACAGGTGTTGCTACAGTAAGACTATGTTTGCTGAGTTTCTACATCAGGACTTTTTTTACCCTTACACCAAAAGTATTGTGGGAGACTATACGTAATATCAGATGGCAATATCATGGTACTGTACTAGACTATAGTACAGAGGAATTACCATGGTGCGTGTCCAAAAAAAAAAAAAAAATTCCCTTCACAATTGTTTAGTCTTGGGTTGGGCATTAACTGTTTGATCTCTCAGGGTTAAAAACCTCAGCCTCATCACACTCATCAGGGGTTTCTTTCTTCTTGAAATCACACTGATATTATGAGGACAGTGATATTTCAGGTCACAAGTGATTTTACACTGCCCTCTAGTGATACATCCAAGAAATGCACGTTATAAAAAAATAATACATGCATTTGTCAGGACTCTCTGATCTCTTCTTTATTTTTGTTTTCATCCCGCTTGATAGCCACTCTCACCTGACATAATTGTCCTGTGGATTATGTTTTCTGAACATTTTGTATTGTCCTTGACTGTACACGACTATACAACTTTGGGCTGTGAATTTTGTCTTCAATTCCTGAATATTTTTCATTGGGTGATTCTAAGAAAACTTGGCAACCATCAAGATAAACATGGAGTGTCTGGGGTTTGATAGGGAATGATACATTATTTTAAAGGACGCCATCCCAACTGCTATCACTGCTCAGGGTGACTAATGTATCTGAAGCCCAGGACATATAATTCTAGGCAAGCCACACCTGCAGTGTCTAACGCTGTAGATTGAGGAAACTGCATGTACTCACCAACACCACCAGGCACTCTCTGCGCACCACCTGAGAAACACAACAGACCATGATTAGAAGCTTATACAGTCAGATGAGTCCAGACAGAAACACAAGCAACATTATAACAATTAATATCATTCTCAGGAAACAGTGCATTTTGAATGGCCATGACTGAATGATATCATTTACAGGAAAAATAACATTGCAGATGCTAAAGTTTTAATAGACGTAAGCCCATTCATAACCACAAAATTGTATTGGGTTTAAAATTGAAACAAAACAAATTCCTGAGAAAATACAGTCTTTGTCCCTGCACTTTTTGTTCAAGACAGTTATGCTACAATATTTCAAATTATGTCTTTTTAAAAAAATATATATATATTTTTAAGTTTCTCTTACAGTCTTCGTCAGAATTTCATTCAGATTTGATCAGAAAGAAAGAAACAAAAGTTGTTTTTATCACAAAGCACAAGAATGTAAATATAAAGGTGTGGTGCAAATATAGTTGTCAGCTCAGGCCATTATTAACCACTTCCACACTGACTTTTAACCAACACTATTTTAGTAGTAACAGGGTTGGTACAAAAAGTGTTTTAAAAGAGAAATGTCACAGGTTATTATTATCTGCCATTACTATTGTCAAATGGCACAGCATCCTGAGAATGACCCATCAAGAGTTGAACAAACAGATTCTGAACGAGTCTCAATATCAAACAAGTTTAATTTAGTGCACAGAAGACTTTGAACCAGGGTCCAAAATTAACATTTTGCCTCACCTGCCAATGGAGGGTGAATTGAGAAGAACGACTGCCCATAAAAATGTCTTAATGAAACTGCATGAAACTGCATTTTGCATTAAAATTGTCAGAATGACATTGGGATCATTCAGCTGATTTTTCCTTATATATTTGTGTCACTTGCAGTGTTATTCAAGATGATGCAGTCTCTATCTCAGATATGATTTTGTTTCACAAGTGTCAAAGAAAACTGATCCCAGAAAAATGCACAATGGTTATTTTCCCACTGGCGTCGCTCATGACAGATAGTTTTGTCTCCGATTTGAATTAGATTTAAACCATATATAATGTTGCAGTTCCTAATAAAGTCACTCTTCAACTGCAGAAGCCAATTTTTGCTCGCATTTGCTGCTTGATGAGAGTTAATTTTGGTCCCTGCTCGGAACTGATCGTGTTCTTTCTTAATACTTAGTGTGCATGTTGTGTTTTGAAGACACAAAACATCACTGGACCATATCCGGCTACAGGTACAGATTGTGAGTAACACATCTGAGAAAACGCAGACCTGCAAACTCAAGCGCAGATAGCAGCGAGGTTAGATGGAAGGCGAAAGAGAATTAAAGCCAGAGCTAAACGGTAATGGAGTTCCGCTACATTTAGACAAGACATTTGCACATGCAATACAGTAGATCTTACTGAGCTCAGGGGCCTTGCCAGTGGCTACAATAGCTGTCGGTCCTGCCAAGAAACAACATGTTCCACCTTCAACTCTTGCAGTTCAAAGACAGGCAGCATAGAGGTGACTAGCTTAGAGGCCGTAACAGGGTGCAGTTGTGGAGTAGATGAAGGAAACCAGCTATCAATTATTATGGTTATCGTTATTTGTAGGGCTCAGTTTGATAGATAGGGGGAAAAGGAAAATACCAGCAAGCTGACAGATGTTTATACAGATACATTAATAGTCACCATTGTTTGTGGAAATACTGTCTCACTATCTCTCCTCTTACAAAAATAACAGAAGTAACAAAACCTAGACAACATGTTATGGTGTTATATCTAGTCCAGGGGTTTTCAAAGTGTGGGGCGCGCCTCGCCTGGAGGGCACCACCCAGCAAACACAGAACGTTGGCACAACGTAGCCAACCTTCTAACAACGTTTTAACAACATGGCCAAAAGGTTGCTATAACTACGTTGTGTGGTGAAGTTGTTACAGCGTTGTCACAATGTTGACATTAAACCATCGGTCAGGGCCATTGCTTCAGGTTGTGCCAAGGGTGTCTTGACAACCACTGGACTACATAATGTACTCGTCACTGCCCTGAAGCGGGAAAATCAGCCTTTTAAATTCCAACCACCTGTTGTTGGGCACTTGGGCTCATTGTGTTCTCATTCATCATCGAGCAAGGATACGTGAGTATTGCGTTTAGCCTACCTCAGCTATCAAACACAATACAGCTTTAATTTCTAATGTGATTAATGTAGCATCGCTCGCACTGTTTAGTTGTTCGTTTGATTTTTCCGCTATTTAGTCTCATTCGTTTCTTTGCTCCTCTGGATTTGTGGATATGTTTCCCCGGTGACACCTGCTCGGCTACTGTCTGCCATACAGACCCGGTTTTGTTCATTAAATGTTCTGATCTGCCTTTGTTTCTCATGTTTTATTTATTATACTTAAAATAAATGTGTATTCGTTTATTTCTTTTTTTTTTTCTTTTTTCACAAACTTTTGGAAGTGCAATTTGATTATATGCAATTTTAATAAAGTTGAATTAACGAAACCTTCTGTCATTTTTACTCTTTAAAGTGTAGGCTACACTTGCAGGTGTTGATAGCCCCATTAAATAATATAGATAAACAATAAACGATAAAAAGTATATAATTATCTAACAAAATAGGCCTACACCATATAAAAATATTGCCAGAACGTCGTCTCTCAGTTGCTGAATGTCGCGCAACAACGTTGCTACAGCCCTGTCACGTCTTACAATTCTACATTGTTACAATGTTGCGAGCACGTATACAGCGACGTTGCCATAGCAGAAATGCAACGTGCCAGAGACGTTGCCACAACGTAAATGTGTTTGCTGGGCAGAGCATGCCAGGGGAGGCACGGAGAGTGGTAAAAAATGACAGCCTAATAATGAAAAGTAAAAATGTTATTATTCTGAAAATAAGGCCTCGTTTACACTGCAGGTCTTGATGCCCAATTTACCGTCCGTTTACACATTCTTTCAACTGTATCAGAATCATGTGTTTACACTTGCCATACTATCTGAAACATCGCGCATGCTTAAAGGGTTAAATTCTCTTGCACAGATGGACGAACGCGAAATATGTGATATGCGAAGTTCGCCAAACATCACCATGATTATGAGGCGAAAAGTGCCATCATCATTGCGCATATATATGCTTCAGTTATTGTGTGGTTGGTGTGCGAGAAAGATCAGGACTGGCGGGAGCATATTCGGTTTAAATATTGGCTTTAACGAGGAGCGGTCGGTCCGAAATTTTAGGATGAGCAAGCCAACCTTTGATATGTTCTGTCATCGTTTGTCCACATTCCTCTCCTACGACGACACGACGTTTCGTCGGGCCATCCGTCCCTTTGCAGAATCGCGTCGGGGTTTCTCTCGTCATTAAACCGCGGAGACGTAATGCCTCAGAAAATCCGATCTGCCTGTTTACATGACAGCTGCATTGGCACATATCTGATTTATATCTGATTTATTTCCACATATGAATTGGGTAAGTTTGGGTAAGCACCATTGGGTAAGTTGTGTCAAAAGGGAGGCCCACTGTCTTAGACTTTGGAAACCCCTGATCTACTCAACAATATTAATATATTGTTTCATAATGTTATTTCTAGAAGTGTGAATACATTGTAATAGTGATATATTTCAGTCCTAAATTCTCAAAAAGATGTCATTCTCCCAAAACGCAAACGCAAAACGTTTGTAGTCTTTTCCGCTGATCCGTGTAAATGGTTATCGGTTTGAAAATGGTGTAGTCTGTATAGAAAACTCAAAGGAAAAACTTCTCCGATTTAAGCATAATGTTGTCGTGTAAACATACCCTTAGAGGCACATATTGTCACGTAAAGGGGATGTTATTGAGAAATGTGTGTACTTTATTTCATTTAAGATTATGTCCATGAAATTAAAAAAAAATACATTTTTAAAGGACTACAATTCTGACCCCAAATCAATTACTATTATTTGTCTGTACAACAATTTGCAGAAAACCGCTGCACCATTACTTGAATGAGATACTACTTGATTTTTCCCCATTATTGTGGCATATTCAGAGCTAGCTGTGTCAGTACTTGGTTTTGTTGTGTTGCTTTTTCAGCCTCTAAAGGTCCTCATTGCGCCCTCATGTCCTGTTCCCACAACTTGTAGTTAGTGTTATTGTCTTTACCTGTGTCTCAGTCAGCTGTGTGTATTTTAGTGGCTCTTGCTGAATTCAGAACCGTGTACGACTCTTACCATACAAAGATATGGTAAAAGTAGTGTACTATAGGTTCTAAATTCAGCATCTGTCTCCTACAACGAAGAACAGTATGTGAGCGGAGTAGTATGTCTAAATGCATGTGCTTCACAATCTCCCCAGTAACTCACATTTTCAGACTCTCACGCTGTTCGAGTCTCGGCTCTGACAAGCTGCCTCTCAAATGTCTCTCTCCTCTATCTCTCTCTCTCTCTCACACACACAAACACAAAACTGACTGGTCAAATGCCAGTCTGACTGCCTCTTCCTGTCCTAGTCGGCAGTTCTTGGCCACAATAAAATACTTTATGCTATTATCTTCGACATTAGTGTACTATAATTTACACTGGCTGATTAATGACAACAGATGAAAAAATGTAACTGAGTGAGAGTACATAGAGGTCGCCATTTTGTACTTACCTGGTACATCAGTCCCTGAGGGGGTCTGGATTGGAAGCTTTGCTGTGGAATGAACTCATTTTTACTGCAACTCAAGAATGATATACTTTGTGCTTCATGGCATTTGTTTGAGTAAGCCTATTTTTCGTACCTGGTTTTCCACTTGGTGCAACGGGCACCCCAGTGCCACCCGGTACGACCAACACGTCACCACCAGGTGTTGCACCAGGAGCTGCTATATCAGTTCCAGTGATCCCAGCACCTATCACACATTGGGAAGAAACCAACAGGTGCAATATGTTATGTTCCATTTCCTTATTAAAGGGGCATGACAAAAGACAGGTGAACACAGGTTTAGATGAAGCAGTATGTGAAGCTATAATGTATATGAACTACCGTACCAGTTTTAGGAGGTTTGACTCCACTAGGATATCCTGCAAAAAATGTAATAAGTCTCAATGATTGATAACCTGCTGATTATTATCTCACATTGACAGTGACCTGTTCATGGGTCAGTTGAATCTTTACCTCCTGGTGTCAATCCTGTCCCAGGCAGTGGTGCTCCTGCACCAGGTACCGTTCCTGCACCTCCCACAACTCCTGCAGGCAAACCGTGTCACCATTCTAATCAGTGACAACTAGTTTGTACTAACATCTCTTTTTGTCTGTAGCCAACTTTTACTTTTAGTTAAATATCACTGAAAAATCATCTTTATGCTATTAACTTTTTTGACTTGATGTCCATAGGGAAGGGCTAGAAGAAAGAGCTTTAACTCGAGCTTAGAAATTATTTTAAACAAATTTCAAAAGTGGTATTTATTTGTTTTTGTGTAAACAGTTATTAAGCAAAACAAAACAAAAAAAATCACTAAGAATACCTTTAAAATGTATTAAGATAAAGGTACAAAATGTTAATGTCTCTCACCGTATTTTGGAGGTTTAACTCCTGCTGGGTACCCTGTAATGGCAAAAATTCAATTTATAGAACTTATCTTTTAGATCATGATTATATAATGCTTGCCTAATTATTCTGAGAAGTCAGTTTAATTTAAACCTTTAAAGACTTTTCAGAGTTTAAGCAAAAGTTAGCAGTAATCTTTAAGCAATAAATGTCTTGATTAAATGGTGCAGCTGTCAGTGAAAATAAAAATGAATGGAGACCTCCAGGTACACCGCCAGGTACTCCACCCGGAACACCACCAGGTACACCACCAGGTACACCACCAGGTACACCACCCGGAACACCACCCGGAACACCTACACATTCAATTTGTAATTAAAATCGTGATGAAACGGAAGTAGCTACAGATCTTTTCCTCCATATTGTGATGTATATCTGAGTGTAATGTATTATCAAAAGAGAATTTTTTTTTTTGCAGGATGGGAACTTGCTTTTTATACATCGTTGATTGGATGTGGGCATGGCACATAAAACTGAAGGACGATTAGCTTGAGCGAGTTTTAAGAGAACCAAATGTTTAGAAAAGTCCTGCATTCGTCACCAGAGAGACGTTTTCACTGGAAGATCCAGTTATGACATTGGTTTTCAATCCTGGTCCTGGGGACCCACAGCTCTGCACATATTGTCACATCTCTTATCTGACACACACAGTTCATATGCAGAGCAGTGGGTCCTCGGGGCCGGATTTGAGTTATTACATTTTTATTAAAAAGGTATTTTCAAAAAAATAAAACATAAGCCAACAAACCATTCACAATAATATCTATAGCATGTATTTAACAAACAGAGAATTTTCATTTCATGCTGACTTTATTAAACATTGATTTCAGTATCAAACACTAGCTAATTAAGGTGGATTACTAGAAACAACCAGCAGGTGAGTTGGAGCAGGGTTGGGACCAAATTCTGCGGGAAGCTAGCCCTCCAGGAACAGGATTGGGCACCCCTGGTCTAGAGATTATCTAATCCAGGGGTCTCCAAACTTGGTCCTTGAGGCAGTGGCCGTCGTGCAGAGTTTAGCTCCAACCCAAATTAAACACACCTGAACCAGCAAATCAGTGTCTTACTAGGCCCAGTAAGACACAGGCTGAATCCGAAATCACCCCCTAAACCCTCATTCATTACTCCCTAAGTTAGTCCCCTAATACCGTTCACTTGAAGGAGTAAATGAAAAGGAGTGAGCGAATTCGGACAGCCGTTGAGCGTACATCAGTTGTACACTCGTTACTGCAGTGCAATGTGGGATTGAATAAGTGCACTTAATAATGTCCACTGTGGTTTTGGACACCACTACAAATGCCTGTCCCCTCAAATAATGCCCTATTTGAGTATATGGGGGGCGATTTCAGATTCAGCCTGTGTCTTACTGGGCCTATAATAGACACTGATTTGCTGGTTCAGGTGTGTTTAATTGGTGTTGGAGCTAAACTTTGCAGTGGCCCCTCCAGGAACGAGTTTGGAGACCCCTGATCTAATGTGTTGAAATTCCTGTTTGTTTTTAAAAATTAAAACCATTTACCGTATTTAGGTGGTTTTGCTCCGGTTCCATATCCTGAGAAAATATTAAATCAATGAATTTCAAAATATTTCATTATTTTGTAGCATAATGACTTTACCTTTGTAGTATTTCTCAGATAAGGTTATAGTCATTAACCACCTAGTTTACCACACAAATTCAACTCGCCCTAGTATACCACACAAATGCAACTGTGGCTCTCCTCTTTTCTCTCCTGTCACAGAGGCTTCTAAATATCTCTTCTACCACCTGCCCCTTGACTGTATTCTCCCCATCTTCAACAATCATTTCTCATTTTCCTCTAGTAGAATATCCTGCTAGACAACAATTCTTTAGGCAGACATTCAAGGAAGACTGTATAGCTATTTATTACCCTTTGGTTGGTGGGAAATCATCCACTTCATTCTGCTGGACCTGTCTAAATCACATCAGTTAACTACAGGGTACCTCAGGGTTCGATGCTTGTCCCTCTCTACTTCTTCATATACACACCAGCACTGACACCTATCATCCAGGCAGATGGATTTTCCTTCCACTGTTATGCTGATGACATGCAGCTCTGTTCCTCGTCCTAGTATGATGATCACACAATGGCTGCATCTTAACTTGCTTAAGCCTGGATGCAACAAAACCACCTCCAACTCAGCCTAGTGAAGACTGAGCTCCTTGTCATTCTGGCCTGTCTAATTCAACACAGCATCATCATTGATCATTGACCCTTTCTGTCTGAACTCCTTGTCCAAACTCTTGTCATCTCTTGACTGACGAATGCTCTTTTAAGTGGCCTTACTGCTTGCTCAATAAATCCACTGTAAACAATACAGATTGCAGATTGTCACGTTTGGTTTTCAATGAACCCAAGAGTCAGACTGCATGTTACACCTCTTTTGTCTCACTCCAGAAGGTGTCAGTCTCTACTTACATCAAGTTTAAGGCTATGATTCTTAGCTACTAGTTTAGAACTCGACATGTATTGTGGCACATCATGTTGTTGTCTCACAGGGATGAAAGCTGTAGTGTACTTTATTGGTTGAATATTTGAAAATGTAATAATTTCACCTCCAATGGGATATCCAGTTCCTGTTCCAACTCCACCTAGGACTCCTCCAGCTCCGCCCAAACCTAATGATAGCACAAATGCCATTAGACTTAAGGAAGGTCATGCTGTCATGGCTGTAACAGTCTGTAACTGGCAAACTAAAAATTGAGGTATTGCAAAAATCAAACCAAAATTTTATAAACATTTCCAAATTTCAAGGCTCTGTAGCTGCTCTTTGGGTCTTGCTATCAACACATTTTCACTTGTAACTAGTTGTTCAGAAAAATAGTCAGCAGTTAGCAGTTTACTTAGACAAAGGTAGTGAATAGACCATCTCAGTCGTCTACAACGGAACCGGAATTTGCCAACACTGCTTTAGTTTACTTTATTTTCACTTAATGTAATTCATATTCTATTTGCTCATTACAAGTCACAAACGTGCCACAGAACTAAACAAATAGTCCTGCTTTGTGCACCTGTATTGTTTGGAGGTAGGAGTTTTTAACAGTGTGACAAGCAGGGTGGGGCTGAGAGCCGTGGAAGCGGAGTGATGCCAGTGGTGGTGACCGGTCTCGAGTCACACGAATGAGCTCCGGAAGGATAAAAGGAGGAGGGACGACAGTGGAAGGTGAGAGAGGACCAAGCCTGGACTTTATGTGTTGTTTTGTTTTAGTTTATGTGGCAGTCATCTGTGAGGGACTGCCACTTCACTTTCATTTTGTTTATATTTATTTGTGATTAAAGTTATATTGAACATACACAGGTTCCATCCGAGTCTACCTCCATGGACACTCGATGGGATGGAGTGACTTGCCAGGCGGACGGCAGCGACTTCATCCCTCTCCCCCAGCAAGTCTCTCCAGCCTATCACCTCAAGCGTCCTTGGCAGGAGACACTGCCACAAAAAGGTTCACAATTTGCTACACCTGAGTATAATATCCAGGGCCTGTTCTTACCTTACTTAAGGGTCTGGCCCCAGCTCCAGTCCCATAACCCATACAACATATTGGTGCCAAATACTTTCACTGCAGCGAGCTTAATTTGAGGGAAGCCATGTAGTATTAATGAGACAAACATGCTCAGTCATGTTTCCAATTAATGGAACATGAGCTAAATCTTCAAACATCCAAATCCAATCTGTTTCAAGGAACATGGTTACAGTACAAAAATTAATTTAAAAGTAATTTAACAAGTTATTTATTTGATGTTGCAACAGACTCTTCAGATATTAAAGAAGAAGAAAAAAATGTATATGGCTAGTCAAGCTTGAATACAATGTAAACCAGAACAAGTAAAATTACTGAAGAAATCATATATAATCTCTCTAAATGAAAACTTTGTTGTTCACCTCAATTCAAACTCAGTAATGTCATTTGTTTTAATATCCTTGTTTACTCACAATGTAAACAGCTGTTATATTAATATTGCCTAATATTACCTGGTCTCTGGAGCCCAGGCACAAATCCAGTCCCTCCTGGTAAACCACCACCACCCAAACCTAGATGAAGAATTTTGATTTAGAGCAGACAATTCAATGTTCCTAATCTCTGGTTTATATATAAATACTCAGCTAATATAAATACCATATTTAAGAGCTTTGGCACCAGCAGGGTATCCTTAAACACACAAATATAAACAGATGAGCATTACAATTCAATTTAATGCTGAGGCCCATGCACTTTCATCCAAAATCTCAAAAAATGATTATGTCTAACATGTCAGCTAATTCAGTTTTTCCATCATGCTTTCCAGAATAAAGCAGTGATACCTCCAGCTCCAGTTATTGGTACTCCTCCTGGTACTCCTCCTGGTACTCCTCCGGGGACTCCTCCGGGGACTCCGAAACCTGTTCCTCCAGGTACTCCTAAGGCCACAACAGCATAATCTTTGACCAAGCAGTACTCTACTGACAGTACTGTATGTATGAACAGGGTAGTAATTTAAATAGTTAATATTATAATATCACCACAATAATTGTCTATTACAAACAACATTCCAGCATAAATATATTATGCAAACTATTTATCTTACAGACCATTGCCAATGCACTCTAGACAGTGTCTAAGAAAAGAGTCAAACCCATACCATATTTAGGAGGTTTGACGCCAGCTCCTAGCCCTGAAAACATTGATCACTGTTACTAAATATTAACCAAAAATAAGCTGCATCGAGAAACAAAATGAGCTTAAATAACAAACAACAGTTGTGAGAAATTGAGACAAATCAACATATACTGCACCTCCAGCCCCAGGCACAGCTCCAGGAATTCCTCCAATCCCAGCAACAGAACCATAGCCTGGGAAAACACCAGCCCCTCCTGCTCCTCCTACAGACAAGTCATGGGCAGCCAATCAGTGTAATTTTATTTCTGAAGTTTTTATTATAGCACACATAATGTCTGGTAAAAAGGCTGTGAAAGTGCTAATTCAGCATAGCACTTTTTACTGTTTAGCACCAACTATCCCAAGTGTTGTGATGTGAACAAATTCATTTTTGGACTTTATTTTTAGAAAATTATACTCTGTTTATCATACTCTCTAAAATATATCATGGCAAACCATGATACTCTGATGTACAGTAAAACATACCATGGTACTTAATGATTACTATCTTAGTGTACCAGTATTTACATGACATTTAAAGGTTTTTCATAGAACACTGGCAAGATCTAGGTACTAGCAAGATCAAAGCTCACTAGCAGCCCATTGCGCCAAGTTCTTGCTGTTATCCTTGCTCCCCAGTCAACTAAAGCCTGTACTGTACATACGATCTCTGAATTAAGTCATGCACCTATAAATTGTAATTAATACTTTTCTTACCATATTTAGGAGGCTTCACTCCACCTGGATACACTAAAAGAAAAGGAATTGGTAAAGTAATTTCTACAATTAATAACATAGTTTACCTTCATATATATTATTTTACCTTTATTATTTGCAGCATTTTTACCTCACGACATGAATTTTAGGTTTCATCAGATGCAATATTATCGTGATGTAAAACTCACCTCCAGCCCCTGGTGCTGTTCCCGGAATTGCTCCAGCTCCCCCCGCTACTCCACCAACTGGTACACCAGCGAAAAAAAAACACAAGTTGTTTGAAATCATCTTTTTTTAAATGTCTTAATATTTGTAAACTATTTTAACGAAATAAGCAGTGAACCACTTTTAAAAAAAAAAATGCCCCTGAGACTCTAAAATCCATCCAGTAACTTTTGAGTGGCTTGATCTTGGGCAGCTACTCTGTCCTTGTTATTTGCAGGAGCAGTTTTTAATTTTTTTAATCAAAATCCAAGGTAGTGGCCAAACTAACTGTGGCACACATTTTAATTGAACTGATAAAAGGAGAAAAACTCAGCAGCTAATATTGAAGCCAATAACTGCCATCTGAGATTTGACGAGAAGGAAGAATATACAGTTGTGCTCATGGATATTTAGTTTACCAAGTGCCTCAAAAAGCTAGTAAGTTTTGATTGTTTGTTTCCACTCACCTCCTGCTCCAGGGTACAGTCCCCCAAAACCAGGCACAGCACCAGCTCCACCTGCCCCACCCAAACCTAGGAGATCAGAGAAGTATACATTATAAGATGCTTTGGATATTTGGTCTTAGACTGAATCATTCAAATCTGTCTTACCGTATTTAGCTGCTTTGGCTTGAGCGGGTGTCAGACCTTGTAAAGAAAGAAGAAATAAATGTATTGAGTCTCTATGATCATTGTAATGGAAGATATGTGAAAAATGTTACACATATGAACATTATGGACATAACTGGCCATGTCCCAAATTAAATGGACTAGAGATACCAAACGTCCAACCTCTAAGGTTCGGGACACGGTGGAGAATTCCACTCGAGCCCAACCCTCTTGGTGGCCCAGGCAAGCATAACCATCAACTCTCAGGCTCGGGCAATGCAACTTTCTCAGAAGGAGGCTTGCGGTTTTTGAGAGAAGTGAGGGACCCACAGGGATTGGGTACTGGGTGGAGAAGCCCTCACTGTGATCCTCAAGTCACCCTGGCTATTTGTCGAAGTAGCCCTCTTTTGGGGTTGGCCAAAAGAAGCACAAGATCGAGACATAGGTAAGGGGACCCCACCTTGTTTGATGTATAGGAGTCTCGACCGTAACACCGCAATGGTCATATTCCCGTAATGGGAACATGAGTCATCCACAAACGCTGCTTCAGCGTGCTGAATGCCCAGACACGTGATGCAGTTTTCGAGACCGTCAGTCTGCGCCAGGGAACGACCGCACCCAGAAACACACAGGTGATATGACATCTTGTTACACTTTCAGGAAATAGCTCTCTAAGGTACCAAAGCACACAGGAGAAATGGCCGCGGCAAACACTGGCAGTGGATGGTGTAGCCCACACAGTGAAGCACTCACTATGAACGCCCTCTAACCAACCAACAATCAAAGAAAAGAAAATGTTGTTAAAACAGCAGTTGAGAGTGCTAGAGGCTCGCGACCACCGCTGTCTCGCACTGTCACACCGACACCAGGTGAGAGGCTTCTTCCAGAAGAGCTCAACATACTCGCTCGTTGTAAACCAACACTCTTCAGAGACATACAGAACTGTTCGGCTCCGAAGCGAAAAGCAAATGGTACGTGCATCCTCTTCCTATTTAGACACACGCTGCAGGGTGGAGTGCGAGATGCAAATCTCGTACGCCAATGTCCATTGGCTCGTTCTGTTAACACTCGCAGATGATAGGCTCCCTGGCGGGATCCCAATATGTCGATGACGTCGACGTAACGTCGAATGTGACCGACTGAAAGGGAACTATAGTTGTTTGTAATACTTCTCTTATTATATTTAGGAGGCTTCAGTCCACTTGGATACATTAAAAGAAAAGGAATTGGTAAAGTAATTTCTACAATTATTAATATAGTTTACCTTAGTTTTTTTAGATTAAAACTTTATTATTAGCAAACATTTTACCTCAAGACATGAATTTTAGGTTTCATCAGATGCAATATTAGCGTGATGTAAAACTCACCTCCAGCCCCTGGTGCTGCTCCAGGAATTGCTCCAGCTCCCCCCGCAACACCTGCACCTACGAAAAAAGACACAAGTTGTTTGAGATCATCTTTTTTTACATGTCTTAATGTTTGTAAAATATTTTAATAAAATAAGCAGTGAACCACTTTAAAAAATGCCCCTGAGACTCTAAAATCCATCCAGTAACTTTTGAGTGGCTTGATCAAACTTTTTTGAGTGCCTCAAAAAGCTAATTACTTTTGATTGTTTGTTCCCACTCACCTCCTGCTCCAGGGTACAGTCCCCCAAAACCAGGCACAGCACCAGCTCCACCTGCCCCACCCAAACCTAGGAGATCAGAGAAGAATACATTCTAGGATGCTTTGGAAATCTGGTCTTAGACTGAATCATTCAAATCTGTCTTACCGTATTTAGCTGCTTTGGCTTGAGCGGGTGTCAGACCTTGTAAAGAAAGCAGAAATAAATGTATTGAGACTCTATGATCATTGTAATGGAAGATATGTGAAAAATGTTATACATATGAACATTATGGACAAAATTGGCCATGTCCCAAATTAAATGGACTAGTATATTCAGTACTAGTAGAGTGTCCCATTTGTCATTCTGTCATTCAAAAGTGTGCTACCTAGATCCCTGCTTTGTGCCGTCAAAGCATCTTTTAGCTGAACCTACACTGGGTTCTGCAGCGCACTACTACCAACAGTAACAATAATGAGGCAGTATGTCACTGAAAGGAGAACATGATTTTGCCATGTAGGACACCTTTTTTTCTGGTGAGGTTAGGAATAGGATTAGGATTAGGACAATTATTTATTTGACAGGAAAGTTGTTCTAGGACCAATAAAAATGTGAACTTGGAGGCAGACTGCAAAGATTGAGAATGTCATTTGGGAAAGGGCCGTTACTGACGACAACTACATCCACAAGGCCCTGTACTTCACTTATTTTATGATCTTCTAGATATATTGTACAGACAGACTTTTACCTCCTGTTGCAGGGTAGACCCCTCCGGCTCCTGGCACAATCCCAGCACCACCAGGAACTGCTCCTGCACCTGGAGCAAGGCAGAACCATGATCACTCAGTTTAACATTGCCAATGCTATATTTCAATCCTCCTCCAGGAGGACCGCTGTCCTGCAGAGTTTAGTTCTAACCCTGAACCTTTGCTTGTACTTTCCTGGTAACCATAAATACATTGAGTGGCTTGTTTGGGTGTGTTTGATTTGGGTAAGAATCAAAGAACCCTGGTATATCTGAAAAAAAAAACCTGGGGTCGGTGGTTGCGTCAGCACAATCACCTCGTTTTTTTTCTTGTCAGTGCGAAAGAGACTCAAATACCTCGGTTGATTTTTGTCATACAGACAAGTGTTATACATCATTCAAAACTGTTAAATGTCTTCTTTTATTTGTGTACACTCATAATAAATACAAAATGTTGTGCTTTTCCTGAAATAAAGAAAATAAACATGATGTGCGTTTTGCCACCTCTCTCAGTGTGAAGTTCATTCTGAAACTTGCCACACAGAAAGGCTCTTTAGAAAGCTTGAAGTGTCTATTTTAAAAGATGCAAATCATATCAAAAGCAAATATTCTCTGTTTAAGTAATCCGTATGAAAGCAAGGAGAGGTACAGTTTCTCAAGCGTCTGCTCATTACCTCTAATGTGACCACACTCACGCACACACAAGCGATTCACATGCAAATTGTTCACGTGAAAGAACGAGCACCTGTAAACACCCTCATTACCTTAAAACAAATAATGAAATCATTCCTCTGCTTTTCCTCGAGTTTGAAAGACACGCTGTGAGTTTACCTTGGATTTACCTCAGAAGAAGAAGAGCATGATTTGAAGATAAGAAAGATTTTTAAGGTAAGAAATGTATTCCCACTTATAATAGTTCACGAGTTCACACTTACATCAATTAAACAGAGTTAAGATTATGTGTATTTGGCGTGCTGTCCGGGGGGAGGGCTCTGAGCTCTGAATTTTTTGCCCGAACCCAGAGTACTCCCCCCGTTGTCGTAAGAGTATTAAGGACTAGAAGTGAGGAGAGTGGTGGAGGGATGCTGTTAAACTGTCAACGAACGGAGGCAAGTTTGCTGTATATATACACCTCTTAACTCGTTGATTGGGTTGATTAATAGAGTGTGCTCCACTCGTGTTTAATTAGGTTTGATTATCTAAATGTGCTCCACGTGTGTTTAATTAGGTTTAATGATCTGAACGTGCTCCTGTCAAACTTTTTTAATAAAACATAATTTAGCGTGTTATTGTTGCATAAACTTCACATTGTACTAGTTGAACTGGTGTCAGACTAAAATGAATGAAATCAACGGAAACATGTTGAAATATGAATTATAGACAGGTAGGCAACCTTTCAATGCTAAATAAATATAAATATACATGTACAACACAAGGATGTTTTTATGCTCAATGATATAAAACACAGCATGATATAAAAGTAGGCTAGTACGAGTGTTTACACTAACATGATGAAAATTGTAATGTTTAGACCTGTTTTTACTGTTAAAAACTGTGTTCGTGGATATCTGCTCAAACGTAGATGTTTATAACATGGTAACAATAATGTTTCATATGAGGAGCGGCTTGATCGCTTCAGTAAATGTTCTCTGAACGCGCTTTGAGTTTGGGTCACTCGCGCTGTACATTTGAAAAGCAAAACATGCCAAACATTAGGTTACATGTTTTTACTCCAATCTCATTTCATAACGTCGTAACGAATTAAACATTGAAGTAACATATGATAATCCATATATATTTCTCTAGTGTAGTGTACTGAAGTGTTCCTTTTTAATGATTTATTATAGGTCGCCTGCATTTCTGTAAAGTAAAATTATTATTGTTATTACCTTGTGCAGCCCTACAAGTATAAGTCCACGAGGAATTTTAAACCAGAACACCCCCCCCCCCCCACACACACACACACAAATCGTGCAACCCTTCTCCTGACATCTGCATGTTCACAGTTGTTTTGTTGTTGTTTTAACAGGGACCAGATGCCCCTGATGAGTCCTGCTGACTGAAACATTCACACAAGTCTCTGTACATGAACATGGTAAAATGAAAAATCAAACACCCTGGAAATGACAGGTATGCTGAACAGGAACTGTTTCAGGAATGGCACAAAGGTGTGTGACTGTTCACTTCTCTCTGTCTTTAGATCAGTGTGTTCAATAATGTGGCTTTTTGTCCATCGTTATATGTCTTTGGATTATGTTGAGTGGTAAATGAACCCAAACAATCAAAAAGCCATTCTGTTAAACTCTCTACATTGTTTGTTCAAGTTCCCTCACAGTCCCACCTGATAGGGCGATTAGGGGAGGGTCTTTGTCTTTCTCAGGTGTGAAACACATCAATATTCATGATCATTCATGCCCTTCTCACATACAGCTTTCTTACACAAAACATATCTTACAAATTTTAAATCAATATATTACTTCATGTGAATGAGTGGGCAGGATGATTTTGAAGAAAATAATTGGAGCTTAAATATGGATACATGCTTACCATATTTCGCAGCTTTTGCCTGAGCAGGGGAGAGTGCACCAGTACCTTGACACATGGGAAAACAAACAAGAAAAAGTGTATCAATATTGTATCATTCTACTAAACCGTCTGTCATTTAAGGCTTATGCACACATATGTATCTCACCTCCTACCCCAGGAAAGAGTCTGCCTGTGCCTGTTGCACCACCAATACCAGTAACACCAGGACCAGCACCTAGTCAAACCACAAAAACACATTCTCAAGCCAAAAAACATGTTATCGGTTTATCAGCTGATAATGTGGTAGGGAAGCCTGACTTTCTAAATAACCACTTATGGGCCTCATAATATAGCAGGATAATGGATCAGTGTACTCACCATATTTAGCTGCTTTAGCTTGAGCTGGTGTGAGAACACCTGTGCCTGCTCAGAGGGAACAGTTTATTTGGTAACACTTCATTTTGATAGTCCACTTTAGACAATCTATTAACTATAAGTAACTTGTGTAACTACAGTCATTAGAGTAGGCTGTCTGCTTTATATCTGCCAACACTATATTTCGATGCTCCCCCAACAGACTAATATACTTACTATTAGTAATTTTGCAGCTACATGTCAACTTACTAACCTGAACCCTAACACCTAACCTAACAGTCTACTACAGTCTACTAATACCCTATTACATGTACACTGTAGTTGCAAAGTTACTTATAGTTAGTCATGTCTAAAGTGGACCATCGAAATAAAGCAACTGTTTATTCTGATATAAGTGTCTACTCTGCACAAATAAATACATGTAAACATGTTAAAGTGGGATTTATAATTTAAAACTACACTGTAAAAAGTGAACATGTGCAGTTGTTGCTTTAAGTAGGTATTTCTACCTGATTCTGCCAACAAATTCTAATTTTGTTTTTGTAATCTACTTCAATCAGTTTGATGTAACATAAAACAAGGGAATGCGTGTTTTAGCTTAATTGAATTACATGTACATTGACCCAACATACAAATTCCATTAAAGCTCAGGATGGACACATTCGACACATGCGCACCTGAATTTTGCTTAAATGAGAAATTGTGATTTGGGGTTATTAAACATTATTGCATCAAAGTGAAAATTGCAATTGACAGCACTACTCTTCACCACAATGGTAACCACAGAATTCAATAACAGAAACTCCTCTAAATGGCCAACTGAACATTAAACATTAACATAAACTACCAACATCTTTCCCTTTACTGAAAAACACAAAATATAACACTTAATCCCTAAATGTACTCATCTAATGCAGTCCCTTTCAAAGAATGCTGTAAACTACCGATCCACTGCCCAGGGCTGCGTTTCTAGAAAGCGTTGTGAGCTAAGTAGATCGTAGAGAACATTTGTGGCAAAGGCTCTACGATCTAAAATGCATCTTCACCTCCTGCTCCTGGGTAAAGTCCACCTGCACCACCCGGGTAAGCTCCAGCCCCACCTAAACCAGCTCCAGCACCTTCAGAAATTTGCAGAGTGAACTTTTCATACTACAGTCAATTGTACAAATTTGCACAAAATCTTTAGGCCATGTGGCAATTAAAATAATTTAATAATGATTCTTACCATATTTAGCAGCTTTGGCCTGTGCAGCAGAGACCCCTAAAGATCCCACACCTGCATACAGACAAAGCAGATCAGCCACTGATCATGCATTTAACGTGCTTTAACTTCCATTGCTGAATGGACTATTCCTTTAATATGAAAATGTTGTTTTCTGTTTTGGGGGATTACAAAAGAAAAGGCATCTTCACCTCCTGCCCCTGGGTAAAGTCCACCTGCACCACCCGGGTAAGCTCCAGCCCCACCTAAACCAGCTCCAGCACCTTCAGAAATTTGCAGAGTGAACTTTTCATACTACAGTCAATTGTACAAATTTGCACAAAATCTTTAGGCCATGTGGCAATTAAAATAATTTAATAATGATTCTTACCATATTTAGCAGCTTTGGCCTGTGCAGCAGAGACCCCTAAAGATCCCACACCTGCATACAGACACAGCAGATCAGCCACTGATCATGCATTTAACGTGCTTTGACTTACATTGCTGAATGGACTATTCCTTAAATATGAAAATGTTGATTGCAGTTTCGTGGGATTACAAAAGAAAATGCATCTTCACCTCCTGCCCCTGGGTAAAGTCCACCAGCACCACCCGGGAAAGCTCCAGCCCCACCTAAACCAGCTCCAGCACCTTCAGAAATTTGCAAAGGGTTAACGTTTCATATTACACAAATATGCACAAAAATCTGAAGCAAATCTTAATATCTTTGTTCTGTGGATAGAGCTTAGGTCATGTGGCGTTTAAAATAATTTCATAAATGATTATTACCATATTTAGCAGCTTTGGCCTGTGCAGCAGAGACCCCTAAAGATCCCACACCTGCATACAGACACAGCAGATCAGCCACTGATCATGCATTTGTGTGTGTGTGTGTGTGTGTGTGCATGCACTGTTTGCAGCCATGTAAAGTAACATAGTGATTTCAGTATCTTTGCAACTCTTCTAGGGTGAATATCATGAAGTCAATAGCATATGTGTGTGTGTGTTATATTTCACACACAATTTTAATAAATAAGAATTTTATTAAAATATTAAAAGAAGGGTAGACTATTTTTTTGTAAACATTTTTGTTATACTGATTGAAACTCTCTTTACACCCTGATAGCAATCAATAATAGAAGTAGTCTAAATATTAAAACATGTACATATTTCTTCTGTGGAAGTCTCAGGACAAAAAAATGTTCAGCCTATCATTGCATTCGGTCCGGATGCGATGTCATACCTGCCTGTCAACATATGTATTTCCATACCTCTGCACCTGCCAGCATCCAGGGCTTGACGTTACCTTTTTTGCTCAGCTGCCACTGTGGTTTTCTAAAGTTACTAGCCACTCAGTATTTTCACTGGCCACAATTTTGACATCGATACCATAAGGAAAAACCGCTATATAGATATTTTTTTATATTATCTCATAATTTGGCAGCCGGTATATTAGCACTTTATGCACTTTGGGTGCGAGCACAAAATCTACGGGAATGAATAAAATTATGCGCAATAAGCGCAATCCCTCTCCGAAATAAATACTATTCATCCAGAGCAAATTGCAAAGCGGGGTTGTGTGTCAAGATATTGAGGAAGAGTTTCAGATATTTCAGTATCGATATCTATCAAAAAACCATTATATATGATTATAACACTAGATTGCTCTTAGTTTATTATTTTAAAAGAATACAATTGAAAAATATCAAATTCAACCCGCCAAAGTGGCTGGTAGGAGTGGCTGTGTTACACAACACTGCTGAAATCTACCCGCATTTGGCGGGTGTTAATGTTAAGCCCTGCAGAGATCACACGCCATCAGCACGTTTCATGAGGCTAGGCAGAGTTAGACAGACAGTCACCGAACACTGCAAACGAACAGCTGCAGCCTTTCACAGTTCCTCCTCAACTAAAACAATGAGCTTATGCTGCGTTCCGTAGCCGTAACCGTAATTATGAAATGGCAACCCATGACGTTCCTCCTGGAGCTCAGACTCGGATATATGTGTTTCTCTGGCAAAACTTTCAACGCTGAAATTAATCTGCAGCAGTCAGGAGGTACAAGTAGAGCTCTGTAAGTTGTTTATATTTATTATTATTGTAATGTTATGTGCTTTGAGACATGTGGAACAATGATTCAAATCTGATAGCTCTGACATAACACACCAGTCCCTGTTGGATAACCCGGCTTGGAGCCAGCTCCTGCTTTCCCACCGGGGAGTCCAGCACCTCCACCAAAGCCACCATAACCTTTGGTATACCAGGTGAGAATCAGCACACAAGCTAATACACATCATACACCAGGTATTTTGCACATGCATGTTCTCAAGGTTGCTACTGTATCCTACCGTATGGAAGTTTAGCACCAGTGTAGGGCAAACCAGCACCTGTTGAGACAGGCAATGTACTTTGATATGTATCAAAATATACTAAAGATATACCAAAAATCAAGTATGTTTTGTATGTATCAAAGCTATCCACAACAATAAAGCTTGCTATTAACTAACACATGGCCAGTGTTTGAACAAAAAGTGCATTCAGATAAAATAATACAGATAAAATTGCAAAAATGAAGATGATAAAGAAGCATCCAAATGATTTCTGTTGATGTATGAGCTCACTTTTATACAACATATGAAGCGTTAAACCATTCAAGTTGACCACACATTTTTATCAACACTGTATCCTGTTTTAATCAGAACAAATATGCAAGTTTGGAAAAAGCTATGTTCCACTAGAGGCTCACATATTAATACCGCAATCAATTTCTCCTAATTATACTGGATGTATTCCTAATCCTTGATTAAGGCTGATAGCTCACCGATAAGAGAGACGTGAAAATATGTATTTCATTTCGGAAACATTTACGAAAATATATTTTAGATATGACTATGAAACCTATGCCAATGAACTTTGTCAAGGCATTTTCCCAAGTGAGGAGTCACTTCCCAGAGAGCACATAGTCAATCTGAGGTTAGTGCTCAAAACAAATTAATTGAGCTCTTCAACTGTTGAACCTCCATATAGGAGAAATCACGCAACGTTTCTGTGCACCGGAGAGCAATCTACTACATAAACGGATGACTAGCAACGCAAGTCTAAGCAGTGATCCAATGTAGCTGGGTTTCATCTAGAGCGTTGATGAAAGACATTCTTGCTTATTTCTATAGCAACCTCATATTGCATTGCTTAATAGCTGTAAAACCACAAATGCAATCAGTCAGCAAATGCTTCTTTTCGGGGGGTGGTAAAGCTGGGCTGAGCTGATTAAAAGAATCCGAAATTTCACCTGGGGATTTGGGAGATTTCAGAGGGTATCCGTGAAAAACTCCTTGTTGCAGTGGTCCACCATATCCACGCCCACCTATGACAGACAAAATAAACTTCTAGTGTAGATCCTGTCAGATTTACAAACACTTCTTTACAAATCCATCTTCCACACTTTCCAGATATCATTATTCTATTTATAGTGGTTGCTGTATGCTCATGTACTAACCAGCACCTGGTACCAGACCCTGCCCAGCACCACCAGCAGCTATGGGGAAGATTCAGTCAGTCATATAGATATCATATAGTTTATTTTTACAATGACAGATGTCATTTTCATTTAGAGTTTACCTGATTTAGGCTTGAGTCCACTTCCTGTGGCTACACCAGGAAGAACACCCCGTCCATTGAAGCCTGTAGTCATGTAAATCCAAGTGATCAAGAACAAACTAAGGCCATGTGTGCAATTTTAATTCCAGTGTTTTTTTCCAAATAACTAAATAGGTGGCCTGCACGAAATCTGCGACCTCAGAAAGCTCCACAGATGTTTGCAGAAATTGTTCAAGTTCGGCACGTTTGTTTATGAGATGTCTTGGCTAATTTGATAATTGACCAATAACGCAAGTATGTGAATGCAATGCTTCTAACCGCACAATATGCACCATTTCTTTGTGGGCATTAGAATAAACTGTCTTCTGTGGTCTGTTTTCTCCTTTAGGTCAACTGCTGTCGTGGAGGAGCAACTGGGGTCTGAGGTCAATCTTTCTGAGCAAGTCAAGTTAAATGGAGCTGGATTTAGCTAGCTACCGGAAAAATCCTAGCTACCTACTTTAAAGGTAACTATATCGCCCTTTTGAGTGTGCCAAGAATTTGTAGGTTTGCATACTTGCATATAATATGTTTCTGGCCTAGAAGTGTAGTTTCTGCAGCTCTGTTGAACATATTTCATTGTGCCATGTGTAGATCCATTTCACAGAATTCGGCATATGTTCCCCACAATCAGCACAGAAAATGTGCAAAATGTTTGCAGATTCCTTGTGGGCCTGGTGGTCAGATTATAGTACATAAACAGAGGAAAAGAACAAACCTTGTCCAGGAACAAGTCCTCCTTGATACGGACCAGGCACTCCCACTCCTGCAAAAATCAAGATTGAAAAGCTGATCTATAATCGTGCATATTTACATTTATATATGCAACTTCACACTCCCACGCTTACCTGGCACTGGAGCTTTTCCAGGTTTTGCTGCTTTCCCTCCAGGTCCAACCCCACCAGGGCCCAGTCCTTGTACACCAGTCTGAGGAATGCCAAGGCCTAACAATCAATACAAAGACAAGATCATCATAGACTGGACTATCACTGCTAGCTATAATCATTCAAATTCACTGAAGCAGAGGATGATGCCAGTAATAGCTAAATATACATTCACTGCACCTGGGAGACCAGGACCAGTTCCTCCTACACCTGGCCCTGAACAAACATAAACACACACATTTAGTCACATCATTACACACATTGAGTGCAAAGCTAGACTGCAGATATTCCATGTGATTCCTCAGTGATTTAATTTGCCTCACTTGCTCCGTCCCTCTGACATGAAACAAGTCATCTTATCTGATTTCAGTGCCTGGAAGCTGATGTTTCAGGCTGTTCATTTATTTGTTTAACCCTTTTCCAACCGATATCAAACACAGAGGAACAGACACTGCATGCTGCTTTTAGATTGTGCCAAGGACAAGCTGAAGTAATGTGCTGGCCTTCATTCCACGGACACCACCAGCGGGGTCCCAGAGGGGACACGTTTGTTGATTTGGCTCGTGATCTAAGGCTCCTTCATTCAAGTTCAAGCCAACTGGAGTACCATGAAAAGAGTCTCAGCCGTGTTATATGTAGTTATATGTAAAATGTGTTAAAAAGGGACCTGTATGTTTGTACTGTATGAATGGTTCTTCTGAGAATGAGGTCAGTTCTCCACCTACTTTTTCCATTTTAGTTCTTCTCTAAAGATGCTTGCCTAAAAGAAGTTTAATTTACAATGTGTTTGTACAATGAAAACGATGGAAACTCAAAGACATATATTACCTCCTTTAGGGGGCTTTACACCAGTACCTGAAAAAAAAAAAAAAAATCAGACTTAGAAGAGAGCTGTGCATTTTGTGTTACTTAGCCACTGAGAAAATCAAATGAATCAATAGACTTGTTGAATGAATAGCACCTCCAGGTAGACCTCCTCCAGGTAGACCTCCTCCTGGAAGACCACCTGGTAGTCCAGTGCCTAAAGAGAAAGCCTAATGGTTATTATGTAATTACTTGACTGCACATGTGTTAACTGACTATTCACTGGACGAGCACCTGATTTAGCCGGTTTCAGACCTCCAGCCATTGGGTAGAATCTTCCAGCACCACCATATGCGCCATAACCCCCATAACCACCTACAGTAGAAATGACATATAGCAACACATTTAGAAAACCCGTATGCAAGGCATGGACATTTATAGTCAATTAGTTTGTAGTGTAAGTAAAAAATAAGTAAATCAATAAATCAAGTTTAACTTTAGTTCTGGCAGGTCATGTCAGTCAAGTTTGCATGAGCTGACTCTCAGCTGATCTACATCTGCCTATAGGAATATGACGCTACCACAGCATCCCAATTTAAGGTCCATTCAGTATTATAAGCAGCTAATATAGCTAATAAGAAGCAAATTGCCCTCCTCCAACTTTAATACATCAACTAAGCCTTATTATTTTTCAACTACATGTCAACTAACTCTATAGACTGTTTGGGTTAGTAGAATAAGTTGACATGTACTTGCAAAGTTACTTATAGTCAGTAGAATGTCTGTTTGGGAGCATCACAATAAAGAGTTAGCCGATATTAAGACAGTCTACTAATACTCCAATGACTGTCAACTACATGAAGCTACTTGTAGATAGTACAATGTCTAAAGTGGACAATCAAAATAAAGTGTAACTGAAGTAATATCTAATAGGAAGAATATGACATATGAATGATTATGAATTGTGATGATCTGCTCCAAACCCCAAATAGCCTGGGCTGTTGGGTGATTTGGTAACTGGGAGGGGCTGGATGGGAAAGAATGAAGAGAGAGAGAAAGAATAAATTAAACGAAAGTTGAGATGGAAAGTGAGGTCTCAGAGGCTACAGTGGATCTTGGCTAAATAAATGAGGAGTTAGGCTTCATTGAAAATTATTGCTACATTGTCCTCCTTCAACATGGAAACCCTAAACAAATGAGGTCACAAAGTTTGCATTCTTATTTTATGGTAGAGGGAGGAATACAGGAATGGAAAGGATGTGCAGCAAAATGCTTTGCTTGTCAGTCTTTATTTTGCCTTGTTGCCATTATAAATCTGAGAGTAGCTTTAAAATACCCCTAAATCCTGGTATTCCAACATCTCACACAAGAGAAAATTAGATGAAATTGATCACAGCACTGACGGAAAACAGAGGTCACATACTCTTGCTCTCCTAGCACAGTTAATTCGTTTGCTGAGGGTCATGGACAACAGATCATTAACTTGGGAAAAAGCCACATCTCTCCACCGAACATTGCCACAGTTGTAGAAAGCTGGAGATGTAACCATATTTTGGCTTGTTATAGACTGTTGTCTACATTTTGCTTCAACCTTTTGCAATTCTTTTGGATCAGTTAAAATGTCTAGCATCCACAATCTGTTCACAGATGGTTACACAAATGTCAAGAAGTTACTAAATCCACTGGTTCCAATGTGATTTACTGAATCTGTGCATTTTTAGTTTACTGTGCATTATTTTACTACACTAAATTATCAATACTGGCAGCTCTACATTTCCAGTAACTGGCGCTTGGTCCTGCACATCCACTTCAGAGACTTTGACCTTCTGTTTTAACCTTTCAGTGGCAGACCTACTTGAGCGTTCAGGGTCTTTATCTTGTTGCAGGTCTGACTTTCTGTTTATGGACACCCTGAAGACATCCTGAAGACATCCTGAAGATGCCAATGCTCCATTATACTGCCCCTACTCTGCATCACAGTCGGGATAGGTAAGTGCAGAGTTTCAATCTATCTATTCATCAGTTCACATTCTTGTTCATCCACACAGTTTTAGGCAAATTTGAGGTTGGTAGAAATTTTGTTCTTGGAGAGCTGTGGCTTCCTCTGTGTTGTCCTGCCAGATGGTGGACTAATGAACACTAATAAACTTTAGCCGATGCAAGAGAGGCCTTTAAAACCCTCAGATGCTACTCTAGGTTTTGTGACCTCCTAAAATGTCATGTTTTGCTGTTTGAGTGATTCTTGTTTGGACAACCACTCCTGGACAGAGAAACAGTGGTGTTGAAATTCTGAATTTCTTCAGTTTGAACAGTATCTGTCTGATTGGTGGCCCTTCATTTTTTTCACATTGAAAAGCATCAACAACAAAAACAATTCTGGAAATCTACCGAGTGATTACTGGTTTCTGTGATTACGTCAACTCTACTATTGTCAGAGACATTCAGTCTTTTGTTCATTAAGTTTCACTATCATGGACTTCCTGTGTTCTTTCTCTTATTTGTTGCTATTGTAATTCATTTAATCATCGCACCTGCTAGTAATTTTAGTTCATTATCTGTGTATATTTAGGGGCGGTTTACACGACACCGTTTTCAACTAAAAGCGTAAAACTTTTTATGCGTTTTGGCCGTTCATTTACACGACAACAGCGTTTTGGGTATTTGAAAACGCAAAGTTTTGAAAGCAAGCTTCAAAGTGTAGGTTTTTGAAAACGGTCTCTGTGTAAACAGCAAAAACGCAAATCTCTGAAGACGTTGACGTCATGCACATGCGTATTACATGTTCAGTCTATAACATTTCATCTCCATGTAATGGCCTGGCAGCAGAATACAGCGTTTTTAGTCTTTTTCGGGGATCCGTGTAAATGGGGATCGTTTTGACAAAACTCAAAGGAAAAAGGCTCTTCTGCCGTAGCTGTCGGTTATTATTCTGAACTAGGGCTGAAACGATTAGTCGACATTGTCGACAACGTCGACAATAAAAAATTGTCGACAAATATCTTTGTTGTCGAGTAGTCGTTTGATCCCACGTGACCTAATGTTATGGCCTGCAATATCGCGATTTGACCGCTACGGCGCTGTAGCGCTAGAGTGTAATGCAGCCGTTACAAATGCTATTGCGGTAGAAGAAAACACAGCGCGAATTATGACGGATTGCAAACGAATCCGAACTAGCAAGGTGTGTAAAGTTTCACAAAACTGCAAACCAAGAATATTGTCGTATGCAATACATGCAAGGCGGAACTAGCTTTTCACGGGAGCACAACATGCATGTTAAAACACTTAAAAAGGAAAAACCCGGCACGAGACGAGCCGGTGAGAGGTGAATATTCTCCAGCTGAAGCTAAATAACTAGCAGTAAATCTTTTTTTAGAGAATGCAATACTACTAATAATAGCAATAATATTAACAATAATAATATAATTACAGTAATGTGATGATTTATTTTTGCATAGAATAAAGCTTGACCGAGCTTAGGAGTCGGGGCTGTTTTTATTATTGTAGCTCTATTAGGTAACGTTATTACAGTCTTATCCCTTGCCTGTATTTTGTTACATATTCATGAAGACTTACAAAAGGAGATGTTATGAAGAATATCATGTCAGTTAATTTTTTATACTGTAAATTAAAAGGTGAATGAGAATGTCTCTGTCAGCTCAGCTCAATTGTCATATCAATTTAAAAAAAAAAAATGATTCTTTTGTTTGCAGTTTAAGTGTGTCTGACTGTAATGCAGCTGATAATTTTTTTTTTGTTTATTTTTTTCTATTGAAAGAGAACAGAATATTTAAACAATGCTTAGAGAGCATTTGTGTGTGATTTGAGTTGGACAGAAATCTGAAAACTTAAAGAGAATGACCTGTTTAGTTGCTCAAAGTTCATTAAACCAACCATTTCAAAAGCTGAAGTGATTTTCTTTTTTTATATTATAGTTAGAATATGTATAACTCCGTGTTTTAACTAATTGAAAAGGCTGAATAATCGTTCCAAACGTACTGATTAGTCGGCGAAATAATCGATGAATAGTCGATTAATCGTTCTAATAATCGTTAGATTAATCGATTATCAAAATAATCGTTTGTTGCAGCCCTATTCTGAACTTCTTCTGTGGACTTTATTCACTGAGATCGTGACAACCATGCTGTTCAGACTTGAATAAGATTTCCCCAAGAAATAGGCAAGAAAACCTGGTCTCCATGATTCTTATTCTTTCTGACAACAAAGCACTTGAACACAACAAATTTGCCCCCCCCAAAAAAAAAAAAAATTGTGTATTGGTTGTTTGGAAACTTTATCTAGACAAAAATCCAAAGAATAGTGATGTAAAGTCCGATTCATTTCCGCGAACTGGTTCTTTCGGACAGTTCGTTTCAATTAACCGGTTCAAAAACCTATTCATCGGTTCCTTATGTCAACAAGCAATGTTGGCACTACGCATTTATTTTCTAATAACTTGTTATATGTTATTACGTTAACGTTAACATGTACGTTAACCATGTTATAACAATGAAACAATCAAATAAAGTAGTTTGTGTCAATGCATATTGAAAAATTATTTGTGTGAATGCATATTGCTGATTATTGCCTTTCATTCTCTTAAGTTAATGGTGTTTGTGATCACAGTTTCATTTGCGGATCCTTTATGTTGGTATGACTGATCAATATTGAGTAGCCTACATCTTGGATACGTTTTTTTTTTTCACCAAAAACGTAAACGTTGATATGTTCTACATGTCTAAAGTATATAGAAAGAAAAAAACAGTCTTTTAAACTCCTTGATTTCGCTTAACTTAAAATATTATCTGAATGCACAATAAACTATTGTAAAATGTATTTACATCTCTCGACAGAAAGGTTTTTGCAGGTTTAGATAAAATGTTATTTAATAACAATAGTCATAACAAGCATATTTCCAGTACATGCCTCAGGCTTGCATAGTATTGCCAATTCACTCATCAGACTCCTCGGCAATCCTCTGCAAACTTCGACAATTCGCTCATTTGGTTCTTTTTGAGTCGGACGTGCTACTTCGGCTTGTGCGTCTTGCGTCATCAACCCGGAACTAAAATTCGATTCAGTTCAATAAATGAACCGGCTCAACCTGTTACTTCCTATGAACCAGCTCAAAAGAAAGATTCCTTCAAGAACCGAACATCGCTACTCAAGAATGCAGAAAACTATTAAAGGTTCACACATTTTCTTTCACAATTATACTTATTAAAATGTCTACACCCATTTCTTCCATTAGTTGCAGAATGGAATCAATGAACAATCAGCTGAAAAACTGACACTGCTGTGCAAGTATTTGAATGAGTGCTTTCCCAGACAGTCTAATATTGTGGTGCCAATTATTTCCAACACAGGCTCATTGGAAAAAATTTCTTCTACCTACATTTTTGCAGAACTTGAAAGTGTACCTATACATGGAATTCAGTGTGGTTTCCAGTGCAGCTTCCAACTTCTATTTCTTTTCGCACAATTAAGAATAAGTTGTAAAATTGGCCAGACTTTATGCCAAAATTTGGACTATGTCTATAGCAGATCTAAATTCACAGATGTTTATATGGTTGTCAATTAATATGGTTGTCAAAACATTGATTTTTTTTTTTGTAATTATTGGAAACTGACAGAATATCCTAAATACATTTTAGCTTTGATAAGATTTCCCCAAAGAGTAAGCAAAAATGGTATCCTCCATGAATCATTCTTTCTGACAACAAAGCTTTTGCATGTGACAAATTTGTAATTAATTGTAATTATTAATATGAAAATAATAAGTAAAATACCCAATAGCACCGTCATTTCATTTTGCAGAGATGACACCACATGCATGAATATTAAAAAATATGACTAGTCACTGGTCGGTAGGCCGGACATAAATAAGTGGACAGTTCTAGGCCAGAATAAACTGTAAAATGGGCCAAAAGCTAGGCCATGTGACACTGCAGTAAATCCTACTAGCAAATCAAAACTCAGACCCGAAAAAATGTGGAATGGTCTTGGACTAACTGTGGCTAATGTCTGTTTGTTAATTATTATCTCAAATATTTAGCTGAACCTGTTGATCCATTAGTTTCTTAGTGCATATAATCTTCACTAATACATCAGTCAGAGCAACTCTCAGACGTGTGGATCAGACACCCAGACAGGTGCGTCTGCCATTAGTTAATGATGCACTCCCCTGGTTTCCCGGTGTCAGACAGCAAACCTCCCTCAAGCACTATGAGCACTGCTAAGGCAAGGCAACTATTCCTGATGAATGTGAAGACCGTCCAAGTGCAGCTGGAATATATAACTGTTAGCTTACTCTCCATATTTCCAAAAAGCCCAGAGTGCATGAGGTTATCGAAATATAACTCTGTCCACTCAAAAACTTAAAGAGGAGGACAGAAGAAGCAGCATATACTTTTTTTGAATGGATAGTAGAGCAAACCACCACTGAATGTTTGAGCTGGATGCTATTTGTCAAAGACAATAACCCGTATAGGTGACGATGTAAGATGGGAGGGACTTAGAATAAATTAAGTTTCAGTTATTGTGGCGTATTGTCCAGGGTTAGATAAGGTTTAGGGTTAGCCCACACCAAAAATGGGATTGCCATGGTGCCTCCAGAGTTTTGGCACTTTTTTTTGGAAGTGCCAACTCATCAGTGGTGTCAGACACATACACTCAATGTTAATGTGTTCATTTTTCATCTGCACCAACCATGAACCTATCTGATTCACTAATTAATCATGCACCATACTGATTTATGCTTATTTGCCAAATTACAATTAATTACACACACATGCAAAAACCCACACAAACGTTCACATGCCACAGAAATAGCTATAATGCTAATCTAAAACAGTGGAGCTGGATACATTACAGCTAGCCTGCAACTAGATTTTATATGTCTATGAAAACTTTTTTTATAAAAACTGGCACAAAGTATATTTTTCTTGATGAAGAAAGTCAAATAATTTAAATCTAAACAAAAATATATAGATTTAATCAAAATAAAAATTCTAATTTAAGAAATAATATGTAGTATACATTATTTATTTTCTCCAATCAAATAGATATAGATTTAATTAAACAATTGTTTCTCATTTTTTAAAATACAAGTTAATGGAAATTATTTGTTTTGAACAAACAAAAATATATGAATTTAATAAAACATGATACCCATTAAGGAACATTACCTAATATTTAATCTTACCAGAATCTAATACATTTTCATTACATCTATATGTATTAATTTATTATACATTACTTCCACACATCCACAATTTCAGTACTCAAGTGTCAGATTATTTACTTTTAAGAGCTGGCAAACATTGACATTAGATCCAGATAGCAAGCCACCATCGAAACAATGTTAAATCAATGTTAATGTGTCGATGTTAACTGCATTGAATCAACATAAAAACTTGAATTGAATGTTACAATGTGATGTTGGTTCAACATCATGCTTGCACTCTCAGAAAATTAAACACAACAATTACAACTACAACTTAAACCCACACAGCCTGAAATCAACTGCAAATAAAAGAAGACAATAAATCTCTCAAGCTCTCAGCAGAAGTTTTAAGAATTAACGGAGGTTTAGATTTTGATGTTTTCTGGAAAATATTTGGTCGCCATTATGGTGATCAGTGTGCATTTAGTTGGGCAGTTTGACTCTTAGTAATTTATGTCAGTTTGTGGTCTTTGTAACAGTGTTTTCCAAAACACATAATTTGTCGCCATAATTTTGCATCATAAAATAGAAGAAATCACTAATCTTATCTCTGATCAAAAGATGTTATTAATAGATTGTGTTCACCAACAGTACTTTCTTGCCACAGATCAGACAATCTGAGTTTTTATTTTTTAAATGAAATATGTGAAATTTTCTTTAGACACACACACAGACATCAAGAATCAGCATATGAATCTCAACAATGGTGACATGTTTCATGCTGCAATGCATGCTGGAAGCCACCATAGTATAAAACTCATTGCTCCCAGCATGCATTGCGGCATAAAGCATGTCACCATTGTTGAGATTCATATGCTGATTCTAGATGTCTGTGTGTGTGTGTGTGTGTATAAAGAAAATTTCCTGCAATGTATTTAAAAATCAAAATTCAGAAAGTTTGATCTCTGGCAAGAAAGCTGAAAATAATTTATTGATAATAATGAACCCCTTTTGGTCAGGGATAAGATTATTGAACTATTCTACTTTATAATGATGAAAACCTGATCATCTTTGTTTCTGGTTCTCTTTGCAACAATTTATGTGTTTTGGTAAACACTGTTACAAAGGCCACTTACATAAAAAGTCAAGAGTCAGCTGCCTAACTAAATGAAACACCGATCACCATAATGATGATCAAACATTCTCATGAAACAGTTTTCATAGACGGAAAATATTGTTTAGGGAAAGATATATAATTTTCATTGACTCAAGTTATAAAATATAGATGTGAACCATTACCCTAAATCATTTTAATTGGATGAATGAAAAAAAAAAAATCAGTGTACGCAAAATAAAGGGAATTGCAGAACTTTGAATGTATATGGATAATGTATGTGAATTCATTTCCATTGGTTTCTGAGAAAATCGACAAGTCATTTGTTATATAGACATGTTATAAGGTACTATTCATCAGTCTTGCAGACGGTGGAAAGATGTCATTTCATCATAAAAGATGGAAAATGTAATCCAGTACTCTCTCCTTTGATGTCTGAATGATTTCTTTCAAGCAAGACTTGGGTACTGACAACTAGGCAGGGCACTATTTGGTGATTGTAATTTCCTGGTCCTTGTTTAGATTTATAAAGTATGAAATGATCAAGACAGCAGCATGCCTTCAGTTTTCAAAGCATGTGGCAATCCAACCTGGCTAGGTTTGTAGTGCTGGGTGCCAATATGTGAATGACAGGTGTAAAGACATTTCATATGAGAAAGAACAATTCATCAATGATTTCTTTTTAATACAAAACACCATTTGGGCAGAGTCCACATGAGCGTCGGATTGTTAAAAGCAGCAGATAGATAGGAGTAAGGAGCAGAAGCAAAGTTTAATCTACACCCACAAACCCCCTCCAACCCTCCACTCGTTCTCGCTGGAGCAGCTGGACAAGCCTGAAGATTTAATTTAAGAGAGCAGAGAATTCCGTGGCCCTCGTCCATGTAACTGACGGCAACTGCAGTGAACCGACTACAGCATCCTGGAATTCAAATGGCACGGAATTCTTGCAAGATTATTGGAAGGATCTCAGACCCAGTCATTTCCACTGACCTGTGAGCCTGGTATCCCTTGTGAACCCTACAAGCAAGTAAATGGCCAGTTACCAAATTAAAGGAAGAAAAAATAAAGGCTTACATAGTCCTTTCCTTTTCACATGACAAAAAACAAAAACAGAAAAACAGACAGTTCTTCTGTTAGAGGGTCCAAGGATGACATCAACAACCGCATGCTGGCTCATTCACATTCATTGGCGATTGTCAGGCAGTCTCTAGATCTTCTTGTTCAGAACCATGAAAACTTGCATTCTATGGGCATTCCTATACTGCTAAAATAAGTCAAAATATTGCTACTTCCCTTCAACAAGGAGCTGTTTCAATTTCTGAACAGATTCTTCAACTCCACTTAATGTTCTGTAGATATGAAATGTTTTGAGCAAGCAGTGATTGGATCTGGTTCGTAGGCCATTCGAGGTGAACCCCTGGAAGGTCAGATCACCTAAAGAGAGCTATTCTCAACCAGTGTTTTAATACACACTTGTAGAAGCAAGTTGTGATGCGTTAACACACAATCACTCATTTAGTGTCAGCCCAACATGACTCTAGGCATTGTTCCAAGACCGAGTGACATTAATTGAGATTCCACAACTATTTCCAGCATTTGGACTCCAAAATAAAAGAGACATCATAAAGACATCAACACTACGAGCAACTTATAAAACACTCACCCCAAAGTGTTTTATTTATGTTGGTATTTCCCTGTGAGCGACTGGCACTGCTATGGAGACTTCTAAACATCGATCACTGTATATGACTCTTTAGACATCTTCTTTTTTTTCTGTTTTTTTTTCTTATTGTGCAGAACACTAATCTAACGTTGTTTTGTAGACATTTTCAGTGGTAAATGTATGGTAAATCTGGTAAAATGGTAAATCTACTTTACACTATAAAGTATGAAAATCTCTGATTGACGTAAACTCTTTGAATGGCCGTGATTCACTATCCAACCAAAAGCAACAACGTCATTATTATATACAGTATGCATACATAACTACGACTGCCGTTTCATTTAGTTTGCATACTCTGTTTTGATGTTTTCATTCTTGCATCTGTCGAACCACCTATAGCCAATTTCACTAAGTACAACATGTTCCTGGATCAACATCTTAGCTGATCCTGGAACAGCATCCCAGGCAACCAATCAGATTTGAGGGAAAAGTTTACAGTTTAGGTTTAGGCTTACAGTTAGGGTAAGGTGCTTCTACATCAGTGTTATTCATCTATCAGTTCCCTCTGATTTAAGGGATAAGTTATGTGTAGGGTTAGGCTTAGGGGTAGGGTTAGGACTAACATTTTCAGACAGGAATGTTGTTCCAGGATCAACAAAATATGTTGAACCAGGAACATGCCTTACTTGGCAAAACCACGGAGACCATGGGGGTATGGTAGCTACCCTAATTTGTTGTTTGGTGGATGTATATGACTTCATCTTCAGCTGTATAGTTTAAATCATGGTGACAGCCAAACGCTGACATTGTGACTTCATTTCAAGACATCATTTGTCACAAACAGAAAGACATGCTTATGAAATGTTTACGTTTTATGACAGAGTGCACTGGGGTGAAACACCCGAACATGAACATATCATCCCCGGATGGGTTTACAGTGCAGTCTGAGCTGGCACAGACCAACTGATCATTTATTTCCATTATTTATCACAAAGAACAGTATTGTGCAAATCAAAGTCGAAAAAAGTCAATGCAAGAGCCAACTGTGGCGGTCTGATCAGTTGGCGATGCGTGAAACATGTCCCAGATGGCTCACATATGCATGAGGTTTGTGCATGTTGAATACTTTTCTGACAAGTCAGGGCTGAGATATGATATGACCAATAAACAGAGATCACATGATCTCTCCACTCTTGCTCCTCACAAGAACCAGGGGCGTCAAAGTACGTTCATGTAACAAGAAAGTTAGTTGTGTGATTTAATTATTTTCTTTTTAACACTATCAGTGTTGGGGAGTAACTAATTAGATGTAACTGAGTTATGTAATAATTGTAACTGTAATCTGTTACAGTTACTGAGAAAAAAAGTGTAATTAAATTACAGTTACGTATGAAAATGTTAACGATTACAAAGAGGGTTACATCTGAATACTTTCTGTAAAAAGCTAGAACATGTTAAACAATATTAATTTGTTGCTTTGCCTGATTTTGATGTGCACGATGCCATCTGCCATTGAAAGGCTGTTTAGTAAAGCAATGCTATTTTGATGCTTTTGATTGGTTATCATGTTTGAATTTGCAGCGCACCACATCTGCCAAAGCTTTAGGCTACAACCAGTCTGAAAGTTGCCACCATGGTGAGGGATAGAAATGCGTTCCAGTGCTGGAAATAGATAATAAAAACAGTATATTAAACTATTTCTTATTATGATTTTAAATCTGTATTTAACCTCAGAACGATCTCAAAGTAAAAAGAATTGCTTAAGTCTGATTTTGTGATAGCTGTGCTTTAAAACTAAATTATTATAATCTTAATTCAAGTGATGAAGCATTTTGAAAATCTGACAGTAATCGGTGTTGAGTAGTACTTTAACTTTAAGGTTAACCCTGCCTGGTTGAAATGTTTGTAAATGATTAACCGTTCAAAAAAATGTGTTCGAAATTTAAAAAAGTAATCAAAAAGTAATCAAATGTAATCAGTTACATTACTTTAATAAAGTAATTGAAATGTTACACTACTTATTACATTTTTAATAAGGTAATTTGTAATCTGTTACCAGTTACATTTCCAAAGTAACCTTCCCAGCACTGAACACAATTAACTCCAATAAGCTCCAGGAGGCGAGAGAGGGTGGCTGACCTGGGATGGTCCACATGCAAGCCAATCCTATGATCAGCCAATCATTCGTTCAAGTGCTTTTAAACCATTCCAGCGCGATAAGACGCTAAAGAGAACTTAATTCATACAGGCATGAAACGGTTTCTGGAACAAGAAAACATTTATGGTTGTGGTTTGCTATTGGTGGATCTCATGTGAGTGACAAATTGCCCCGCCCTCGCACCAGTAAACACACCATCAAAGAAAAGAAGAGATGTGACTGCAAGATTGAGGGAATGTTCATTTGATTCAAGATTATGAGGGCGCATTAATTTAAAACAATATTGATATGCACAGATACATACTTTATAAAAAACACTGCAACATTCCATTAAAAAAATAAGAATTTTTATTTCATGGTGACTTTAATGTTAATCATAAAGCAAAGGAAAAAAAGAGAAAATCACTCACTGCTCTTGACTGAATGACTTTTGTAGCTTTAATAAGGTTTCATCTAAAATGTATTTATACAGAGAAAACTATGCTGTGTTGTTTTACATTTGATTTAGTATCAATTTCTGTAACTTAACTTTTTTTTAGTACTTCTTACCTGAAAGAAATACTTTGTTCTTTGTTGTACTGTGTTTATTTTTGCAATTGCTTGTCATTTGTTTATTTTATTTTATTACTACTGACTATTTACTTTGTGTTTAATCATGTTTAAACTTTATCAAACTTTATGTTTATAACCCTTACTTATAAACTTTATTTTATTTATATGTTTCACAGACCAGGCTAAAGTCTAGTCACAGACTAAAATTCTTTTTATTATTTAAATTCTTTTAAAATATTTTGCCTATTATGGGCCCTATTTTAACGATCTAAGCACATGGTCTAAAGCGCAGGGCGCAAGTTCACTTAGGGCACGTCCGAATCCACTTTTACTAGTTTAACGATGGGAAAAATGGTCGGTGCGTGTCTAAAGTGTCTAAAGCGTGCCAAGCGCATGGTCTAAAAGGGTTGTCCCTATTCTCTTAATGAGTAATGTGTGTGTTTTGGGATTTACGTGCGTTAAACCAATCAGAGTCTCATCTCCCATTCCCTTTAAATGCCAGTTGCGCTCGCACCATGGCGGATTCGCTATTTGCATGACGGAATTTGATAGTGGAAAGACCGAATGCGTCTCCAGAGCGCAAAAGGATCTGCTCGTGCGCGAGGTAAAAGCGCGCAAGCAGACCAGCTACGGGACAAGCCGGATTCATTCCACCATATCTTTATGTACACAATAACAATCTTTTACATTGTAATCCTTTTATTTTAAATATTTGGCTAGTTTGTGTGCTACTGTGTGTTTAATAAGCAGAGTGTATGCGCGTTGTGGACCCGCCTATACCAAAGAGGGACATACCTGGAAATTCAAGCTTCGCCTTTCGCACTTTTACACTCAGTGAGGAATGCGAGGGAGAGATTACTCGCGACTGCCGGCAGGTTTGAAAGGAAGGAAGCGAAAGACAGAATTAAAGGACAAGTTCGGTATTTTACACTTAAAGCCCTGTTTACAGATCGAAATAGAATGGTTAAGATTAAAATTTGGACACATGCTCCTGTCCCGAGAATTTTAGGTTTATTTCGCAATTGGCAAAGGTGCATCATCGCCACCAACTGGGCTGGAGTGTCTATTATTCAAGCTCGTTTGGAAAAATAGATCCACAGTTTTCAACGAATGGTAAAACACCTGTTGGAAAGCATCTTTTGCAGCGATTTTTGTGTGAGCATATCAGTGAACACCCCTGACCACTCGGTGAGTTTCACGTCTTTGTAAACGAAAGTTTAATGCGTTTTATGAAGGATTGTTCCAGTGCACCTATACACCCATTCTAGAGGTTTTGGGGAAAGCGAAAGAAACCTAAAATTCTCGGGACAGCAGCATGTGTCCAAATTTTAATCTTAACCGTTCTATTTCATCAGAAACGATCTGTAAACAGGGCTTTAAGTGTAAAATACCGAACTTACCCTTTAAAACAACAACGCGACAGGCAAATATGGAAAGAGGAGCTCATGAGGAGCAAGGATTATAAAAGGGCGAAGTTGCCTGCTTTCTTCTCGACAGGTAATTCAGCCTATTTGTGTAAATTCAAAGTTTTATAGTTAACTATAGCATGGTTGTGCATACCGCTAGAATGACGTCTAGGATACTTTTCCTCAGCCACCGTAGGAGTTAAAACGCCCTCGGAATGGGAGGGGCTAGAAAGTAATATTCAGTTGACGTCATGTACAATTTCACCGCTAGATGGGAGAAAATCTTACACAGTGTAGCTTTAAACAACGTGGTGCAGGACGTGAAAATGATAACTGTGTCGGACTGAGACTAGCAAAAAACACTTGCGTCGCGCTTGGTGCTGCATTGCGCCGGGTGTAAGATAGGGCCCTAAATGTTAAAAATGATTTCAATTGTACTGTAAAGTTGAATGGCTATAATTACTCAATTCATTCCCAGAAATTGAGGAACAAATATTGTTTTTTGTTTCTTGAAATTATTATATATAATATTCATGTCACGGGACAACATCTACATGGATGAGTACCAAAAGTATCCATGCTTGAACAGTTCATGTTTTAAGAAATGGGAAAATCATTGTTAAGTCTCATGAAGAAATGCTGTTTCCCCCGCCTAATTTATTGCATCCACATTGCATTGAGAAATGAGTCCAAATCTGACACAATAGGATCTGTTGCCTTTTTTCCTCCTTTTACTTTTTGGTTATTTATTTCCAGCGTCAAACTATACACACATCTCTTCTTCCGTTAATGATGCATGCATGTGTTTTATGGCTGTGTGTCACTACTCAGGAAGGGAACTATAGAAGAAAAGACTTCTTGTTTTATGCTAAATCATACTCTAATAGTAGAACACTGTTATGATGATGACCACATTGTTGTGAAAAGCATTTGTTTTTTTGGAACTGTGCTCTTCCAAAGCGGTTGCGCAAGACTGATGAAACGAAAAGTGATCTTCAGCATCTTGAAACCGTTCGACTGTGACATGGTTCAGTGTAAACATACAACCATATCATCGGGAGTGAGAATGAACTCTAAGGACTTGTTTGCAAATTTTGCTTTATGAGCATATTGTCTGCACCTGGGGACGAGCACAGGAAGTGATGCGTGGCTCCTGCGGGAGTTGGAGGATGTCAGTGTGGACTCTGCGACATGAGGATCAGCCATTATTCACAATCAGAGGCCAGAAGCGAGCAGTTTAAGGACAGGTCTGAGCCAGCTAATGAAAAGCACATGTGCTTCTCAAGACTCGCTGGCTCTTCCCAGCTCATCTGCCTGGCCCACACCCTTCATTCTCTCTGCATATACCCCTCGCTCCCTTTCAAGTCTGAAACAAACTGGCTCCTCTCACTGAGACAATAGAAAAGCATGTGGAAAGCAAAACCTGACATACTTTCACAGGGTTATGCTGTTCTGGTTTCTGTACAGATCAAAACAATATCTGGTTTTGAGATCAGGTGACTAAATAAAATGCAGCTGCCTGTTTAGCCATTGCGAAATTAATCCAATAAATTCAATGCAAAAAGTCTTGCGAGCCAAATCTTTCACCGTCACCTCCAATCTAAGCATGATGTTTATAAGATCAAACTCACGCACATGTGCAATGAAGGAAACCGCCTACAGTTTCAGGTCATGCAAGCTATGTGACTTTGGGTGCTATTCACCCGAAATGAGCCATTTTGTACAGCGTTGGCAGAGGGAAGCAATGCAGAATCCTCCTTTGCTTCAGGCACTGGGACTGTCTGATGGTTTCCAAAAGTTACCCTCCCCAATTTCAACAGTTCATCACAATAATGATGACAGGCTTCACAATTAGCTCTGTTTTTCAAGGCCTCGCATGACTCAAGCTCATGACTCATATCACTCGTCTCAGCCATCACATTGCTTTAATTAAACACCAGGTATCTTTTCGCTGTCTATGTGTTCACAGGAGTCGCCATGCATACAGTAGATGTTTTTCAATACTGTCTGCGAAGGCTTATGAGTAATCCCAAGATTTACAATAGGTACACTGGAAATGATAAACCATAATGTTGTACTATCAGGCACTTGAATCATACTTTGCTGATGACCTTTTGATTATAGTTGCTACACCATTATAAAATGGTCATGACTTCTTATGGTAGAGCAGATGGCTAAGGGGAGGAAACAATCTTTCATTTACTGTATAATTTCCGCTATCAACTGAAATAAATCGGTCATTATAGAAGAACTATAAGTCAAATAACAAATTTACAGTTGTGAACCATAAAGAACCCATTTAAAGCTTTTTAGTTGCCAGATGCTTTAGCCAAAGTGGCTCAAGGTAAACATTTTATCAGTGAGCCTAAATGCTAGAAAAGTTTTCACTGTAAATAAATGGTCAGTAAAAACAAGGTTTTGTGAGAAAATGTTGATTGTCCTCCCCGGAATAAAGTAAATATTATAGGATCTTAAAAAATCGTGGGAATCTGGTCAGACTGGGGCCCATTCCACTGATGGAGAAAAGTTAGCCACGGGGCCCAGAAATCCCAGAGGGACCACTGCATCCATCAATTGTCCAAACAGCTTGTCCTATGTATGGTCTCAGGTTTAATGAACTTGTCTTTTTAAATGTACATGCACTTACATTTTTACAGCTCTCTCTTTTTTTGATTATCACATGATCAGAGGGCCAGGGATGTATGGGACATTTGAAAAACATGCATGCAATGTTCTGGCAATCTGTAACTTTAGACTGGTTAGCTGGCGAAACTAAGCATGGTTGAGCCCCTTAGTACCAATTGACCATCATTTAAGTGCCACAGCCTACCTGAGTGTTGTTGCTAACCATGTCCATCCCTTTATGATCACAGTGTACCCATCTTCTAATGGCTGCTTCAAGCAGGATAACGCACCATGTCACAAAGCTCAAATCATCTCAAACTGGTTTCCCCCAGTCTCCCTGCCCTTGACCTGTTAAGGGAAGTTGGCATTCGCATTCTCAACTATCTCGATGTCTGGCTCATTCTGGCTCACTCTTGAGATTTGTGAACACAGTGACCTGGTGCTCAGGCACCTCAGCTTTCTGGGGCTATGGGTCAACTGGGAGAAGAGCAAGTTCTCCCATGTGCAGAACAAGGAGTGCCCTTAGAACAAGTGTCCAGGCACGTTGTTGTCACAACGGATGTCTCTAATGGGCTGGGATGCTGTATGCAAAGGGCACACAGACTCTGGCTCCTGGACAGGACCTTGACTGCAGTGGCATATCAGTTGCCTGGAGTTGTTGGCAGTGCTGCTCACCCTGCACCAGTTTCTGTTTCAGGGCAAGCACAGGTCCGGATGGACAACACTGCGACGGTTGTGTTAGAGTTGGGGTACTCGAACTCGGACTTGGACTCGAGTCCAGTTCGCACTTGGATGAATTTGTACTCAGACTTGACACACGGACTCGGACATTTTAGACTCGGAAAATTTGCAGAGTACAGTCGAGTCCGGCACAGGAGGACACAATAATATACAAAAACAAAACTAAACTACTTGTGTTGTTTCAGCGTTGAGCATTGTAGCCAATCACAGATATGTATAAGCGCATGAACACAGTGGCAAATCAGAGGCGTTTTAGAGTCACCATGCGGAGAATTCGCTCAAAATGTATGTTCAGAATCAGCACAAGCTTTATCCTTTCGCAAATCCCCTCATAAACAACAAAGTCTAGACGCGATATAAATAAAAGATTCACTGTGCAGTGCGGACAACTTCAGTGTTTATGACAATATTTAGTGAGAGTGCAGAACGCGGTAAGTAAGTGATGGCTTAAAGGGAGCACTATTGACAATCTAAATAATAGTTTTGTTTTTCATGCTTCTAGAGGACCAATGGTTACGTTCACACTGTAAATTATAAAGAGTGATAACTGCATTTAAATGTGGGAGTGAATCCGCTAAATTTTAGTCCTGTGAGTCATGAAATTGCGATGATTGACATAGTAACCATAGCAACATGAGAACGTGATAACCATAGCAACATTTTGGCATCTAATAATGTTATGATTTTTGTTACAGTTACACTTTAGTCATAAGTTTACATACACCTTGCAGTATTTCCAAAATGTTATTTAATATTTATTTTTTTTAATAAGAAGGATCATAAAAACATTGTTTCTATTTAGTACTGCCCTGAAAAAGCTTTTTCACATAACAGATGTTTAATAGCTTAGTCCACAAGACAAAATACAAACACAAAATACAAGACAAATTACATAGGCTTGATTTTAATATTGTGTGATTTTAATATATTTAATATTACCTGAATGATCCACAACTGTTTTTTTTTTTGTTTTTTTTATGATTGTTCATGAGGAAAAATCCTCCAGCTCCTGCACATTCTTTGCTTTTCCAGCATCTTTTCCTGCATATTTGACTCCTTACTAGCATTGACTATGATTGTGAGATCCATCTTTTCACACTGGTGACAACTAAGGGAATCATACACAACTATTACAAACCCTGCAAACATTTAGTGATGCTCAAGAAGGAAGCATCCGTTAAGAGTCAGGGGGGTGTAAACTTTTGAACTGGATCATTGGTGTAAATTGTTTTTATTTTGTTTAAAAATTCATTAATTAATTTAGTGCTGCCCTTCAGAGGCTAAATAAGATAATAGCATGTAAAACAAAATAAGAACAATTTAAACATCACCATCATCTTGCTCAAAAGTTTACCACTCGCTCTTAATGCATCGTGCTGCATTCTTCAGCATTACCTTGCAGATTCTGAAGGATGTACAATAGGTAAACGTATGACTGTAACTATACATTGCAATCATTTTGTAAGGTTTAAAATATTTATTTAAGAGCTCAGTGTTGAGACCTTTTGCCGGAATTTGATTGACAGGCGATCTGACCAATCATAATGCAGATACCCGCCATTTTGTTCGACAAACAAACCAAACCAGTTAGTAGATTAAAGTCAGTGGACTTGAACTTGAAAAGTGGTGTGTATTGATATCTTTTTGCAGTTCTGATGTTCATTCATGTTTAATTAGTGCTATAACTAGAAGAGATTATCAGTTCACGTGCTGCTTGAACTGAGGCCTACACATTAAAGCACCACAAAACAGTATTTATTGTTTGAATTTCATAAAAAAAATTTTTTTGAAAGCTGAGACTTTATTTCATACCAAAAGTAGCCTGCTCTGTCTTGTCTGCTGGCGCATTGTCAGTGTCCTCTTTGCTCTGCAATATATTTTTCACTGTGTGAGAACATATGGAGTGAGAGCGGAATGGCTTGTCCAACGTAGCAACAGTATCTAAGAGGGGCGGGTCTGTGTGAAAGGTCAATTTCAAATCATTTAAATCTTTGTGGACTCGGCCAGACTCGACTCGGACTCGGATGTTAAGGACTCGGACTCAATCAGCACTTAAATATATAATTACACAAAACGATTTTCAAAGCTCCAGGGCTTGAGACCTACAGAATATACTTCCACACTTTTGTATTCCTACAACGGCAGTAGTTTAGTTTTCCCCCTCCGTTTAGCCTAAAACACTATGTTCATGGTCATCCAGTTTGAAATGTTGTCTACGAACATGGAGGTTTTTCAGATTTTCCGTTGAGACGTTCTCTACGTATTTGCAATTCTTTGCCTACAACGCACCGGACCCTTCAGTGAAAAACTAAAGCAATTCACTCCCGCTAAATGTTTACTCTTTGAATTCTTGCACTTGAGAACAGTTGAAAGTTGAAACCATTATGACTAAAAGTTTGCTAAGAAGTATTATCAACTCAAAAAAGGTGGTATTTGACTGTTCACCCATATCCATAGCAGACTGGTGGGAGTGGCCTTGGAAGGCAACATGCCCAGTGCATTATGGGTGCTGAAGTTTTTATACCTATTTGGCAAAAGGGAAGACAACCACATTTTTATCTGGTCAGGTAGCCCCGCCATTTGAGCACTACACTCATTGTTTTCTGTCTTCCGGTTTATATTTCCACAGCATTAAGGTAAGATCTTACAGATTTATTTAATAAATGAACATACAAGGGCCAGGGAACATGTACAACTGGTGGTTTATAAATCAAATTCTGTGAAAATCTGTGTAGCTTTCTGCAGAGTTCTGCTGGCACAGAATGTGTGTGATCCTACCCATTATCTACCATTTGAGTGAAATACAGGAACACACAGCCATGACTGATTTTAAAATTTGGTCAACTGCTGAACTGCAGGCACTGAGCACATTCAGATACTTCCTTACGTCCAATCTAATCTCAAATACAGTGTTTTCTGAGGATTCTGTTCATGCTAGGTCATGTGCTCCACATCAGCTATATGTGAGGCCTGGGGTCCGAATGCCGTCTGCTTTTCCTCAGATCTGTTAAGTATTTTTACCTCAAAGATGAAAAGCGAAAGATTAGACAATTATCTCCTTCTTCACTCCAACAATCACAGCCAAAGACAACTTCCACTGCAAAATCTGATATCGGGGAGTTTATAAGCTCTTTCAGAGTGAAAAGGTCTTTCTCAGAGGAGCCAGTGAGCTGCTCCAAAGTTTATCGAGCCTGGTTACATTTGTTTAATTCCTTATCTCTCCAAACATGTCGCTGGAATCGGCGCTGCTTTAGGAAATTCAATTATACCCGAATGGGGCTAATGCACCAATAGTGCTTGGTTTGACAGAGAAAGCAACAATATTTACATTACAGTATCAGAATGGGTCCAGTTGCACTTTGTAGACGCCAAGATTTCCACATATTGTATTGCCCGTGTTCCAATAACATCATCAGCGCTGATGCCCCATTGTTTGAGTAGCACTGATGTAAGTTTACAATAATTTAGTCAGCTGGGCTGAAAACGATCAGGTCGCCCACTCATTTCATCAAAAAAAAAAGAAAAAAAGAAAAAAGGATATTCTGACCATAAGGTAAAAGCCAGTAGCCTAAAAGTGTACTGAAGAAACATGGCAGTATTTGTACTTATTTCAAAACATAGAATCAAGAATACTCTGATCAACTCTGGGCACTGGGACCTCAGACATATATAAATGTATATTTTTATAATAATGTGTGTGTATATATATATATAAACTGGTGCTTTTTTGTTTAATGACTTTACATGAAGATTTTCCAGCTCACTGAGATGCTTGAATCAATCAATATAATTTTGGAAATATTTTGTTAATTCTAATAGCAGATCTGTTAGGTTTTAATGTCACTTCCGAGTATAAATGCCAAATATAATAAGGCACCAACATTTCTTTTACACATATAATAATGTGTAGTAAATACCGTTCAAACACATGAGGTTATTATTCATTTTTACATTTTTTAAAGAAAAAATATTTCTATTTCAAATAAATGCTTTCTTTTTATCAAAGAATCCTGAAAAATTGTATGTATCAAGGTTTCCAAACTGAAATGAAGCTACTGTACACAACTGTTTTCAACATTGAGAATAATAATAAATGTTTCTTGAGCATCAACTCATCATATTAGAGTGATTTGTGAAGGATCATGTGACACTGAAGACTGGAGTAATGATGCTGAAAATTCAGCTTTGATCACAGGAATAAATTACATTTTAAAATATATTAACATAGAACAGAGTTTTTTTAAATGTATTATTTCATAATATTACTGATTTGACTGTATTTTTTAATCAAATGAATGCAGCGTTGATAATCCTTCTAAACTTTTTTTCCTTAAAACATTCCAATCATTACAAAATCTTGCTTTTGAATCGTAGTGTATACTATGGGACAGTATATGCATATGTTAAACTTTACTATGGTGTATTTTAAAGTGCCATGATTTAGTGCCATCATTACAACACTTACCATGGTACCACCACAGTACTTTTTTGTAAGGGTAGTGATACAAATTTCATGACAACTTGTAAGCATGCAAATAAGTGTCCTTGTATGAATGACCATGAATAGCTCTTACCAGCTCCATAACCTCCAGCCCCTAAAGCTCCCGTTTGAGCACCAGTGCCAAGAGTCCCAGCTGCTCCTCCATATCCTCCTGCTGAACAAGAGCGTAGTGCATTAGTATCCCTCTCGCGTTTATGAAACACTTTATCTGTGTCCGCTCGAGTAGCATACATTGCACATTACTGACTGGCACACAGGTGAACTTTGACTTTTATGGGTGTTACATGAGTAACTGCGAGTGACAGCTCACTCTTACTGATATAGTCTGGCAGTAAACGCACTTAACAATAGCTGTCGAGTTACAGAACTGATGATAGGTTTATAATGTGTAACATGAAATACAGTGCCATCATTATTGCAAGGAAAAAATATACAGTTACAGTACGTGGTTTATTGAGTTCACCTGATATCCAACAGATATTACAAAGATATGATTTTGAAATTTTAATTTAGAGAACAGAATTCACAAAAAATATTGTGACTGAAGAGGGTTTGGAATAAGGTGCTTGTACTTCAGCCAAACGCATTCCTGAATCTGGTTCAGTGTGCTGATGCTGTTGTCATGACTGATGCCTTCATATTGTCATTTTCATGTTAATTCTACACCACTGATCAGTTGGCAAAATAATTAAAATGGTTCAGTTAATATTAAGTTCTGAGGTGCAACATTGATTGACTGTTCGGTTGTTTGGTTGGTTGGTTGGTTGATTGAGTTAATAAAGTCTGAATGATGTTAAACAACACAGGATTCTGGTCTCAGTGGAGGAAATCACCCTACAGTGCTCATAGTCAAAGTATAATGATCTTACCTGCTGCTTTTGCTGCTTTTGCTGCATTGTATTGGGACGTCCCAGCACCTGTTAAAACCAGTGAGAGTTATAGGACTATCAGTGCAGAAGAATACACATCTTGTCAAGTGCAACCGAGAAAGAAATGGTTCAACTTTACTCTCAACCTCAGACGGCACCACAAAGCATGTGAAATTCTTCTTTGGAAGACATTCAAGAGTTCGGTTTTAGATGCCTAGCAGCTGGTAAACTAGATCTTCCAGCATGAAAAACACGGCTTTTTGTATTCGAAATCCATTCTGTGAGTTCTGATTGAAATCATAAATGTGTTTATGATGAGCAAAGTGGTGAGCAGATCATGGCTGTTATTGGTTATACCTGGGTAAAGTCCAGCACCTGGTAGATATCCAGCCCCACCTGGTCCTGCTCCAGCTGAACCCTGAGGCACATACACCCCTGAAACAGAAAAACACCAGTTGTCAGGGTATGTCTTTCATGTCTCCCAAGCCCGACCCTAGCTGACATCCGAAGAGAAGAATTCAGGCGAATGATGTGTCTCGGAGGAAACAGAAACGGCTCTGAAAATGCTGAAGACCTTGAAAAGCATTTCTGTGGAAATTTTACTGATGTCAATTACTCATGGAAATCATTTGGCCTTCAGCTGAAGTCAAAAATGTGATTGCGATCAGATTCGAATGAACTCATTTTCATTTCATGTCTTTCTCTTTTTCCTTTCCTTTACTGACAAAACAGGAATAAGCACTAATACAACAGAAGGAAGGACATTACGGGTGAAACTAATGCTTGTGCTGCTACAGAAGATGATGGGAAATGTATGGGACAAAAAGCCTCATAACCTAGCTAAATGAGTGTCTAAGTCTATCGTTATTGTGCATCAGCAGTATACAAAATGGGTACAATCTGCTATCCACAGTCAAACAGCTTACTGACAAACTCACTTTTATTGTGATACAAACTTGTTAGGGTGACCATGCTTAATCCTCCATGGGACTAATTGTGAAATCACAGTTAAAACAAATAAATGACTTTATATTTTACATATATTTAAGACTAAAATCATTTCCCAAAATTAGTTTTCTACATCCGACCTTGGCCTTTTTTAGGATTTTGTCATTTATAACTGACTTTGTCCTATTAGGGTCAATCATTTTTGGCAAATTGTCTGAAACTTCACACACTTGACTCTCTGAAAAGGAGTGGAAAGGAGTTAGTGTTTCCAAAAAACATTAAACAGCTTTATTAACATTCCACTTCATCTTGTTCTACTATATTTCATTTGGAACTCACATGTGAAAATGTACAAAAAATAGAATTCAGATGCAATTTCACTGCCTGGAAAGTAGTGAAACCATGTCTTAGTGTTTTAAAAAGCATTAAAAAATAATCGTTTCTTTCTTGGAATTCCAATTCAATAATTGTTGCGCAAGTGGAAATCAACAAGACCCTTCTTTTTCAGTGTAGCCCACACTTTCCACACCGAACTTGATTTTGACCTGTTTAGTCCTGAATTGTGGAGCATTAGTTTGTCAGTGTAGTGAAGATCATAGGCATCTTTCCTGACCTCTGCTTGTAGTATGGATCACTTCTTCCATACTGGCAGGATAATGTACTCAAATGTCTGACTTCCACAACAATCTACGGCTTATATTCTTCATCACTACCATTACCCTCACTGCTACTATCAGTATCATCCAATATTCAACCTCTTCCTTTCTTTCTACGACCTCATTTTCTGATGCACTGCCGTCACTATCATCAATACTTTCTGATAAAGGCACAGCTTTTCCCTTTCTGTCTGCTATAAAACTTACTAAGATCAACCTAAAACACAGGCAAAAGACGTTTATACTGCCTGCCAATACTGAAGAAAATATGTAACCTCAAAAGGATTGTGTCATTTATACGATGTACAAATTTTTTTGGTCATTAAGTTATTGATTTTACAAAATATCCATTAAAAATGACCAAAAAAACGTTAGAAAGCACATATGGATAAACAATGGAAAAGGAAATTTATAGGAATTTATATATAAAAGGATAAAAAAAGGAATTTATATATATATTTTCTAGTCTAAAATGAACAATAGAGCATGTGACCTAACATGTGCTTATTTCTCCTTCACTTCCTTGTTGCCAAAAATGTCAAGCACATGGCTAATAGATGTCGTTCATTTTATTGGCTAAAGGGGATGTCATAGGATATTACTAAAATGTATTATTTATTTATTTTTGGTTGAACATTATTATTGTATTTTAAATGCAAATTTCTTAGCGTCGTTGCAAAAGAAGTTTTGCCATGTCATGTTTGTTTGTTTTGCAAAGGCACTATAGCATTACATGTATTCTTTGACGAAAGTATTGCTACATCAATATGGTAATCATTCAGTATCATGGTATATACCAAAGTACTATACTATAGTATAACCAATACTGTAAGGAAAGGTGAGAACATTACTTATAGTCTCAGGGAGTGGGCTACATTTTGGGAGGGCAAAATGCTATACGAATACGACTATATGTCTACGAACAGCTTCACATGAGGTCTTGTTAGCTCAGGATTTAATTATGAAGTTACATTTCGATGCCAGACCCGATTTGCATCACAAAATCGTGATGGAGAATGTGAACAGACCCTCCGATGACAGAGACTTTTAATAGGTTTTGCATGTTTCTCGAAGGCTATTTAATCAAATCCATACGTCCCAGCTTCTTTTGTGTTTATTAGCAGCAATGCAGTAAGCATGGTATTTTATTATGGAGTTGCACGAAAAGCCTGTCATTATTCAGTAATGGATTATACAGGCTTTATTTTTATTATTATTATTGTTTAAAAAACCTCCCACTCAAGGCCGCAGTTGTCATGTGAAAGAAAAAGCCACACATGGGAAGAATCCTTCACAGTTGGCAGATCAGGTGCGGTGATTAAAACTACAAAAGCAAGCTGTGAATTGCCCTGGCATTGACTTGCAGATGAGGCAGTGAAGAAATGGAACAAAGATCTTTATTAAGCTAGTGGAAAGTTTACATATACTGTCATCATGCCCTCTGAACAAGAGGAAACCTTCACATGCTTTGCAAGGACATTATCTCATAGCTTCAAAACATGATTAGGGGGGACAAAATGTTTAGTCTGAGGCAAAGCTACATTTTTTTTGCTTTTGGAAAAAAAGCTTCAGCTTACACGATAATGCCAGCAGCGTTTTCTCTTACCTTCTCAGCAGTGCAAGTTTACTTGACTTGTTTGAAACGGAACAAAAGGAAATTGTGAATTTGTGTGCTGTATGTGCCCTCATGACTAACTGCTGATATAATTACCAGTATACTGAACTTTATCACATTATGGGAAGGACTTTAAGGGGTGAGAAATCACCTGAGAAATCAAATTGCCTTGATCCGTTGTCACATAAAAAGTATTTGTACCATTAAAACCTCCTACAAGTTTCATAGCTGAAAATGTCTTACTCATTATAAACAAAGCGTTTAATCAAGCTCCAAAAACAGCTTGTTTGGATATTGCGGGATCTGTGACATCACACAGGCAAAAATATTTTCATATGCCTGCCTCCAGAGCAAGACATCGAAGAATAGTTATACATCATCTCACCATAGGCCCCGCCCACTGGCATTCATTTGCTTAACGGCTGACATTTGCCTTCACTCGATGTGAACGTCGCATCAAAACCAAATACAACCCATTATAATGACTGAAGCTGTCTGCACTGATACAGTTTACAGATGTGTGTTCAGATTATAATGACTGAAGCTGTCTGCACTGATACAGTTTACAGATGTGTGTTCAGATTATAATGACTGAAGCTGTCTGCACTGATACAGTTTACAGATGTGTGTTCAGATTATAATGATTGACGCTGTCTACACTGATACAGTATACAGATGTGTGTTCAGATTATAATGACTGACTCTGTCTACACTGATACAGTATACAGATGTGTGTTCAGATTATAATGACTGACGCTGTCTACACTGATACAGTATACAGATGTGTGTTCAGATTATAATGATTGACGCTGTCTACACTGATACAGTATACAGATGTGTGTTCAGATTATAATGACTGACTCTGTCTACACTGATACAGTATACAGATGTGAGTTCAGATTATAATGACTGACGCTGTCTACACTGATACAGTATACAGATGTGTGTTCAGATTATAATGACTGACGCTGTCTACACTGATACAGTATACAGATGTGAGTTCAGATTATAATGACTGACGCTGTCTACACTGATACAGTATACAGATGTGTGTTCAGATTATAATGACTGACTCTGTCTACACTGGATACAGTATACAGATGTGTGTTCAGATTATAATGACTGACGCTGATACACTGATACAGTATACAGATGTGTGTTCAGATTATAATGACTGACACTGATACAGTATACAGATGTGTGTTCAGATTATAATGACTGACGCTGTCTACACTGGATACAGTATACAGATGTGTGTTCAGATTATAATGACTGACGCTGTCTACACTGATACAGTTTACAGATGTGTGTTCAGATTATAATGATTGACGCTGTCTACACTGATACAGTATACAGATGTGTGTTCAGATTATAATGACTGACTCTGTCTACACTGATACAGTATACAGATGTGAGTTCAGATTATAATGACTGACGCTGTCTACACTGATACAGTATACAGATGTGTGTTCAGATTATAATGACTGACGCTGTCTACACTGATACAGTATACAGATGTGAGTTCAGATTATAATGACTGACGCTGTCTACACTGATACAGTATACAGATGTGTGTTCAGATTATAATGACTGACTCTGTCTACACTGGATACAGTATACAGATGTGTGTTCAGATTATAATGACTGACGCTGATACACTGATACAGTATACAGATGTGTGTTCAGATTATAATGACTGACACTGATACAGTATACAGATGTGTGTTCAGATTATAATGACTGACGCTGTCTACACTGGATACAGTATACAGATGTGTGTTCAGATTATAATGACTGACACTGATACACTGATACAGTATACAGATGTGTGTTCAGATTATAATGACTGACGCTGTCTACACCGATACAGTATACAGATGTGTGTTCAGATTATTATGACTGACACTGTCTACACCGATACAGTATACAGATGTGTGTTCAGATTATAATGACTGAAGCTGTCTGCACTGATACAGTATACAGATGTGTGTTCAGATTATAATGACTGACGCTGATACACTGATACAGTATACAGATGTGTGTTCAGATTATAATGACTGACGCTGTCTACACCGATACAGTATACAGATGTGTGTTCAGATTATTATGACTGACACTGTCTACACCGATACAGTATACAGATGTGTGTTCAGATTATAATGACTGACGCTGTCTACACTGATACAGTATACAGATGTGTGTTCAGATTATAATGACTGAAGCTGTCTGCACTGATACAGTATACAGATGTGTGTTCAGATTATAATGACTGACGCTGTCTACACTGATACAGTATACAGATGTGTGTTCAGATTATAATGACTGACGCTGTCTGCACTGATACAGTATACAGATGTGTGTTCAGATTATAATGACTGAAGCTGTCTGCACTGATACAGTATACAGATGTGTGTTCAGATTATAATGACTGAAGCTGTCTGCACTGATACAGTACACAGATGTGTGTTCAGATTATAATGACTGATGCTGATACACTGATACAGTATACAGATGTGAGTTCAGATTATAATGACTGACGCTGATACACTGATACAGTATACAGATGTGTGTTCAGATTATAATGACTGACGCTGATACACTGATACAGTATACAGATGTGTGTTCAGATTATAATGACTGACGCTGTCTACACTGATACAGTATACAGATGTGTGTTCAGATTATAATGACTGACGCTGTCTACACTGATACAGTATACAGATGTGTGTTCAGATTATAATGACTGACGCTGTCTACACTGATACAGTATACAGATGTGTGTTCAGATTATAATGACTGACGCTGATACACTGATACAGTATACAGATGTGAGTTCAGATTATAATGACTGACGCTGTCTACACTGATACAGTATACAGATGTGTGTTCAGATTATAATGACTGACGCTGTCTACACTGATACAGTATACAGATGTGTGTTCAGATTATAATGACTGACGCTGTCTACACTGATACAGTATACAGATGTGAGTTCAGATTATAATGACTGACGCTGATACACTGATACAGTATACAGATGTGTGTTCAGATTATAATGACTGACGGTGTCTACACTGATACAGTATACAGATGTGAGTTCAGATTATAATGACTGACGCTGATACACTGATACAGTATACAGATGTGTGTTCAGATTATAATGACTGACGCTGATACACTGATACAGTATACAGATGTGTGTTCAGATTATAATGACTGACGCTGTCTACACTGATACAGTATACAGATGTGTGTTCAGATTATAATGACTGACGCTGATACACTGATACAGTATACAGATGTGTGTTCAGATTATAATGACTGATGCTGATACACTGATACAGTATACAGATGTGTGTTCAGATTATAATGACTGACGCTGATACACTGATACAGTATACAGATGTGTGTTCAGATTATAATGACTGACGCTGATACACTGATACAGTATACAGATGTGTGTTCAGATTATAATGACTGACGCTGTCTACACTGATACAGTATACAGATGTGTGTTCAGATTATAATGACTGATGCTGATACACTGATACAGTATACAGATGTGAGTTCAGATTATAATGACTGACGCTGATACACTGATACAGTATACAGATGTGAGTTCAGATTATAATGACTGACGCTGATACACTGATACAGTATACAGATGTGTGTTCAGATTATAATGACTGACGCTGATACACTGATACAGTATACAGATGTGTGTTCAGATTATAATGACTGACGCTGTCTACACTGATACAGTATACAGATGTGTGTTCAGATTATAATGACTGACGCTGTCTACACTGATACAGTATACAGATGTGTGTTCAGATTATAATGACTGACGCTGTCTACACTGATACAGTATACAGATGTGTGTTCAGATTATAATGACTGATGCTGTCTACACTGGATACAGTATACAGATGTGTGTTCAGATTATAATGACTGACGCTGTCTACACTGATACAGTATACAGATGTGTGTTCAGATTATAATGACTGACGCTGTCTACACTGATACAGTATACAGATGTGTGTTCAGATTATAATGACTGATGCTGTCTACACTGGATACAGTATACAGATGTGTGTTCAGATTATAATGACTGAAGCTGTCTGCACTGATACAGTATACAGATGTGTGTTCAGATTATAATGACTGACGCTGATACACTGATACAGTATACAGATGTGTGTTCAGATTATAATGACTGACGCTGATACACTGATACAGTATACAGATGTGTGTTCAGATTATAATGACTGACGCTGTCTACACTGATACAGTATACAGATGTGTGTTCAGATTATAATGACTGACGCTGTCTACACTGATACAGTATACAGATGTGTGTTCAGATTATAATGACTGACGCTGTCTACACTGATACAGTATACAGATGTGTGTTCAGATTATAATGACTGACGCTGTCTACACTGATACAGTATACAGATGTGTGTTCAGATTATAATGACTGACGGTGTTTACACTGATACAGTATACAGATGTGAGTTCAGATTATAATGACTGACGCTGTCTACACTGATACAGTATACAGATGTGTGTTCAGATTATAATGACTGACGCTGTCTACACTGATACAGTATACAGATGTGAGTTCAGATTATAATGACTGACGCTGTCTACACTGATACAGTATACAGATGTGTGTTCAGATTATAATGACTGACGCTGTCTACACTGATACAGTATACAGATGTGTGTTCAGATTATAATGACTGATGCTGTCTACACTGGATACAGTATACAGATGTGTGTTCAGATTATAATGACTGACGCTGTCTACACTGATACAGTATACAGATGTGTGTTCAGATTATAATGACTGACGCTGTCTACACTGATACAGTATACAGATGTGTGTTCAGATTATAATGACTGACGCTGATACACTGATACAGTATACAGATGTGTGTTCAGATTATAATGACTGACGCTGTCTACACTGATACAGTATACAGATGTGTGTTCAGATTATAATGACTGACACTGATACACTGATACAGTATACAGATGTATGTTCAGATTATAATGACTGACGCTGTCTACACGGATACAGTATACAGATGTGTGTTCAGATTATAATGACTGACGCTGATACACTGATACAGTATACAGATGTGTGTTCAGATTATAATGACTGACGCTGTCTACACTGATACAGTATACAGATGTGTGTTCAGATTATAATGACTGACACTGATACAGTATACAGATGTGTGTTCAGATTATAATGACTGACACTGATACAGTATACAGATGTGTGTTCAGATTATAATGACTGACGCTGTCTACACTGATACAGTATACAGATGTGTGTTCAGATTATAATGACTGACACTGATACACTGATACAGTATACAGATATGTGTTCAGATTATAATGACTGACTCTGTCTACACTGATACAGTATACAGATGTGTGTTCAGATTATAATGACTGACTCTGTCTACACTGATACAGTATACAGATGTGTGTTCAGATTATAATGACTGACGCTGTCTACACTGATACAGTATACAGATGTGTGTTCAGATTATAATGACTGACTCTGTCTACACTGATACAGTATACAGATGTGTGTTCAGATTATAATGACTGACTCTGTCTACACTGATACAGTATACAGATGTGAGTTCAGATTATAATGACTGACTCTGTCTACACTGATACAGTATACAGATGTGAGTTCAGATTATAATGACTGACTCTGATACACTGATACAGTATACAGATGTGTGTTCAGATTATAATGACTGATGCTGATACACTGATACAGTATACAGATGTGTGTTCAGATTATAATGACTGACGCTGTATACACTGATACAGTATACAGATGTGTGTTCAGATTATAATGACTGATGCTGATACACTGATACAGTATACAGATGTGTGTTCAGATTATAATGACTGATGCTGTCTACACTGGATACAGTGTACAGATGTGTGTTCAGATTATAATGACTGACGCTGATACACTGATACAGTATACAGATGTGTGTTCAGATTATAATGACTGACGCTGTATACACTGATACAGTATACAGATGTGTGTTCAGATTATAATGACTGACTCTGTCTACACTGATACAGTATACAGATGTGTGTTCAGATTATAATGACTGACTCTGTCTACACTGATACAGTATACAGATGTGTGTTCAGATTATAATGACTGACTCTGTCTACACTGATACAGTATACAGATGTGTGTTCAGATTATAATGACTGACGCTGTCTACACTGATACAGTATACAGATGTGTGTTCAGATTATAATGACTGACTCTGTCTACACTGATACAGTATACAGATGTGTGTTCAGATTATAATGACTGACTCTGTCTACACTGATACAGTATACAGATGTGAGTTCAGATTATAATGACTGACTCTGTCTACACTGATACAGTATACAGATGTGAGTTCAGATTATAATGACTGACTCTGATACACTGATACAGTATACAGATGTGTGTTCAGATTATAATGACTGATGCTGATACACTGATACAGTATACAGATGTGTGTTCAGATTATAATGACTGACGCTGTATACACTGATACAGTATACAGATGTGTGTTCAGATTATAATGACTGATGCTGATACACTGATACAGTATACAGATGTGTGTTCAGATTATAATGACTGATGCTGTCTACACTGGATACAGTGTACAGATGTGTGTTCAGATTATAATGACTGACGCTGATACACTGATACAGTATACAGATGTGTGTTCAGATTATAATGACTGACGCTGTATACACTGATACAGTATACAGATGTGTGTTCAGATTATAATGACTGACTCTGTCTACACTGATACAGTATACAGATGTGTGTTCAGATTATAATGACTGACTCTGTCTACACTGATACAGTATACAGATGTGTGTTCAGATTATAATGACTGACTCTGTCTACACTGATACAGTATACAGATGTGTGTTCAGATTATAATGACTGACGCTGTATACACTGATACAGTATACAGATGTGTGTTCAGATTATAATGACTGACTCTGTCTACACTGATACAGTATACAGATGTGTGTTCAGTTTCTGGCATAGTCCACGCACTTGAGTCTGCCGACAACAGGATAAATGGAAGAGTGAAAGAACGTTCGCAACTCATTTGCTCGTTTCTGTACAGACTTCAGAAGGAACACAGTTTACACTTTATTTTAAGGTTACATTGTACTTACTCAAATGAGTAATATTAAGTTACTACATGTACTTACAATATAATTACAGATATGGTTAGTTACTTGTAATTATGGATAATTTACTGTACTGTACTTTACTGTATTTACTTACTATAATAAGTACATGTAGTAATGTGTAACGTGTGTGTGTGTGTGTGTGTGTGTGTGTAGGTGTGTCTTTGTGCAAAAAACTTTATTAACATTAGGTTATAAGTAAACCTCAGGGAACATATTAAAATAATTAAATTAAATCCATGTAATGACCCCTTTAACTATGTTTAGTATAATGCAATAGAAATTTAAGTATAAATCGTTAATTTTCTTTTTTTTAATGCTAATATCAGCCAATTTGCCATCTCTAATCAGCTATCTACCCAAATAATTTGAATGACCATAAAGGCACACGAATGAACGGTACTACCTGAAGTTAACTCTTATCAGTATATGAATTTCAAAATTGACTGTGCTGTTATGAAATCATCTTATGACGTAGGGACAGTAAATAAATCAAATTGGTCATTTACATTCATGCATATATGACTTTTACTGATATTTTAAGGCACAAATAGAAACATTTCCTTAAAATGACTGAAAAATATTATATTGGAAATAATTGAATTTCCCAACTAAAGCAGGCCGCAGAATAAAACAAAAAACATGTAGGTATCATTTCGGTTACACTTTACAATAAGGTCTCATTTGTTAACAATAGTTAACTAACATGAATTGTTAACTATTGTTAACTAACTGTTAACTGTTAGCTTAATTGTGAATGAATTAATGAAACCTTAATGTAAAGTGTTACCAATTATCCGGTAACACTTTAGAATACTGTTCCTTCATTAATGAATAACTACACAGGAACAAATGAGTAACACATTATTAACATTGTAGTAACTACTATTAACTAACAAGAAACTCTGATTAACGAATTAGTAAGTCATAGCGTTCAGTCGAATGTGGTAGTTCACTATTAGCTAATCAGTAACTACTATTTTTCATACCTCACTGAAGACTACTAAGAACTACTATATACAGGTTCATAATTAATATTAATAATGCATAATATATAATAAGGTAATGGTATAACTCATTAGTAATTAATCAAGTGTTACTACATCCTTCTAAAGGAACTACTAATTATTTGGAACAGTATTCTAAAGTGAAGATCATGGGAACACACTAGTAATGACTAAAGTGTTACCAAATCCATTGGAAGGAATTACTGTTCAAAATCTTACAAAAATCTCAAAAGCTTACAATGACTTCAGTCAATATTAGATAGTTATCATGTTTTTCACTTTAGAATACTGATCCAAATAATTAGTAGTTCCTATAGAATGATGTAGTAATACTTGAGTCATTACTTGTGGGTTACCATTACCTTTTATTTTAAATTATGCATTATTCATGTTAATTATGAACCTGTAGATAGTAGTTATCTGGGAGGTATGAAAAAAATAGTAGTTATTGATTAGCTAATAATGAACTACTACATTCATCTGAGCGCTATTACTTACTAATTTGTTAATCAGAGTTTCTTGTTAGTTAATAGTAGTTACTAGAATGTTAATAATGCGTTACTCGTTTGTTCCTGTGTAATTATTCATTAATGAAGGAACAGTATTCTAAAGTGTTACCAATTATCCTTTATTATATATTTTTTTATAATAAATGTTTCTAATTGTAAAGGGCAAATCAAATCAAATAGTATGTTTCTGTTATGAAAACTTGCATCTGTTCATTCTACAGTGGAAATGTTGCTGTTTGCACACATGAAATGCACACTCGATTAAATATTAAAGAAAGAAAGAGCTGATGCTTGTCAGACAATGAGCAGTGTTAGAGTTCAGTGGAACATTTGAGGAACAGTATGATACTGATCTCCAGTGAAAATATAATCGCCTTTCGGCTGGTTGGTGAGCGCAGAGAGAAGCTCCGCCCTCTGAACACACTCTTTAGCAGGACAAGAGGTGACAGATCACCATGGCAACCATGTCACAGCTTCCTATCAGCATCAAACAGAGGATTTCCTGTCTCCGTTTGAGTGGTGAGAGCGAGTCTGTTCTTAGATACCTGACTGCAACATGCCAGGACTCGGTCGTCCTCTGTGACCTTTAGAGCCAGCCGTGCACTGTGCAGTGAGCAACACTCTAACAACCTAACCTGAAAATCTCTCATAAAACACCAGAGTTAAAAATACAAATGTCTTGCTTCAGTTCTGCTTATATGTGACTCTGGATCACAAAACCAGTCACAAGTTACAATAGCCAACAATATGGGTCAAAATTATCGTTCGGATATTAAGTAAAGATCATGGTCCATGAAGATATTTTGTAAATTTCCTACCATAGATATATAAAACATTTATTTTTATGAGTGAATGCGGCACAATTGCGAACATAAATGGAGAACTTTAAAGGCGATTTCTCAATGTTTTCTCAGTTAACAAAAAGCTATTATGAATGCTTACATACGTGCAAATACAAGAAGCCAGAATAGAAGTTGGCATCAGGACCGTTTTGTGTTTAAAGTAGAAAAAGTGTGACATTTATAACTGCAGTCATAGTCCAGTGCATCTGCTGTTTGCCTTTTCATTACGGCCCTTCATAAAGACACAGATTTATTAGGGAATCACTGATGAAACACTGCGATTTGGAGAAATCTAAATTATATCAGTAACGTAATTCACAAGGTCATAAATTAATACATGTTATAAAGCTATGAACGGTCATTCAATTGACGCACAGGGCTGTTTTGGTGACTTGTTTGGCAAATAAATGACTGACTGGTATTCAATTTACACATTCTCTATGTGGGACTTGATTCCCGTCCAGGTCACGGCTAATTAACACATTAACGAACGCATGACTCAGAGCACCTCGCTCCATTGCAAAATGACTGGCAGGTTCAACTACAGAGTTACTTGGAACATATTAGCTTGTTTTCTGGATTAGTACTTTATTTCTTAACCCTCTATGGTACGGTGTTGCCTCCAGGCAACATAGTCTATTTTAGCTTTTTTGTATAAAAACATAATAAAATGTAATTGTTCAATGCTCTCTAAGGGGAGGGGAACTCAAATACTAACCAAAGAAAATGCAAAAGAGTGGTCACATGACCCACAGGGGTACATTTAGTTCCCTCTTTCAACACATGTGCACATGTCACATGGCTCCATATTTTCTCCACTGAAAAGGGCATTTTTCACTAATTTCTGTCCAAATAATCAGCCACAAAAAATCAGAGTCACCTTCATTGGTAAGTAAAGAAGTATTTTCAAAAAACTTTACATTATATATCATCAAATTTATCATAGGAAATTACATAAAACTGCTTGTTGCCTCGAGGCAACATTGTACCATAATGGAATCACATAAGGCCATGCCAGGCATACTACGTATGAATACAATTATATTTTATTTGTAAGGAAAAGAGTTTGAATTATCTAAATGTATCTGTATTTTTGCAAACTGAAAACTTGGCATGGTTCGACGGGACATTTGGCCACTATAGTGGGTAATCGGACAAATAGTGGGTTCGTGGGAAAGGGGCGTGGCTTGGGAGTGGTCAGCGGGGGTAGATGGGGTATTTGGCCTCTATAGTGGGTAATCGGACAAATAGTGGGTTTGTGGGACAGAGGCGTGGCTTGGGACTGGTCAGGGGGGTCAACGGGACATGTGCCTACTATAGTGGGCAATTGGACAAATGGGTTTGTGGGACAGGGGCATGGCTTGGAGCCGGTCAGGGTGAACAGGACATTTGGCCACTATAGTGGGCAATTGGACAAATAGCGGGTCCATGGGACGGGGGCATGGCTTGGGACAAGTCAGGGAGGGTCAACGGGACATTTGGCCACTACAGTGGGCAATCGGACAAATAGTGGGTTAGTGGGATGGGGGCGTGGCTTGGGACAAGTCAGGGAGGGTCAACGGGACATTTGGCCACTACAGTGGGCAATCGGACAAATAGTGGGTTAGTGGGACGGGGGCGTGGCTTGAGACCGGCGGTGGGGTCAACAGGACATTTGTCTACTATAGTGGGCAATCGGACAAATAGAGGGTTAGTGGGACTTGTAGGGGTCTCGTATTTCGGGGGGTTCCCGACGGGCCCCTGGAGGACCCCACACAGGTCATTAGGTCGGCCGGGGAGGTCTTCCAAATGTTTGATCTTGCTGTTGTTGACGCCTGGCCTTCATATTAGGATAATGTTATAGTGATTGTAAATGTTTTACCTTGACACAGCATGTTTTGATGTTTTTTAATGTTTTGATATGATAACTTGATGATATAATGGTTTGTAGTACTTGCGTTCCACGATGGTACAATGTTGCCTGAGGGCAACAGCTGGATAATAAATGTTACTTTTTATTAAATATGAAATGTGTAATTCAATAAAAACTTGATAAATCTGTTTATTCAAGTGTTTAGTTAAATAAATTGATGTTTTCAATAAATATATTATTTTTTTTCTTCATGAAAATGTCAAATGTTTCAATTTGTCCATTGTGGTACAATGTTGCCTTGAGGCAACAAACTTATAATTAATAAATAAATTAAAAAATTATGATAATGTTTATTGATATTGCTATAGTGTCAAATTTTAAGCAGGAAAAACATAACAAATATTTTTTTTCTCACTGATATCATAATGCGTACCATAGAGGGTTAACTGTTAAAATACAGTACGTCTTAAAATAAGGCCAATTAAAAGAGAAGTAACGTTTCTTAAAGGAATTTTGCAACACCACTGCAGTTGTGCATGCGATAAATCATTTTGACATATGAAATAAAACACCTTTATTAATTTCCTAATGAATGTGAATGCACTTATTTGAACACGGCACAGCAACGTGTGGAAATGAGAATGCAGATTCTATATGATTATACATCTATACTACCAGTCAAACATTTGGATACAGCTACTCATTATTACTATTTTCCACATTTTAGAATAATAGTAAAGTCATCAAATCTATGAAATAACAAATAGAAGAATGGAAATGACGTAGTGACCAAAACCCTTTTAACTAATTGTGACCTTCTTCTTAGTCTAGATTGCAGCAGTCACTCTGAACAATCATCACCCAATTTCATGAGGTGCATCTTGGGATGCTTTTGAATGAGTTCCCATGTTTGCTGTTGCTGGCTGTCATTGGCTTGTTTCCTTCACCATCCATTACAACTTATCAATTCCAACAAAAAAAAATCAATTCAAATGATTGTTTTGTAAACAGATTTGACCTGTCCAAACTTTAGACTGTTAGTGTACATGCGTACAGCACAAGCTGCAACCCTGTAAATGAGCACGGGTGACTCCTGATAGAATTCCGTTCGTGAGGATTTTCTACAAATTATAATGATTTTGTAGTTTTGTTTTCATATACCTGTACATCCATGCTTTTGAACTCAAGGACTGCAGGCTTAGCTGAGCATGTGGTAGGTAAGCCTACATTTTGTCACATCTTGACACTAGATTCCTATCTTGCAGAAAATAAAAAGGAGGATGACGAACGGCTGAAGGATGTGAGCCTGAGAATTAGAAGAGTAAATCTCTTTGATGGGAAACACCCTTCCCTGCTTTCCTTCTCCTGGACACGAGCCGAGCTGCGGCGTCTCACAACTGTGGTGCAGAGAGAGCGTTAACTTTGAGGAATGCAAAGGCAAATAAACATATGATTCACAGACTGTCCTACATTTTTCAAGTCCATTTGAAAGGTGAGATGGAAGGCTGATTAGCCTCTATTCTCCCTTGGCTGAGAGGGTCTCACCTAACCTGACAAACAATACAGACAGAGATAACTGCTTCATTTTTTTCTCTCTTCCATATAACAGCACAAGCCTCCTCCAGAAAGATCACATCCAGCAAGATTTGAAAGGCTTGAATCTTGTAAGCAGCATGAGCAATGGGCTATGAAACCGTTTCTCAACCCTGCTCCTGAAGGACCCCCAACACTGCACATCTTCTTTGTCTCCCTAATCAAACTCATCTGATTCAACTCATCCGCTCATTAGAAGAAACCCCAGGACCTGAAATGGGTGTGTGAGAAAGAGGAGACTTTTAAAATGTGCATGTTGGGGGTCCTCCAGGACTAGGGTTGAGAAACACTGTGCGCTCCAGCGATCTCTACAAACCGACAGAAGCACACGTCGGTTGGTGAATTTGCCATTAGACATGCTTTACAGATTTCATATGGACGGGATACACCACAGATTCCACAAAGTTTAAGCAAACGTTGAGCTGATTGTTCCAAAGTTTTCAATCAAAAGAAAAGAAACACTGAAAATGAGGATGCTGTTTATTCAAAAACTTGTAAATGTATTTAATGAGCAACTTGTGGACACTTTGCATCACATCTTTAGAAAGAATATGACAAACTGTATACCCTAAAACCCAAACTGATTTTGGTGTTAATAATTAGAACATATGATGTCAACGAAAACACACAAGTGGACTAATATAATAGTCCACTTGTGGCCTTCTGCCGGCCTTCACTCTGTGGCCTTCTGCCTCATAACTGAATGAAGACCAGGGAGGAGGAAGATCAGATCAGATCAAGCACTAACCTCATGACCAAGCACATTCCAGTCCATGTTCTGTTCCAAACAGAGTCTGTCTAAGACACTGGCTGGTCTGAAAGATATTCGGGCTGGTTTCAGATAAAATAATTTGGTTTAAGTGCAGGTCTTTGTTTAAATCTTGGCTCTGTCTCCTCTTGGTCGAAGTCAACAGGACACTCACTTTGACGTTTACCCTCACTGGAATTTGTGGTTATAGAGTAAATAACATTCTAATGCGCAAATCGGGAAGTACAGTGGCGCATTGGTTCTACAATTCTAGGAAATATGAACAGCTTTATAAGAAAATTCCTTTTACTGTAAATAAGACCATTGAAGCTGTCATTAACCCGCTTGAATTGCTGTTAACACCACTATGAACAAAGATAAACATGCTATCTACCCTAAGCACTTCCCTTTTAGTGTGTATTCAAAACCTAAGTAAGACTGGTCCATATTCAAGAGCACTTCTAAGAGACAGACAGGTCGATTTTAAATTCTAAAACTCACATGACACACAGTTCACACCACCTTACATTAAGCAGAACAGCCTTTATATCTGATGATTTCCCAGCAATGCCATCCTGTGATGGACCGGCGACCGTTGGGTATATGAGAGTGTGGCAAGTGAGCTGTGTTTCAAAATGCCAAAGATGGTAGATAAACTGTCATATCTGTTAACGTCCTCAGACTGTGAATGAGGGGGAGATATAAATGAATGTAGCTAAATGAAGTCGCTTATCTTTGCTAGCATTCCTACAGAGCTGCTGCCAACACTGCAGGAGCCCAATAGAGCATGGCGTTGAGAGCTGAGGTCACGATGTAACGCTCTACAGAGGCCTATTCTGTCTATACAAGGCCACTTAGAGCATATCACATCAGTCAACAAGTACATATGTTGTATTGCTAACTGAAGAGCAGGAAACATGGGAGGTATTTCAGGCTACCCGAACCAGAACAAGGGTTCAAATGGGATGGCTATGATTCATATGTACTCTGGACTATTGCTCTATTTCAGCAGACTTGCTCCGTTACTATTTGTAGTGTGCTTTATCTGTTATCCTACAAAAACCTCACTGTATAGCCAGTCTCCAGCATGTGTTGTTCTTTAGACAGTGGTTACCTTAAAGGCAGGGTAGGTGATTTGTTCTAGAAATATTTTTTGTCATGCTTGTTGAAAGTCTCTCTCTTCACATCCTGCTAGCAATCACTAAGTTAAGTGGTCTATATGTATATATATTGTCTGTGGAAGGCATAGGACCATAAAATGTTCGTCCAATCATTGCATTCGTTCCGAATGTGCTTTGAGACACGAGGTAGTTTAACGCCGTCTCTTCTGATGCTTTTGTTAGCTACCTGCTGTACGCGTTCATGTGTTTTGAAGGAGGCGTGGCTTTGGAGACGCTCTGAATCTGGGTGGGATCTTATGCTTTCAAAGCTAGCCCGCTATTGCTAGCCTCTCCAACAATAGCCTACTCTATCTTTAACAAGCATTGTTTTGCTGGTGAAAATCATGGCTGTACTGCCACGAGCGAGACCAGCACCAAACACAAACTGGCTTTAGTGCGTGGAAATAATAGTTATGCATTGTCTATCACAGGCATTACAGTTTTAACAGCGGCTCCAGTCAGCAGACAGCATGGCAAATGCTCCGTTCAAATCCATCAACACGCCACTAGACATACCACGAGACATTAATTCCTTTCAGGCGAGTACAGCCAGCACTGGAAAACAAGATCTCCAGGATGGAGTCCAGAAAGGCGCTCCCAGCACACATTTGCCATAAAGCACCTCTGGAGGAGTTGCTAATCAGATTGGGAATTTGTGGTGGGGGGGGGGGGGGACAATTCATCAAGATCCCGTCTGACAGCCGAGGTGTGCCATCTGATCTGGTGGTGATTTCATACACCTTCAAGTAGAGCCAGCCGAGTGTCAATGAGGAGGAGACCTAATGGATTGAACTCCTCTGATGTTCCGAGCCAGAGACTTCCGCCAAGTGGTGCCTTTTAAAATGCGCTCCCCTTATTTCAAGCTTTGCTGTGTGAAAGTAGGGCTTCTTAATTCTTACAAGACTAGAAGGAAGCAAGACCTTGCTTTACTTTACTTTCATCTGGCCCTGGCTCCTCCTCGCGCTATGCGAGCATGTCATTTATAGCGATTGACATAAAATAGCCTAATTATTTTGGCTGTGGCAGAGAGACCGGTGCCCGTCTGCAGCACAGCACTGCACTGGAAGCATTTGCACTAATAGCAGACCTGTAGCTGTGTTTGAAGTAATGGCCGTTACCCGATACAGTGCACAAAATGATTGGTTGTCATACGGTTACATGTATGACAGACTTTTGAGAGCTAAATTATAAGAGAAGGAGGGGGAAAACTTGGCACTTGATAATTGGTACTTCCACCAAGGACTTTCTGTTTTGTATGATGTGGCTGTAACTACTTAGGTATGCTTACACAGTCAATCAAAAGTTTAGATACACTAAACTTAATGCCAGCTCCAATAAAGCAAACAGACTCTGTGATCCCACAGAACCATTATTTAACCGCAACAGTTATTGCATACTTTGTAACACTATATGTTTTAACATGAAGTGTCATGGTGGGTGCTCTTGTGCCCTTGGATAAAAGCTTTCATAGGGTCAAAGCAGTGCATGATGTGAGCCTTTTGGCTCCAAAATGACATTCCTTCAGCTCTGACAGAGGCTGTTCCATGTGTCAAGACTATTTAGCAAGAAGGGAAGAAGAGAGACATTTAGGTTTTGTTTAACCCATGGCAGGAACAGCAACGGTGACATTGTAACTTCCCAAGGTCCTGAAATTCCCACCTGCCCCATAACTCACTCACACCAGTAGAGAAAACATTCCACCTGCGTGAGCCGTCCAAACAGACTCGCAGGCTCTGAACCTCTGACATTTTTGGTAACTGTCCAATACAGAGGACATTTGATAATAATGCATCTAGAAAGCGATTTATGCACTGCAGACAGCACTGAGCAAACTCTCTATTGGGTCATGGGGATCGACTTCAGCCATACACCTTATCCTACAAACAGCATTACCTTTTGCTTAGAGTTGGTCTTCTAGAATTGGTTTGGCTGTTTGATAGATGAACGCAGAGAGGGTGAAACGTAATTTCTAAACAATTTCCCCATTCACGGCTATGACAGTTTTCATTCTCTGTACGCAGATATCACAGGTGCCTTACAGACAGGCATAGGATGAACAGACCAGTGATTTGGCTACACTTTATTTCATTCATCCACTTTTGATATTCTGCTAACTATCTGAGTAACTTTGCGACTGCCTGTCAACTCTCTTATTAATGAGAGTTAGCTGACATGTTGTTGCAAAGTTACTTATAGTTAGTATGTCTAAAGTGGACCATGGAAATAAAGTTTTACTGTGATTTGTTATGGAGCTTGTGACATATGGAGGAAATAGCAAAGCTGTTTTATGGCTACAAATTCATTCATTAAAATGAACATACCAGACTGCTGAAATTAAGATGCGGACCTGGTGGCTTTTATGGAAAACATATCACAATTGCAAATCCTCACAGGCAACAAGAGCAGTATTTCTCCGTAATAAATTCATTCAGCATCAGTGAGACGTTGCTGAGAGAGTTTTTTTTTTTTAGGAACAGCCTGGAAACACATACATCAGCAAGTGCCGAAGAAAGTATTTTTGTGAAAATAAATAAATCATTGTGAAATACTCTGGCTTTGTTTGGAAACTGGGAACAGACCCCCACATCCTTTCCAATCACGACTAAACATTGCACAGACGCACATCCAAGAACATCAAAACAACTGCAATTTAATGACGGGGCCAAAGCGGAGTTGGAAATTTTTTGATTTCCCCCTCTTATATTGCATCGCTCTATACCACAGTTTTGTCCTTCGTACTTGCAAAGTCAGACTCTGAGCAGACAGCAACCGCATACGCTGTCGGTGACTAGAGCCAAATACACTGACCTAATAGGCACTTGCGTGGCTCACTGGACATTGATGTCCACCGGGATGGTTTTTTATTTGTCAAGTCTACAAAAGCTGACAGAAAGAGTCCAGCTGTAGTCTTCAGAAATGCAGTACACATGAGCTGTGTTTTCGATTAACAAGCTGATCACAACCATCCCCATCAGCTTAGCAAAGTGCTCTACGATCGAGGGAATGGCCTTCAGGAGAAACAACACTCACCACATTCATATTCCCAGTCGAGCATTCTGGCACAAGACGCATGAGAACTAACGCTAACATCTGTAGCTGAGATAATGTTTATGACAATTCGTTGTAAAATCTCTGCAGCCTGCATTTGGTGGTTTGTACAACCGTATTTGGATGCTGCAGTTCAGCTTAATGATGTAAACCATCTAAACAACTGTTTACAATAACTTATATGCCTCTGTGATGTGAATACGTTGCCACAGAAGTTAAATATATCAGTCGTGACTGAACAAAGCACTGCTTATACTCTATATACAGTATACTGCCACTGAATCCTATCTTAATTTTCTCAAAAATAAAACATCTATCTTCTTGTTTGAAAATGACCTGGATGTTATTAGGCAAAAGAAAGACATATGAACCATGTGAATGTCATCACTCCCGAGTGTTTCCCATTAATGTGGACCAGATTCCTCAGTAAACAGGCATAGTGGTAATGCTCAAGATCTGAGGGATGCCTCTGAATTGTTATTGATATATATTCATGCATTGTAGACTCTGGAAGATGTCATCGCTTTGTGATATTGTCACCATGCAAGGCATATGTAAATGTAATAAAATTCATTACACTTAATGCATGACTGCTTGCATGTTATTAGTATGCTATCACCTTAAGTGAAAAGGCATGACTAAAATCACTAGACCACATGACCACCTGCAGTGCACGACGAAATTTCACTTTCTACACACTGCACACTTCTGGTTTATAAACATATATTTGCAGGTAAAGTCACTTGGGAAGACCACAGCATCACTTATGTGCCATTAATGTTTCTCAGGATCTCCTAAATGAGCCATCAAAGTTTACACCACCTACCTCCTTGCAGCGAAGGACTCAGATGTATGGTGAGGAAGAATCCGAGAAGGAGCAACGCAGCCCTCCTGTTAGCCATCTCGCTCCAAAATGCACTGGCCCTCCCCGAATCAGCCGGTTTTATTCTCCAAGAGCTAATTACCACTTCAAAAATGTCTGAAAAAAAATGAAGAGGGGAGGAAAAAAGAAAATGATACTGGACACGACGTAATTAAGAAAGGGCAAAGCTGTTGGTTCGATGGATCATTGCACTTTTTTCTCTTCTGTGTCTGGTGTTGCTGTTTTTATTCTGGTCACTCCTGCCAAAAAAGCTGAGTGCTGCCAGAGAAAGAAAGAGAGTGAGAGTGAGTGGAAGAGAGAGAGAGAGAGAGAGAGAGAGAGAGAGACATGCAGGGAGGAAAGACAGGAGAGAGGGGAGGGAAGGACGAGAGAGAACAGGAGAGACAGGGAGAGCAAGAGACCTTGCTTTCCCACTCTCTCGTCCAAGAGGAATTTCACTGTCTTGCCAGACATTTGCATGGACTTTAAGAGGACTACACGTTTTTTTATGCGAGCAGAGGAATAAAACAAAATAAGTTCTTGGATAACAATGTTCACCCCATCCCTGGGTTTCTTCCTTACAACCACTCAAAAAAAAAAATCATTGATCCTCAACTAGTTACAACTTTTCTCATTCCTGTAAAATGACGAGTCTTTTTCAACAGCCTCGACCAATGTTTGTCTAAGAGACTTTGGGGAAATTAAGCCCATTTGTTCTGTGAAGGGCATATCGAAAGCTTTGTAATGCATCTGTTACACCTGCCAGGAATAACTGCAATGATACTCATTGCATACAGTATGAACATGTGACTGCTTGCATGTTATCTGTAATGAAAGACATTCATTAAGCATTTCAAAAATGCACAAGCTGAAAACAAAATGAATATAAATAACGCGTTAGTGGGTCAGGATAAAAAAAAAAGAAGAAGAAAAAACTCTTTCTTCTAGTAACTCTTGCTCAAAAGAGAAACAATCTGGGCAGCCACAAGAAAGCAGACATGCTCATAAACATGAGTATCGTGCACTTGTGATGAGTGGATGAGGGTCAATAGAAAGAAAGACACTTGATGGAACAGATAGATGCCAAACTCACTAAAGCTTAGCTATTGCACTCATCCCCACTCTAGTCATGAGCTAATTGCCAACCCTAAATTCTCAGTGAAATAGTTGGCTCTAAATCATGGCTCTAAATTCAGCCATGGCCAGAGGCCTGTGTATGTGCAAAGTACTTATTACCTACATTACAAACTAAGACACTCTTGACTAGCAGAGACACACAACCAGGACCAGAAAAATCTTGCTCCAGATGGCACATGTATGCATTCAATGTGCATGATTTATTTTTTAACTAAGATCATTACTTATTTAACTGTGACAATCAAGGCTGTTGGTCACATGCAAAGAGAGGAAGTGTCCAAGACACAACTTTTCCATGGAATAGGTAAAAAAAATAATTAAAAAAAAATCCCTCATGGCCTAGAGTCCAAGTTTTCTTTGTTTTTAAATCTTTTTCAGTTGCAGGAGCCCTTCCAAGCATGGTGAAGATGATTTCGTCGGTAAGCTTTGTCTCCACAGATGTGAAGTAAGCTCCAGTTCCCAAGAATGATGTAAGAGGAGTCACTTTGAAATCCTCACAGCTAATTAAACGGATATATAAAGACAGATGGACAGACAGAGAGAAAGCATTTCTGAGTTTTTAATCAACAAGCCCAATGAACTGAAAGATCATTATTTTTTCCAACAGAGCTTTAACTTAACACCATTTCCGGACATTGATTTATATCTGCAGTAGATTAACCTGCTGATTCATGGTGTCCACTAGACAAATCTTTGAAAGTCTTTCCCACAGTTAATTTCACCCAAAATTCTGTATCACTGAAATTCTGTAAAGTAATGCCCCAAGTACTTCTTGATTATTTTGTAACAATTCAGAAAAAATTAAGATATAATATTACTTATAAAATATATAAAGATATATTAATGACCTGTAATGGCAGATACATCACATTTGATGCGCTAGTCCTTTTTGTAAAAGGAAATATGTCTGTAAAATGTCAACAGTTTACCATTATCTCACACCCAAAACATTATTAACCTTTTTATGAACCTTTTTATTAACCGTTTTCCGCATTCTGCGCAACCACATTAGTCCTGTGTTTAGCTTAAGGATAATAACTTTTGCCTAATGAAGCTGTGTTAAGACACTGAGTGCATTTTTTGGAAGTCAAATGCATTTTCCTCCTTTTTTGTCGGCTTTTCTATTTTAGCTCACGTCTGGTGCGTGTCCTTTCAGCATCTTGGAGACGCCAAAAGACTCAGCTTGTTTATGAATCCGAGGAGTATGTGAATATTATCCAGACCTGCATTTGTCAAATAGTTCAGTTGTTAAAACATTCAACACTTCATTCTAAAAGTCTGGACATATCTTGGAATTCTTGTGGTTATATCTAAGGAATAATAAGGCACGTTTAGGCACTCTTTGTATTATACACAATGGTTATATTTGTAGCAGAAAGTGAATTCATTTTAAATATCATGCCTTATGTTTTACAAAGAAGAGGATAGTGGTTAGCACATAATTGCTCAATTGCCTGCAATCACAGTCCGTTTTTTTGCTGTGTGATTGGCTTGTGTAGTCTTGTCCCCTGGAATTGGCATTGTTCCTAAATCACAACTTACTGTAAATTGCATGTGAAAAAAAACAATGTTGTGCTCTTCGCTTACTCCTATTTAAATCAGACTTTAAAGATAGATAGTTCACATAGATGCTATGGGTTCTAAAAAGCTTTCAGTAAGCCTACACTGTTAACCCTTGCTGTACAAAAAAAGGCCAAATTCATTGTCCATTAAAACAGTAATATACCGTAGGAAACAATGCATTCTGGGTGACATTTGTCGTTTTCGAGAAAGTAGCCTACAGGAATATAGTGTGAATTAACAGCGCTCAAAGTCGACACTTCAGAAGCTGTGTTCCAAATCACACCCTATACCCTCATTCACTATTCCCTACATTAGTTCACTAATATAGTCCACTCTGACAGAGTGAATGAAAAGAAGTGAGTGAATTTATGGGTATTTAATATTTATCATATATCTGTAAATCTACAGCATGAAATCCAGCAATGTTTCTGTAATTCTGTATTCTGAAGGATATTGAAATAATTTAGTGCATTAAAACATTTTGAACTCTTGCTTAACTCAGACACACACAGACATCAACAATCAGCACATGAATCTCAACAATGGTGACAGTCAAAAGTTTCATGTAGCAATGCATGCTGGGTTCCAGGATAGTAGAAAACTCCCACTGCAGTATGAATAAATAAATAAATAAATAAATAAATAAATAAATAAATAAATAAATAAATAAATAATTGCCACTATTGTTGAGAGATGTGTGCTGATTTTTTTATATCTCTGTATTTCTACAAGACAGTGTAGCTATGTAACTGATTGCAGTTTCACTTTTGATACAGGATTAAACTCTGAATGAGATTAGCGAATGAACAGGCTATATGATGATTTTGTCATCATAATCAATATAACAAACTGCATTCACAAACCATGTGTGTGTGCAGAAGTGTGGCTTGCAAAAACACAGTTCAAGCAGCAAGAGAGAAACTAATGTTAAAAATTCAAGGGTCAGCATCACAACTAAAGCAAACACTGTTCTCCATAATGGTGACTTCAAACCAAACATTTTCAATTAAACATCTCAATAACAACTTCTGTAGATGTATGACAGAAATAAAGTCATACTGGTTAATAATAAGTGTAATAATGTGTAATGGCTGGAAGTCAGTTGTAGTTCTTGTGTTTCTCTATTTTCTGTTTGTGTGTTGCTCTTTCCTTCAGTGATTCAGCTTGTTAACAGCAGGTGTTCATCACTAATGCTCAAAAATCACTTACATATTCACTTAATTATCTCACTGCAACACTGTCTCAATGTTACTTTTTTTACTCTTTGTAGTGTAGATTTTCATGTGGGGTTGAAAGGGTTAACAGTGTAAGATAAAAAAGACACACCCACAGAATGTATTTTAACAGTAATAAACTGTAAGTTATAAAACAGTTATATACTGGCAACACTGTAAAATGTAGTTTTTTGGGGTCATCATTGTGCTGAAGAGTAGAGCCTGTGCTTCAGTCCAGGAGAAGATCTACAAACATTGATGATATGCTGCATGTTGCTTTATTTAACAGGCGGTGACTGTGTAGTTGCTGGTCCAGTGTTAATCTCTTTATTTACAATATTTTTTAATGGTCTCAAATGAAATAAGTTCACAGTAATACTTTGCTCACATTATTAGTGCATTATAAATTTGTTAATACATTTAAACGACAGTTGGTCAATTTAAGGCAGATGGTTTCTGCAAGTGAAATGAGTTAACTCGAGTTCGGTATGCATGGTATTTGTACAGTAACATACTGTAGATTACAGTAAAGAACTGCACAATTAACAGTAAATTACTTATTTTACTGTAAAAAAGCCTGGTAAGGTCTAACAGTGTACAGTAACACAGCGCCTTCAGAAACAAGCTAGTCTCATAGTGCCCTGCTCAAAGAATAATGCTTTGCTTTGGGCTTTAGACTTTTCTTTGGCTAATTCTCATTGTTGTATTTTTAAATATTTAGTAATTTCTTTCTATGAACATGACAGTTTTTTTTTTTTACAATCTGGAGTGAGCACTTAACCAAATATAACATTGTATGGAACTTGATGAATAACTGTTCACATATGTCATATGTCACCTCCTAGAAACATAAACCAAGGATCCATTGACACAGGATCCAAGCTTTTCATAATGTGGCCTTCTGTCACATGTCCCTAGTAGTCCAAGAAGTATAAAAACATGACTAATGAAGAACTGAGTAATTTTCTGGCTGATAACTTAGGTAGAGACAAAGTGTGAAGCTTTGGAAAAATCTCTACAATAGTAAGACTAGTAGTGTTACCCTCACTGAGCCCAATTGCACTGCAAGTACACTGGATTCCCTGTTTTGTTGGGACACATCCGTCTATGGCCACTCTGTTTATATAATATATAATGTTCAGGTAGTATAAAATAAATGCATCTCCGAGGCCTGACACCACACCTACTGCGCTTGTCTTTGCTCATCCCACCACAATTACCAAAGCCGGGTTCACCGATTCTCTCAAATCTCAAACATGTCCACACTATGAGATTTGAAAATTGTGGCGCATCGGCCATTAACCAACATCGGCAGTTAAGCATCAGAAGGCATTGCCGGGGCTGAAGGACCCTGGACATGGAGGGGGATTAACTTTTTTAACGCCTCAGACTGAACCCTTGCCTCTTTAAACCTATCGACTACCATATCTATGACAGTACCAAAGAGGCCAAAGGGTTAGATTGGAGCAAAAACATCTTCTATGCCTGAGATGTTCAACCACAGACACCTTTCCGTGGCAACCATCTCAGCCATAAAACGGCCGATGGCACAGGCAACCTTCAGAGCAAATGCCACACCAGGGGAGAGGTAGCCCACAAGCACCTCTTTAACCCAGGACATCTTCTAATATCCAGTCTCACATAGTCCCTTCACATTCTAATAATTTGACACAGCGGAGGTTACTATGTGACCCGAATATGGTTTCCCCCTTTATCTCGACACCTCAGTATGGACATCAGGGAGAAACGAAGGTTCACAAGGGGAGAGCATCGATGACCTATGAGGAATCGGCAAGAAATGGAAATACCCATTTTGAATTCCTCCGCCAGCTTCACCTGCAATCCCCACAATTGAACCCACTGTGCTGCTGGACCCGAACCACATGGCACAGATTCCTCACTGTGAAGCAATCACAGAGCTGACCTCAAGAGCTGACTCATCATGCACTGCTCCCAGACAAATGACACGGAGCTTGTGTGTGTCATCTCCAGAAATGATTCAGGGATATGGCAGAGCACAACTCCTAAATCTATTTTGAGCACTTGCCATGCTGTTTCTTTCTTTTCTTTTCTAATTTCAAACTAATGAACACACAAAATCTTCTTTTCTTTTGCACACACACAAAGAAAGCAGTTTCCTGAAGAAAAAGAAGCTGATGACTTTTAATGCAGGCACCCATTTACATTCATGCCGATTCACTAGTGACCTCATGCAACTGCCCCATGTCCCTTAAGATGCACTGTTAAGGGGAGAAGGTCAATAGTACATTTGTACAGTATATAGGCAGAGAGATCCCTGGACATAAAACAGGCATGATGTCCAATCATCCTGTTATTTTGGTGGTACTGCAGAAAGATCTGGAAACTCCTTCACGGGTGCTGTTTCAGGTAAGGATGAGGTCAGGGCAAACTATAGACACCAGGTAACAGTATGGTCTCCAACATATTGCCTGGGTTGGGCACAGTACTGGGAAGGGCTGCAGAGATTCTTATCTGATACTCTGCTTGTGACTGACAACCCAGATCAACTTGCATGGTTTCAGTATTGACACCATATGAATATAACATAACAAACAATAATACGTTGGAGCTGCGGTGAAAAAATAGCTCTTTACTGAAAAAGCTACTTTGACAGATGTCATCAATAGTGTCATAGGGCCCTATCTTGCACCCAGCGCAATTGACTTTAAAAATGGCCCACTCAGACAGGAAGGGGCCATATAACTGACATGGTAACCACAGTTTGCTTTAGAGGTGGATGAATCTGAAAGCAGAATCTGTGTGCTCAAAAATACCAAGTTTACTTAATTTTATGTCTCACTGAACTAAAAAATCGTTCAAAGATTTTTTTGCCATGAACATCGCAAAATGGCAAATTCAGAGTCTAGTTCTTCCTAGAGCAGTGGTTTTCAACCCTGATCCTGGGAACCTACCTGCACATTTTGTGTGGTTCCTTTAAAATACCTGATTCAGATCATCTTCTTTTTAGGAGGGAGCTCCATGAACTGAACTGAGAGTGTCAGATAGCAGTGGGTCCCAAGAACCAGGATTGAAAAACCACTGCCCTATATTAGTCAAATCTAAAGGACATTGTTGGTATTGGATGGGTGCTTTGATATAAATGTATATATAAAACATGTAATATGCAATAGTGTATTTTAAATATCTTTCATATGGTTCATTCAAAAAATGCAGAACGATGCATGCAAAATGATTTGCAGAACGATGATGATTAAGACATGTTCTCCTCAGAGATTTGTCCACATTTGACTTCTGGTTGCACTTGATGGCAACAAGTTTTCCAATTCCTTCAGCTTAAATGTTACCCCAGACCAGGACACTGCCATCACCATTCTTGAATGCAGAGATGGTGTTACAGCATGCATGTGCCATGCATTGGTTTGTGCCAAACATAAGGCTTTGCTTTCAGGCCAGCTCATCAGACCATATTTTTCTATCGCCAAAAGGTTTCAGGTTTTGTATCATGGTTCAAAGCACACTACCAGCATGACTTAATGTTGGCCTTTCTCAGAAGTGGAGTTCCTTCTAGCAACTTTCCCAAAGAGGCCAACTCCATTAAATGCTGAAGAGTTTGTTGATGTCCGGACAGCTTCTGCCATTTTAGCCAAAAAGCTCTGCAAGTCTGTTAGACTGGGTAAACCCAGCCTGATCTGCCGGCGATTTGATTTCGCCCTGTAGCTCAGGCTGGAAACCTGTACATTTATCTCTGCTGCTTCCTTACCAAATTTGCGGGAACCAATCACAAACTGGTTTATCTACCTGGTGCGCTATTGGCGGGTTTAATCCAATCCAATTCCAGAGCCATTACAGCTCTGTCCAATTCCTTTTAACCTCTCAACGATGCTCAATGGCTTCTTTTTAGCAAAAAAATTGCTTGAGTGGGTGTAAATACCTCTAGTTAAAATCGCTCAATTCCATTGCTGCTTCTGCAAACCGCTGATCAACACGTTTGGTTACACATTTCCTGCCTGGAGTTTTCGCGTCGCTCTGCAAAGTATGTCACCTGGATCGTTGGTCTGATTGGTTGAAGGACTATCCAATTGCCAGTCATTTGAACTATGCCCGTTGATCATGCCTCTTGTGCAGTAGAAAATACATAGCAGACTCCCCAGACCAATGTTCAATCTTAAAAGATTGAGCTTGGTCTGGTGATAGCCAGACTACAAGTCTGTCAGTGTTCTAGGCCATCATGCATGGTTGCTCGATTCAGATGGCCTGATCTTTGTATTGGTCTGGGTTTATGCCACATTTCTTTTTCATTTTGTAATAATAGAGGTTTTCAAACCATTATAACATTCTCTATCTTTTTGAATGCATTTAATAAGATCTGTAAAATATATAACTAACAATTAAAGGGTAACTCTCGCCAAAATGTAACCTAGGGTCTTTTTGTTAATCTACCCGAGGCAAACTTTCGTTTAAAAGCATAATTAGAATGGACCGTATTTTCGTTTTTGGTCAAATTGCCTTTTGAATGTGAGTGCTTGGGGCACTTCTATGATAGCATCAAAAATCTCTATTTTTAAAACACTAAGAAGGCTCGACACAACATGAAACTTTGCTCGAAGTATCACCAGGGGCTCCACACATGAACTCGAGCATTGAGAACATTGTTTGTGTACACAGAGTTTACTAAAAAGAAAGATTTTGAACAACTCACTGTTGCTGTGTCCGCCGGCAATAGTCGATCTCTGAATGTGAATGAACTGACTCAGAATTTTAGTATTGTTTCTTATATGAGGATCCTTTTTCAAATACAAGGTCAATATTGATTTTCACTAACGACAAAACAACAAATTATCCGTGAATTTATATGGAACTAAGCTTTAGGAGCTTTCCATCTTTACTCTCCTCCCTGTGACTTTGCATTCGGAGATCGACTATTTTTGGCTGTCAAAATGCCGGCGGACACAGCAACAGTGAGTTGTTCAAAACTTTCTTTTTAGTAAACTCTGTGTACACAAACAATGTTCTCAATGCTCGAGTTCATGTGTAGAGCCCCTGGTGATACTTCGAGCACAGTTTCATGTTGTGTCGAGCCTTCTTAGTGTTTTAAAAATAGCGACTTTTGATGCTATCATAGAAGTGCATTCAAAAGGCAATTTGACCAAAAACGAAAATACGGTCGTGTTTTCTTAAAAGTGGCATTTCCATTCGAATTATGCTTTTAAATGAAAGTTTGCCTCGGGTAGATTAACAAAAAGACATTAGATTGCATTTTGGCGAGAGTTACCCTTTAATTATTAATTAAATCATAAATCTTAAATAATCCTTTTTTTCTTAAAGGTGAACTAAGTAACTTTTCTACCTTAACTGAACATCTTCGGAGTCATTGGAATGGTTATATTACTTATTTCGGGTTGAATGGTGGTCGTTTCGCACCCCCCTGGTGCCCGTGAGCAGAAAATTCGCACTTGTAACTTTGAGACGGCGGGCCGCCGGCCGCCGCAGCAGGAAGTCTCGCGTGATATCAGGTCTCGCGATGTAAACAATTGCTTTACGGCCAAAAGAAATCTGCTCAAATACTGTCATTATTGCGCTCCCTCACGCTGTCCGAACCCGAATGAAGAAGACGTTTTAAAGAATGTCCCATCTGCTTTGATGTCGTTGATCTACTAGCCTCTGGTGTCTGAGAATCACCAAAGAGTTTTTACAACAGTGTTGTCAAATATCTATTCCGAAGCTGTGGGGGAGCTCTAGAGAGAAACCTGCGAGCAAAAAGCGAGAATACAGCGAAGAAATCCCGAAGCTACTGAGTGCTGCTTTAAAGGGATAGTTCACTTTGAAATTAATTTTTGATATGTTTTAGCTTACCTCAAGGGCATCCAAGATGTAGGTGTCTTTGTTTCCGCAGTAGTTTCAATTTTGATATTTTTAGGTCAAACCGTTCTTGTCTGTCAGTCATATAATGCAGGTCTATGGTCACTGTCTCGAAACACAAGCACAGAGTCCAAATTAAAACAATTCCCCACGTCCAAATGAAACAATTCCCCATCATAAGTACACATTGATGGCCTAAGACACGAAACGAGCGGTTTGTGTGAGAAAACGAACAGTATTTATATCGTTGTTATCTCTTGAAAACAGCACACGTCCAAATGATCTGACGGCGCGGGCGGGTATAGATATATACATAGATGTCGCCTTGGCTACTGCAGTTCATTGGAACGAAACCGTAGCCAAGCGACATCTAGTGTATATATCTATACCCGCCCGCTGGCGGGTATAAATGTATACACTAGATGTCGCCTTCGCTACTGCAGTTCATTGGAACGAAACCGTAGCCAAGGCGACATCTATGTATATATCTATACCCGCCCGCGCCGTCAGATCATTTGGACGTGTGCTGTTTTCAAGAGATAACAACGATATAAATACTGTTCGTTTTCTCACACAAACCGCTCGTTTCGTGTCTTAGGCCATCAATGTGTACTTATGATGGGGAATTGTTTCATTTGGACGTGGGGAATTGTTTTAATTTGGACTCTGTGCTTGTGTTTCGAGACAGTGACCATAGACCTGCATTATATGACTGACAGACAAGAACGGTTTGACCTAAAAATATCAAAATTGAAACTACTGCGGAAACAAAGACACCTACATCTTGGATGCCCTTGAGGTAAGCTAAAACATATCAAAAATTAATTTCAAAGTGAACTATCCCTTTAAGTCATTGCCAGTGTTCAGTTGTTCCCTTATTGATCGGTCACTTCTACGTACATTGTGACCGACTGATAGGAATCTCGCTAGAGAGGCCAATCTACTTCAAGTGAAACTAAAACGAGCCAGTACACATTGGCATGCAATCATTTGCATCAGCTGTTCAGCCTCGCAGCACGGGTATATAATGAGCAGCAGGTGCGATTGCATTTCAGCTTTTTGCTTCGGAGCCAAGCACTTTGATGCTCTCTACAAACTCTACAAAGACTCTCGTTCCTGCAAAGGGGTGGAGTCCCTGTGCCTGCGCCTCGATCTAACCCTCCTCAGAGGGTTCTCTCCTCCCCAAGTTTGATGTCAGCATAGGACAGAAAAGTTTGATGTGCATCTCTCTCTAGTCTGTCTAACCCAGCTGGGCAGTGCATCTATTTGGTCTTTCTGTGTCTTGACAAAAAAGTGAGAGTGAAATACAACTATTTATTACATTTGATAAACGACAAAGGGCAATTGGTGTTTGTTTATAAACTGCAGCCCGGAAAAGACAAACGCGTCGCGTGATAACACGCGTTGATTTGCGCGTCCACGAAATGAAACACGCACGTTCCAACAGAAACATATGTGATGTGGGGGCCAGTACAATATGGGCGTGATGGCACTCAGGCGTACATACTTTTAAAACAAGACAATGATTATCTAGTCTCCAAGTCAGTTTAGTTACAACTCTGCAATAATGCAAGATGTAGTGTATTGACATTGACTATTGATTTATGGATTGGCTGGACATACTTGTCAATATGGATGCACATCCCTCAGTAAATAATAACCATCAAGTATTGCTTTTATCATTTAAAACACAGTGACATGCAAGTAATTTTAGCTTATTCATTCACAGGATGCATATCAATAATTAAATTTGTATTATCTAAAATGTGAATTCTTGATATTAAGAATGAACTTTTTACAAGTAGCAATGTCTATTTCTAATATCAGGAATTTTTATAGTTAAAGGGAGTCAGGTGTGACTGTGTGGCAATGGCAAATGGTTTACATGGCTCACTGGTCAGGTAGGAGGGACCCTTAACAGAATTTTGCTTAGTAGGGCCTTAGTAGGTCAAGATCGGCTCTGTCCGTGCGGTACAGTAGGTCTGAATATATAGGCTGTCTGTTAAATAAAATGTTGAAATAAATAAATGTTAATCAAACAATTGTGGTATCATGGGGGGAAAAAAGCTAAATATATATATTATATACTGTAAAAAATTCACCCGTATATTTACAGTAAAACAGCTGTGGTTCCAGTCCTTTACCACAATTTTACGGTTTCAACAATGCTGTAATTTCACAGTAAAGTACTGGCAGCTGTGGTTCCAGCCATTTACCGTAATTCTACCATTTCAATACAGTTTTAAATTGTACTTGCAGCAATGGTTACAGCAATAATTCTACAATACATAAAAAAAAAAATACATAATACATAATTAACATTTCTAGTATATGTAGTATATAATGTATACCGACATATAAAACAATTTTTCACAAGATGGAGAGAAAATAAATAAAGAAAAACTAGATTACGGTACATCATTTTCTATTTATTAAAACACAAGCAAAAAATAGGCATTGGCTGAAACTGACCCAAACTGAATCTCAGCATAAATACAAACAGTAAGTTAAAAAGGAAAATGGCACTTGCTTTAACAAACACAAATCCTTTAACTCTCTGGTGTTCTGTCACTTTTGACCGCGAAGATAACAAGTGTGACTCCCAGAGGGTTAAAGAATTTGTCCAAAAATGTAATTATCATGATTCTTTTACCCTGATACAATCCCAGATGTGCACAACTGCCTTTCTTCAGCAGAACACAAACATTTCAAAATCTTTAGATGCATACCATGAAAATGAAACACAATCATTTGGAAAGTCCAAAAGTAATGCATGAACCTGATCAATTAATATCTTATGTAGCAAAACAATAGGTGTAAACAAAACAAATAAAGATTTAACAAAAAAGCTCTTCCTGTCTGCACTAAATTCATTGCGTAGCTGTGCAACTCAAGTATGTTGGCATGTTCATGTGAGTAGAAAACGATGCTTTGATTGCAAACAGAAGAATGAACTTCACATGAAAATTCTGATATTTCAAACAGTATCAGGGCCCTGGTCAGAACCACTAGTTTAAAGTAGAGAATGTTTTACTTGTTGATTTTGTTTCTTACATTAATCACAATGCTGGAACCCATTTTCTTGCATTGTATGCATCCTACAGAGCTTGAATTTCCTCCAGATTAAATATATGCATTTCTGTTCTGATGAAGAAAGTCATATACACCTTGGATGGCATCTGGGTAAACAAATAATGAGAATCTTTATTTTTGAAATGATGCTGCATTATATTTTTAACCCCTTAACGCCTGAATTTATAAAGCTGTATATAAAAAAAAAAATTCTGTGTGTTTTTGACTTTAAGTAGATGGTAAATAATGTTGAGATTATCAATTTCACTTTTGCACAACAAATAAATAGAAATTTTGGTATGTTGCAAATTTGCGACAACAGGCATTTAGGGTAATTTTGGTATGTTGCAAATTTGCGACAGTGGGCATTTAGGGTATTTTTTTACAAAATGGAAAAATTAATAAAACACATTTTCCCATCTCAGGAATGTAGATTTTATTCATGGCACAAAGTTGTTAGAACTTATAAACTTTATACTTATAAACTTTGACAAATTAATGAATCTTGACAACAGCAAGAAACAAAACACTCTCCTACTCCCTAACATTGACAGTAGTTTTTATACATTCCATGTTACACTCTGTTTAACTCTTTCCTTGTTTCTCCAGTGCATACATTATATATTCTTATAGTGTTATATCCTAACATGCTATTTTTTGTGGGAAAAAAAAAAAACTTTTTTTTGGCTGAAACCATCTAAATACAGCATTATTATAATATGTAGCCATTAGCCCAATCCAGCCGTTATGGCCCAATGTCGCAAATTTGCTACAAACAGAAATCTACAAAGTACGTAAAAAATATTCGTCACATGAAGTCTATATGAATAACATAGCTATAGAAGCAATCAATAAGCTGGTACATATTTTTATCTTAGCACAACTTAACTCATTTTGGGAAATTTCTCCACATTTGCGCACTTGATATGCGGATTTTGCAAAACAAAATATTAGCTTCGGTGAACCGGATGTAGTTCCCACTCCGACCGCTCCTACGATAAACCAGTGCGTGCAAAATGTTCCTAGGTATGTATCGAATGTGCACAAACAGGCATTGGGGGAAAACACACGCTATCTCGCCTGCAGTCTGAATGGAAGGGGTTTGTTGCAAATTCGCGACAGTGGGCGTGTTAAACATTATGATAACAGTTTTAAGAGGATAAAACAATGTCTAAGAGAAAAGTGTAAATTGCCCAGCCCAATGATAGGAACTAGTGAGTGAATTAACCTTAAGAGACCAAAACAAAAAAAAAAAAAAACAGCCAACACGTTACACCCACTTTGGATAGATCTGGCAAGACGTCTGTCGAAGCTGGTCAACAAACCCAGGTCTGAGAAAAAAAAAAAAAAATGTTAGTGATTATATATAGCACATGGCAAACGATACTTATAAATAACATTGCACACACTTTTAAATTAAACATAAAATTAACTGTTTAGTAGATGAACGCAATTAGAAACTTAAAGGGATAGTTCACCCAAAAATGAAAATTCTGTCATTACACCTCATGTCGGTCCAAACCCGTAAGACCTTTGTTCATCTTCGTAACACAGATTAAGATATTTTTGATTAAATTAAATTAACAGCTCTTTAATTAACACTTTGAAGGCCCAGAATGGTAGGTAAGACATCGTTAAAATAGTCCATGTGACTACCTTCAAAGTGTTAATTAAATAGCTGTCAATGGAGCCCCTGCCCTAAGCCATCGGATTTCATCAAAAATATGTGTTCCGAAGATGAACGAAGGTCGTACGGGTTTGGAATGACATGAGGTTGAGTAATTAATGACAGAATTTAAATTTTTGAGTGAACTATCCCTTTAAGTAAATAAATGAGGGTGTAGATTTGTTACCGTGGAGAAAACAACAAAATATCATCCTAACAGAAACGGGGGCCAAGACATGACAGTTTAGCTGTGTGTAAAAGGAATTGATTTTCCAGTTAGCCAGAGAGGAGTGAATAATTAAGTGATTGAGTGCGTCTGTAAACTATGGGTGTATTCTGTATGCTACTAGAAACATGCATGTGAATTTGCATGTGCCTCACAAATGCATAAATGGTACTGCATGTGTGTGCACAAATTTTGTACAGGACTCTGATCATACAAAATCGGAAATACATCCTATAACAGAAAACCAAACCACTTGCAATATTACCTCTTTATAATATTGTTCCAGCTGTTCCAGGCAGGTCCAAGAAGTTCCAGGCATCTTGAGGATTTGACCGCATTACAGTTCCATATCACGCCGCCAAACGATTTCAGTTATCTCAAAGGTCCTTAGGGCCTAGAACAACAAAATAACCAAAACCCACAAAAAATGTATCAAGCAAATAAATATAACTAACAACAGGATAAAAATTACAAACCTTTTTCATGTTTTATCATCTATGGATCGCATACTCTCTTTCTCCCCCTCTTTATCCCATTCAAACGCACAAAGATATAGTGCAAGCACACACTCGCACATAGACCATAAACGGTACATTTTTAATAAAATAGTTTTAAAATTAAAAAGCGTACCATTTCTCAGTTGCATAGTAATGTCGCTGCTCTTGAATCACTTCTCTGTTAGCTCTAATGACGTTTTGAATTAGCAACTGAGGCTTGGTATCTGTGGCCAGTTGCATAAACGGTTATAGTCTTACAAGTTAGTCATCCAATTTTATTCTTTAAAACTGTTAATAACTTTTCAAAGTCAGTAACATAAAAACGTAGACTGGTCTAATTTGACACCGAACAGTAAGACTGATTACCCCTAACTAACTTCTAGTTGATCATACTAGTTCTTAAAACACAGTCTTAACATAATGGCTATGTTTATGCAACTGGCCCCTGATAATAAGAAATACCTTGAGGTGTGGTCACCGAGGAGGAATAACTTATGACGAGCCGTTGAATTGCACTTCGAGTCATGGCTGCCTGCATTACAACCTCGGATGTGTATTAATTTTCAAATAATTCAGCAGCCCTTCTAGGGTTGCCAACCGTTCCGTATAATATGGAATCGTCCCGTATTTGACACATAAAAGTCTTGTTCCGTATTGAACTGATCCAGAACGCACTTTGTTCCGTATTTTTGAGAATCAATTCAGTGCAAATCCATGACAGACACATAGCTTCTAATATAGCCTATGTCAGACTATGAACGAAGACATTTGTAGGCTATGATAAGAAAAAAAAAACCTGACGGTGCGGTAGATACTAATTTCTCCCCCTGTTTGTCTATGATCAGCGTATCGTTTTTAACATCTTGGAACATCATCAGAGAATGCCCTTTTAATTGGTCGTTTTAGTCATTGTAAGTCACGTATCGTAGCAACGATGATGACAAGTGACAACAGCGGGAAATGTAAAAATGAGTTGTGTTGTGTTTATTTTTCTTCAAATGCAGTCTAAGCCGATGAGTTTTTAATGTTATATGTTGTATTTGTTTAAAGGTTGTATCAGCGATTTCAGGCCCAAACATAAATGATCACATTCATCTAATATTTCCTAACGATCCGCTAGCTGCCCGCCCCATGTGCATGCCATCAAAAAAACACGGTTCAGTCCTTGTATATATAACATCTGTGGTTCAGTCTTGTATATTGATTAGGCCTACTTTGCTATTCTATAAATATATAGGTCTAATAAGTTGTATTATAATATGCTATAATGTATGAAATATATTTATCTATATGTATCAATGTACCCCCGTATTGTATTGTGTTGAAGTAGCCCCGCCACCATGTAATGCTTTCTGTTTTTCACAGAAACAAACCAGTTTACTGTTAAATGCTGTAAATTTACTGCAAGTGCTTAATTTAACGACCATTAGCTGTAAATCTACACAATTTAGCTGTTTATTGAAATAACAGTATTTTACTGTTGGAAATTGGCAGTATTTTTACAGCAATTTTTAACAGTGATATATATATATATATATGTATATATATATATATATATATATATATATATATATATATATATATATATATATATATATATATAGCGGAATACCGGCGTTACGTATTCAGAATACAAATTATGAGTAACTGTATTCCGTTACAGTTACAATTTAAATAGTTGGTATTTAGAATACAGTTACATTGTTTAAATCGATGGATTACATGACGATACTTCTCTGTTTCATGAGTTTATTCACTCTCTAAATAAATGAAGGCAACTCCATGCATTTCCCAGAAGCCCCAATATGAAAACGAAAAAAATGCGCGGTTTGCGTGATCAGTCACAATGGAGTCGGAAGAGGAGCAAGGGCTCTAAAGGTAGAGACAGAGCCGGAACAACAGAGCCAGGGCAAGAATGCGTTTCTATCTTGGAAATTCAAACAGCATTTTACATTAGCATTTCACAAGAGAAGGGAGAACGAAATATATAACTGTGCAGTGCAACCTCTGCTTGCCAGCAACCAACCTCCTTTCAGCATCCAAAGACTCCACCTCAAACCTGAAGAAGCATCTTAAAGTAAGTTTTTTTTTTTTTTTTATACGTAGACCTACACCACAAAACTAGTTGAAAATATTATTATTTTTTTAATTGGTCAATTCCAGCGTTATGGACGTGACATTTGCAGTCAAAACTTGAAATATAAATTCTCAGAAAATGCATTAATACCAATAGTGAAACGTCCGTTTATATCCATACTCCCTTAATAAAGGAGTTTTATATTATATTTATATTATATAAAACATGCGTTTTATATTTAATATGAGGGAAATAAACATGCGTGACACAAAAAAATCTTTAACTTTTAGGTGGCAAAATATATATTTTTGTAATTCTGTGAATTACACTGCGCAAACCAAAAGTAATACTACTCACCGGATGAAGAAGGGTTGGCTCTCCACAGAACATAAAATATTCATTTTATTTTATTTTTCGTATTCGCATTTATGAGGAAAAAACAATGTTACGGTCGTGACAGTTCTCCGATACGGATGTGACCGCTCTGAAAGCGGCACTAAAAGACTGCTTTAAAACTTTCACAGAGACCTCAAACTGAAAGCACAAAGCCTTTCTTTATAGTGAATTTCATTTTGTATTAATTGTATCTTAATTTTAATCAATGTTTCATCAACCAATTGCCTGGATTTAATAAGAAGTAGCCTAAATATAGCAGACAATAGATAATCAGGCCACAGAGGCACCGGCACGTGAACTGCAGTTCGTCTCATAATTGAACGCCCGTTTCACACATACTCTGTTTGCAGTGCGTATGCGGAGCGTATTTTTTTCTGTACCCATGTTAACAGGTTAGAGCTTTCACACTGCACAGGGATGCGGTCCGTTTATCCGTTCCAGGAGCGGTGCGCAGCGATCGTTTCCGCACCGAGTCTATTTCTGCTGTGCTGCAAACGCTGAATTAAAGTGACAGCGCATGCTTCGTGGTCAAAATGAACACAGATTGAGCTGAAAATGTAGTAATTTCACAGTAAATGCATTTAATTAAATAAAATGTAGTAATACCAACATAAATGTATTTAATTAAATACTGCTTTTTTTTCACAGTCATCTTTTTACTTTAAGACCGGGGTAAAGCAATGAAAACTACAGTTTACCTCAACAAGGCGAAATAATGAACAACACTCGTCTGATTCGTGGAGGTTGAAAAACAAGTTATTTGTGGCATGCACGATTTATTGTATTAAAATTTAAATGCAAAAGAAAAGACATGATAGTCGGCTGTTTTTGTCAATTTTAAGTTTTAATTTAAAATGTTTGCGATTTTAGCAGTAGCCTACATGGTTAAATATGTTACCACTTGCATGAACAACTTAATATAGGCCTATAATCTATATAGAAGTAGCCTAATGCATTGATTAATACGTTCTTTAAATTGTTTAAACTTGAATACGTCTATTAAAGAGTGCATATGTGTAGGCTACAAAGAGAATTGCACCGGTGACAAAACTTTTTTTAAATAAAAGTTGCTGATAACTTCTGGATTTGAAATACAAATATTGTGTATGTGTTTGTGGTACAGCCGCGGATCAGTTACGCACTGCAAGCGCATGTGAAAGCATGCTGCTCCTGTAGGCTACCGCATACGCACCGCAACATACGCACTGCACACAGAGTATGTGTGAAACGGGCGCTCAGCATATAAGGTAGTAGGCCTAAGGTAGTAGGTAGTAGGCCAGTACTTCCCTCACAGACATGTCTACTTTTAAACAGAACAATTGAACACGAAAGAACTGCTCTCTGCATATGTAATCCGTATGAAATGTGCATTTCTCTCTGGCGCGTTCTCTAGGTTACTGCGAAGATCGCGAGTCAGCATCGTCAACTTCATCTTTGTAGCCGACACTGACACAGAAAACACTTGTTTATTAATAAACAATTAAAATATCTCCTTTCTATATTTGACATATTCATAATTATTACTTTTGCCGGTTCTTTGTGACAGCTTTTAGGTGCTTTATTCGCATCCGCATCACCAAGAATAGGCCTGTTTATTAAGCAGGATTTGATGGCCGACACTTATAAAATGCAATTCAATGTGGAAGTAATCCAAGTATTCAGAAAATGTTACTCAGATTGACTCTATATTATTATTATTATTATTGGGCATGTATTCTGTATTCTGTAACGAAATACTTTTTGAAAGTATCCTTCCCAACACTGTGTAAATATATATATATTCCCTATAGATACTTGGTGTGTGCCAAATTTGGTGTTATTACTAGGGATTTTAAGGTATGTAAGGTATTGCTAGGTGATTTTGGTTTGGAACCTTCAGAAAACTTTAAATCGATTTTTCTTAAAATTGACTTTGCTGACTCTGCCACCTTTTTTTTTTTTTTTGTCTGATTCCAACAAATCATACATCATTTTGTAGGTTGAAATAACAATATAACAATAACTCATGTTTGAAAATTTGCTCATTCCGACTTCTTTTGCCAGCACAGGTCACATATTTATTTTTCTTTTTTTTTAAAGCAGAGGCTCTGTTCTTTCTTTTGATGTATCGTATGTTCAGATATTCATACAACAAAATATCCCGGTTGGCCATGAAAGTTTTGTGAAAACGATAAAAAATGCTGGCGGTGGTAACAAAAAAACAAAAACAAAAAACTGTCGAGAAAAAAGTTAAGGAACATGCCGAAGAGTTCAAGGTGTTGTTCCGGCCTTCACATACCCCAGATCACAAACCAACTGAGGACCTGAGGAATGTTCTGGACTCTTGTAGAGTCCATGCCGTGGTGGGTCAGATTTGCTTTGGTGGCATGCAGAGGACCAACAGCTTATTAGTCAGGTGGCCATAATGATTTGGTTCATCTGTGTATATGCTATGTAACAAAGCTAACTTTTCCTCGGCTGAGATCGTGTAGAGCCTTTGAAGGTGCATTGAAACTGCAATTTGGACCTTCAAACCAATGTTTTCCTCAAAAACCTTAATTTCTTTTCGACTGAAGAAAGAAAGACACTAATATCTTGAATGATGTGTGTTTGAGTAAATTATCGGGAAATTTTAATTCTAAAGTGAATTAATCCTTTAAAAACCCTAGTCGGGATTCTAGCAAAATCCCATACAGAGAGCCAGCACCCAAAGCATACAAATGCTGGTCTGGACAAAGTCAGTCAATTATTTCCACCTAATAACCCATACTTCAAATATAAAGCTTCACTGCTAGTGTGTTCTTGACCAGACTACCAACTGCACAAGTCTTAAGCAAGACAACTCCTAATAGTTTAATGTGCGGGAGAATCAAAGTGTATTTCTACAAATTACCTGAAGCTTGGAGAACAAACAACCCACTCTATAGCTAGGCCATCATGGATTAGATGAAGACCGGCAATAAAAAAGAAAGTGTTGGGTTCTGTCCACCCTACAGATCTCCATGGGCATTTGTCTAAACCATTAAACCCTGTCTGTGTATGAACCCCATGTCTTTCTTCACCAGCTTTCACCCACCCTCGACTCATTTACCCCACCCAAGTTCTCACAGTACTCTTACACTTGCATAAGAAATACACACACAAAAGCTTGTCATGTGCAAAGATGACCTTATGACTATAATGCTTGGCAAAGCTAAGCCATGACATCAGAGTCATAACAATAATAATAATAATATCAGAATGTTATTGGAATGCACAGAGACTCGGCAGCCACTTTTCTCAGAGTTCTTCAAATGCACAAGGCATGTCAGACCATAGAAATTGAGAACAGGATCTTGGCAACGTTCAGTTTGTTTGAAAGCAGTGAAGAAAGGGGCTTAGCTTATCTCTGCATGTCTGCAGCTGATTAGGGGAACTGTATCAGAGTATTGCTAGTGGAAGGGGTGTTCCGACCTTGAGGGTGTTAATGAAGAGGTCATTCTTTAACTCCTTAAAATTACATTGATTTTTTTATGAAAGGGATAGTTCACCCAAAAATGTAAATTTAGTTATTTACTAACTCTCATGTCATTACAGACCTGTATTCTGTTATTACATTCATTGAACACAAAGAGAGATTTTTTGAAGAATCTTCCCTCCATACATTAGTTAATAGTCACTATGGCTATACTGTAGCTTTATGTGATAAACAAGCTGATTTTTTTTGAAGGAATATCTTTACCTCTAGTGAGGTGATAACTTGTGGACTGATGTTAACTCATTGAGATCAGTGAGTCATTCTTATACATTTTTAATGACACCTTTTGGTTTGCAAGCTGAAGATGTCAAATTCTTACTTAAAAGAAAGAAAGTCATGTGTGTTTGGAAAACATGAGTATGAGAAATGGAAATTGTTTTCAGACATCTTATAGTGAAAAACATCCCTGGCTTCACTATTGAGTCCTTGACCTACTTCTCAGGCATCTATATGAACTCAAATCTCTGATACTGTCCACACACTTGCTGGCCAATGGCCAGATCAGCCCTCCACTCCCCCACTGAATCATTCTCACATTACCATGCCAAGTCAGGGTGGGTCCCCCTTTACAGTGCATGATTGCCAGCAAGCTGCTTCCTAGAACAATTGAGTTGGATTGGCCATGTTCACCTTGGGAACCAATTAAGTGTCAAATCAATCACCATGAAATGCAGCATTTGGCTACAATCTGCAGAATTCAGCCATCGTCTCAGCTTGATCCATAGGGACTGGCTCTGCAGTGGGATAATGGAGGAAATGTACAGTACAATGCCCACTCAATGGAAACATGAGGAATTATTTAGAAAGGAACAGAGCTTCCTCTCTCTGTGTGCACTGTCGGCAGAAGAAAAAGCATGCAAAGAGGGCTTACTGGGATTAAAGGTGGAACATGTTGTGTCTGCATTGGGTGAACATTAGAGTGAGGGTCTGGGGTGAGAGGTCAATGAAAGTACATTCGGACAAACATCAATGACGAGAATACCTAAACAAATAAACACTATCCTGAAAATTAAGGCCTTTTAAATGATCATTACATAGGGTAGGATTGGTTCTGACACATAATTATATTTTCCCATGCAATTTCATGGGGAAACAGGGAATGAGGCATATGTTCCATATTGGAAAAAAGACATTGTCACAAATTTTATAGCCACTTTTCTTTCTACTGACTCAAACTGAAAAATGGTCAACAGCTTTACAAGGCATTTCAGACAAATGCCAAGACAATATGTTTAGTCAGACTACACAAGCTGATGCCAGCTTGTTACCATTACTCTGGAAATCCAGCATATCTATGGCCGTCAGAAATGGCATGTCAGTGATGTACTAACATACAGGCCTTAATCAAGGCAAGGTTGTTCTTGGCATGTGCACAGGTATGCAGTCTTGGACATGTGAAGTATAAAGAATGAAATTATGTTAAGTTGTAGATAAGTTGAGGTCAGTGATGAAGTAAATTCCCAAACAGGCTGCAGTTAATTCACCAGAGACTGTCATTACACCAATGACATGTAAGTGGACAATTTTGTGGCACTGTAAAAATTATTACTTGAATAATGCTATCATTGGAGCTGGGGCCCGTTTTACAACTAAAAACATTATGGTGTAATGTTAGGAGTGGTACAATTATAGGAGTCGTGTTCTGTGATATCTGCTTCAGAAGGCCTTTTCATACAAAGAACTCATATTCACAACTAACACATTGAATTAATATATGAATTATGGAAGCAGGGCTGAAAAAAGAAAGGATCTACAAATAATCAAAAAATGTTCTAAAAGATGATCATGTTCAAAAGAAGGAAAAAAGAACCACAAGAAATTTATGCAGGAATTTCTGAGTACACACCTTTGCTTGCACTGGCCCACACAAGCCATAACTCTGCCTCAGTGACGAGCCAAGTGGGAGTTAAAATGTGTGATGTGAGGTGTAATGTAAGGCATTTGTTGTTTATGAGCATAGACAGTACCAGCAGTTGTTTTCAAGGGAAGTAGATTTGTCTGAACAACCAATTCAGATCTGTAACTATCCAGGACTTATGTTAAATGATGCTCTGTCCTTGAGTTCTCCACATTTTCAAAACTAATAATTTTAAACAATTTCCTTTAGTCACTGACATGTAGGGCCCTATTTTAATGACCGGGTGCACCGGCCATTTTTCCCGTCGTTAAACTAGCAAAAGTGGATTTGGACATGGGCGTGTCCAAATCTACTTTTGCTAGTTTAACGACGGAAAAAATGGTCGGTGCACCTGGAACATGGTCTAAAAGGGTTGTCCCTATTCTCTTAATGAGTAATGGGTGTATTTTGGGCGTAACGTGCAATAAACCAATCAGAGTCTTATCTCCCATTCCCTTTAAAAGCCAGTTGTGCTCGCGCCATGGCGGATTCGCTATTTACATGACGGAATTTGCAAGCTGAAAAACTGAACGCTTCTTTAGCGAGGAAACGGATCTTATCTTGCGTGAGGTTTAAGTGTGCAAGCAGACCATCTACAGGACAAAGTGTAGCGCGCTGTGGACCCGCCTATAGGCGCACATTTCTAACGCGCCATTTAAATAACAAAAAAAATATTGCACCGTTGACTTTAGACCAGGTTCCAGTTGGTCAATGATGCAGTCTATTTCAGTTGCTTCAAAATAGCAACGCGCCAACAATGCGCCTGAACACACCTGGTTTTCAGACCAGCAGCCCATGGGTAGTGATGTGACATTTGAACCGAGGCGTCCGAGCTTGTGTCGAGAAAAAATGGGCGTGCCAGATGAAGCCGCGATTCGAGGCTTGTGTTGTTAACGTGAAGATCACGTGACTAATGACTAATGTCGGTTTGTGTGGATACGTCATTGGTTCGGTCTGAGTGTCGCTTCCGGATGCAGGGGGTTCGAAACTCGCGCCACCTTGTGGGTGTTGTCAGCAGTAGTAGAAGCAGTTGTAGTAGTGTCAGAGAGTCAGAGAGTTAGATAACTATCATTGTCATTGTCGTTATTGTGTCATATATGTGTTAGGGCTGTATATTATTACATATTTAGGTTAGAATAGTTATAGTATATTGTTATTATTAATGATAGTAGCTATATTATAATCTTGTTATATTAATTGGATAAGATTATTTGGATTGCTCTGGATTTTTGGATCTGGACTGGACTGCTTTTTTTATTTGGATTGCCCTTTTGGATTTGTTTGCTTTTTGTGACCTCTTCCTTTTTCCTGGTAATGGAGCCAGCAAGAAAGAGGAAATCCTCCCCTGTCTGGGCTCAACAGAAGCATCAGTGTCCTCATTTATACCAGCTGGCACTGCCATTTTTATGTTCCCCTGCATCCTCTGTTCCTTGTGAAAGGATCTTTTCCAAGGCTGGAGAGATTTTGTCCAAGAAGAGGAATCGTCTAAACCCCAACACACTTGAAATAATTCTGTTTCTCAATAAAAATCTATTGTAATCCTTCCTTCCAGACTATTCTGTTGCAGTTTACTTTATTACACTCCCTCCAACATAAGCACTGCACTCAACACAGTGTCACTATTGTTGTTCATACTGTCACTATCCAAACAATTGATGAATAATTAATTAACTGTGTGTCAGACAGAGAAAGATACATATTTAATATTATACACAGGTAATGGACAAATGTCTGCTCATGTCTTTTTATTATTACAAATGAAGGTTACAGACATTAACAATGAGTACAAAATAAATATTTTTTTATAAATATAAAAAAAAAATATTTAGGGGGGGGGGGGGGGGCACTGGTTCAGAATGAATGAATTTGTCTGCTATTTCTTTGCACAGTAGCTAGGTGTCACTAGTGAGCAATGCTGAATGAAGCTTCGAGTAATGAACCTTTGGCTGAAGCAATGGACTGTGAGGTCTCAGTGGTTCAGGAAGCCTCATTTTGCCATCACTACCCATGGGCGCTGTTACGTTGATGGAGGGACAAAGAGAGATGAGAATCCAGTAGCAGCAGTGTTTATTGAAAACAAAAACAAAGATAATCAAAATAGAGGGTCAAAACCAGGCACAGGAACAGGAACAGGAACAATAATTAAAAGAGCTGGAATGCAACAGCTTCACACAACATGCAAAAACAACAACCGACAAACCAAGACTGAAACACTGGTTAATATACACAGGATAACAAGGCACACCTGAAACTGATTAATCACTATGTAACAAACAAGACATAGGCAAACAGGAACTGAACAGGAAAGGGGAAATAATGATATAAGGAGAAGAGAAAATACATTTCAAAATAAGAGTCCACAACAAGGAACCATGATACAGGGATTGTGACAGGCGCACAGATGGGCGCAAATGCATTTGCTATTTAAACAACGTGGCGCAGGACTTGAAAATGATAACTGCATCGGGCTGGAACTAGCAAAAAACACTTGCATTGTGCCGGTTGTATAATAGGGCCCATGTTGTGAATGGTGAGATAAAACATTGGGGTTTGCTGACAAATTTGCACTGGCTCAGTTTAGACCAAGAAAGTCTGACACCTGGAGAAAGCTAACCATTTGCATTTTCATCCATCTCTGTGGTAGTTGCCGACTGGTGCAGGCCCCCTTGGAAGTGAAAAACTCCTTTGCCCTACTGGAATTCGCATCCGCAGGAACAATACACAGCAACTTTTGAATTACTGTCGATTAAATAGGATGTTTTTGAAACCTGAAGGTGTAGTTATGGGACGAACCAGGAGGGGCTAACTGCCCTGCTGAAAGTACAGCATTGCTGCTCACCAGCATATACCAGCTTGGGATGCTGGTTGTTGGTCAGCTGGTCCACAGCATGAGATACTGATGTGCTGATAGTGTGTGCATTCTGACTGCAATGACATTCTTTTTACTATATTATTTTTTACATTTATTCCTCTTACTAAGTTTGCAACGTTCTTGGGGTCAGTGACTGTCGGCTCAATTGTGACACAAATGTACACATTTTTGTTCTCAAATGTGCATCAAAAATACTTTAAAAATAGCAAATTTCCATTTTGAACTTGACGCAACAAAATTGTAGTTACATACTATTGTTGCTTATTATTTTGTCTCTGTGTGATTCAAGTTTTACCAATGTGGCATTTTTTCTTTACTCAAAATTTCAGATGACTACGCTAATCCACCAGCTAGACCAGCAGTCTATCAACTCTAAACAGCATAAACCAGCCTGGACAAACAAGGAATTAATGCAGAGACTTTCAGCAGGGTGGGCCATGCTATCCGACAAAACTTTGACCCTTTGGTTTAGACTGAGTTGTAATTTTATACAGTTGGCTTTTCAGTGCAACCAACTGTGACAAGATTTTGACTTCACTTTTAATTTTTCCTGCTCTCCACTGCCAGATGTGTTCTCTGTAAACCAGAGACGTTGTGAAATCGAACCATGGCTACATTGACAACAGCTAAGCATGCAAACTCATGAGAGACTAAACAATATGCAATCAACACTTTGGTATTTCTTGTCACACAAAGAACAATCCATTCAGTGTAGCCAAAAATGTGTCAGAAGTTATGTTATGGTGTCATGACTTTACAGTTTCTGACCATCTGATGAATATTCTATCTCTGCTTTTTTCTCTTTCTTTTCGTTTTCTGTATACTCAGTCAATGAGATCACCACTACTTTTAGGAGAGAAAACACGCAGTCTTCGGCACGGAGAACTGTTCCCAGAAATCTGTAGGGGCTAATATGTTTCTGATTCTGCAGCCAAATAAATGTCACACCACTCTATTGATTAGCCTGAGATAGAGGCCACAGCTGATGCTTGGGACATTTCATTTTCTCCTTACCTTTTGCTCTATTCAAACTATATGTTTGTGTGGGATACATCTCCTCTTGAAGTGTTTTTTTTTTTTTTTGCCCACATATTGAAAATTGTCACACACAAAAAAAACAAAACAAAGAAAAAAAAAATGGTACTTTGATGCAATATCTGTATGCAGTAGCCCTAAAAGTATTTGGGTAAAAGTAGTAATGAAACTTAGATATGTTCTAAGTGAGGATAACCGGTTGTCAAAAATCTAATGTGAGTTTAACATTTTTCAAATTTATTTGGCTGTCACATAGGCAATGGTTTAAAAAAAAAAGAAAAAGATTACATACATATTAACTTGTGGAACCAAAATAATATGACGTGGCCACAAGATCATTTTGTGGAGGTAATGATGTGAAGTTATGTGAAGATGTGAAGTTATGTGTGATGTGAAGATCGACATCCTTTTCTCATGGCCATGAATTTAATGCACAAACAAACCTGCATGACCTTAGCTATTATATTATATTATTACACGGCTCTGTGGAATACTTGATTGTGATTGGTCAATCGTGCCATTCAGCGGTATGTTATTTCTCGAAAACAATGTCTAGCTTCGTGTCTGGGTCCTGATCACCCTGTCGGGATTTGTTCTGCGATAACAACCGGCTGGATGTACATTATCCCTTACCTATATTATATACAAGAGTTATAATAAAACATAATAATAATTCGTTACATTTATATAGCGCTTTTCTGGGTACTCAAAGCACTTTACATATGGAAGGGGGAATCTCCTCAACTACCACTAATATGCAGCAACTGGATGATGCGACGGCAGTCATACTGCGCAAAAATGCTTACTGGTGGAGAGGAGACAGAGAGATGAAGCCAATGAGTATATATGGGGGATGATTAGGAGGCCATGATGGACAGAGGCCATTGGGCTAATTTGGCCAGGATCCCGGGGTTACACCCCTACTCTTTTTCCAAAGGACATCCTGGGATTTTTAATGACCACAGAGAGTCAGGAACTCGGTTTAACGTCTCATCCGAAGGACGGTGCTCTTTGACAGTATAGTGTCCCCATCACTATACTGGGGCGGTAGGACCCACACAGACCACAGGGTGAGCACCCACTACTGGCCTCACTAACACCTCTTCCAGCAGCAACCTGGTACTGGTACAACCAGGTATTAACCAGACTCAGCCCTGCTTAGCTTCAGTAGGCAACCAGTCTTGGGCTAAAGGGTGATATAGCTGCTGCAGTTAGTTCTACCAGAAAGACTCGGGAGAATAAATACTGTAACAATTATACATTTATTAACTGCTCAGCAAGCAATATATGATATAAAGTTCTTTGGCGTAGGCCCCGTCCATAGCTCGCAATCCGAGGGCACAGACTCTGCATTTCCTGCCTGAAGACGAAGGCAGGGGCGCAGTTGACCCCCTATGAGGTTTGGGAAGGGACCATCCTCGTGGTGGTGGTGGGGAGGATAGATGGGAAGGAACCATCTTGGTGGTGGTGGGGAGGATGGAGGTGAATGAAAGCGTCAGCATCTTCGAACTCAGACATGTGTAAGTACCGATCTTTTATACTACAAGTATTAGAACATGATTGGATAGATGAGAAGGTAATAAGTGATGTAACAATTGAGTCTTCCCGGCAGAACTTACGCTAAAGCTTTCATTTCTACCAGAAAGACTCGGGAGAATAAATACCGTAACAATTATACATTTATTAACAGCCCAGCAAGCAATATACTGTATGATATAAAGTTCTTTGGCGTAAGCCCCGTCCGTTGCTCGCAATCCGAGGGTACGGACTATGCATTTCCTGCATGAAGACGAAGGCAGGGGCGCAGCCGACCCCCAAAAATAGGTGGAGGAATAATCCCCCGGAACGGAGCCCACCCCCAAAGAATGGTAAAGAAAAGTATACCCACCAGTTGTGTATCCTGTAGTTCCTAAAACATACTAAGAAAAAAGAGTTAACATAATAAGCATGAAACATGGAATGTGGTATGCCTCATAGGCCGATAGCTAATTAGTAAGAGGGCCACTTTCATCATAGTGAGAAACGGTGAACCTGTAATGTACTATGTGAAGACATGTATTATGCATTTATGCATTTTAATATTCCTGCTGCTGTATACATTTAAACATTTATCCATTGCTGACACTTTCATCCAAAGCGACTTATATTAAACTTCAAGACACACTTTACGTCTTATCATTTCTTGCTTCCCCGGAGAATGAAACCAATGACCTTAGCGTTATAATCTCTAATGCTCTACTGTTTGAGCTACAGGAAATGAGTTGAAGAGAAGCAAGCGCTGGGGAATAGTGAACATAAACTGAGAATGAGGCTAACTTAGTTACATAGAGACAGGCCATTGGAACCACAAGCCATGATAGACCACACAGAGCAAGGCCACGATGGACCACATAGAGTAAGGCCACTATGGACCACACGGAACAAGGGCATAACAGACCACACAAAGACAAGGCCGTGATGGACCACACAGAGCCGGCCACTATAGACCACACAGAGACAAGGCCGTGATGGACCACACAGAGCCGGCCACTATAGACCACACAGAGACAAGGCCGCGATGGACCACACTGCCACAAGGCACAAAAGACAAGGCAACAATATGCCACAAGGCCACACAGAGACGAGGTTACACAGAGACAACGGCAACTAAGCCACATAGAGACAATGTCACGTTGGCCACTCAGACGAGTAATTCAAACTAAGACTATCGACAGGATAGATAGAGCATGACACCACCACCAGTAGTTGCATAGGGATTTACCTGGATCGTTACTGAAGAGCTTGCTGAGCTTCAAGGATGATTTTTAAATCGTGTCTTATATATGACTTGAATGCAGAGGAAGACCTTCTGCCCAGGATCTTGATAGCTGCAGTAGAAACACCACGTTCAGCCGCTGTAGTGGCTGCCCCAATCCTGAAGGAGTGTCCAGTATACTGGGAAGGAGATAGACTGCAGCTTTTTGAGGACAGAAACTAGATGAGTCCTGAACCAGGCTTTAGAGAGAGGTGCTCCGTTAGGTAGGATAAATAGGGGGGAGTGATCTGAGGATCTAGGATGGATTTTTAGGAATTTAATCATAGATGAAAAGAGACAGAAATTATTGCTGATTAGAAAATGTTAATGTGATGCCGGAACCTTGAGAGTCATTCTTAGAGTGCTTAAGAAAAAGTGTAAAGAATTTATGTGAGAAGTGTAAATCAGAGAAGGAAAGACCATGGGCAGGATCGAATTGTTTGGTTACTGAAGTGAATTCCCCTGTACGCATGAATCCGTAAAAAGCAGTTAGAAACACGGCTTCTAGCAGAATATTAGTGTATGTGGAAAAGAGGCCATTGTGGACATCTTTGCAATAAAGGCAAAGTAAAAGCAACCGTTTATAAGAGAATTGCTAGAGGATTTAGCTATGCCTTTAAGTAATATGCGAAGTGTAATATGCCAGAAGTAACAGTGAAAAGACTTGGAAAATCGGAATAAATATGCTTGCGTAAAATTTAATACCTGCGAGCAATATAGTAATGAAACATTTAAATTACGATATCATAAATATAGACGAGGAAAGGAACCACCGGCCATAATCAGAATGGGAACTAGATGAATCTGGAAAGAGAAGCAAAACATTAAAAACGGAGAACAAGCAGAAGTACAGTGTAAGCTTTTAAGGTAGAGGGAGCCACGGCTTAGTGAAGTATAATCTAGCTGAATTAGCAGATCATCTAATCAGTGGGGATTTCTTTTTGACTGCAAGGGAAGCTCGGCTTCCCCTATAATGTCAAAAAATGAATGGTCAAATATGTTCTATTGTGTTAACATTTTATTGACTAAAAATGCGTTAGAAAACGTTCATCTCAAAGACATGTTAATTCAGAATCAGTTACATATAGCAGGTCAGCTGACTCGATTTCCTTCTCATACATTCACGTAGCGTCATAATGCATTTCCCTGTTGAAGCCCAGAGTCCATTGACTTCAATGGGGCTGCTTTGAACAGTTTTTTTCAGTGCTTCGAAACTAGACGGTCATTGGATAAATGCTGCGATTATGTCCCGCCCATGGATGCTGAGCGTCTCTGGGGTGAATGGAGGAGTGGGCTGGCCTGGACTCCGGGCTTCTGCGTGATGATTGGAGGGTCTGTCGAAAGGCTGCATCGCCTTTTGATTGACAGCCATTTCATACAATAAAAAGTCGCTGATGCTGAAGCTATTCGAGCTCAGTCCCATCGTGGATTTTTCAAGAGTAGTCGAAAGATAAACTGCTGCAAACTATTTCTTGCTTGTCGAAAAAGTTGTGCATCTAGACAGGATTCTTCTTATCAAGGAATTGGCATTGGGAATCCAGAACTTTTGGCGCAATCTAGATAGAATATAGTTGCGTCCACTATGACCTGTTTCTTTGTGGATTTCTTGCAGAATCAGCTCTGATATTCTGTGGTCCTTTGGTAAGATGGCTGGAAGTTTGGCTTCCACTGGCATGGATGCACGACGGAGAATTCCATCTTGAAGTTCTGGACTTAACTTGATAATGTGACTTCCTCTACTAACAGATTCTTTCCTTTGCAGTGCAAAGATCTCTTTATGAAATTTCCTTTGCTGGCAGTACTGAATGATTGCTAGCTCGGCTTGCTGAAGGTCATCAACTGTGAGATTCTTCCCCCAAAGTGCATGATGTTTCACTTTGTCCCGGTCAAGTTCTGTCTGTGTAAGACTCCGTTTTCCTTTCCTTTTGGAACGGTTTATCAGCATGCTTTTTACTCTGAGAAGCCATGCTACGGCTCTTTTTAGAGATTTCCAAGAAGAGAAGTATTCCATTAACCTCTCTATTGTGTCGCTTTTCTCTTTCTCCTCTAATTTTATCAGATTAACAATGACACTTCCTTTCTTAATCTCAGGGTCTGCTGCATTAAGCTCCTCTAAGTGATAAGAGTTATCTGGCCATTGCTCAGCTGGTTTGGTGATGAAGTCAGGGCCCAAAACCCAGGCTTTGTTGCTTTGTTCTGCAAGGCATCAATGCTTTGGCCTCTGGAGGCTCAATCTGCAGAATTTGACAGAGAGCTGACGTACAGTATGTCCATTGGGACACTTTGGAAGTGTGCAGTATTGCTGCTATCTTATTGGCCACAAATGTCCGCAATCTGCTTTTCTCATTGGCGAGGTACTTAAGCACTACTGTGCTATCAGTCCAAAACACTGATTATTTTAGTGGTAACTGCAGCTCCCTTTTTAATATTTGGTCCATACGCACAGCTAAAGTGGCTGCTGTCAATTCCAAGCGTGGAATTGTTGTTGGTTTTAGTGGTACAACTCTAGCCTTTCCTAAGGCAAAAGCACAATGAGTTTCATTGTCAGAATTCTGCTGCACTATGTAAGTGACTGTGCCATACCCGACCTCACTTGCATCAGAATAATGGTGCAGCTGAGCAGACCTAGTTTCTCCAAATTGTGCAGGTTTAAAGCATCTGTCAGTTTCAAAATCATTGAGCTGAGGCAGATCTGCAAGCCATTTAGACCATGTGGTAGACCAACCTTCCATACACTGTAAAAAAACCCCCAGTAATTTCTTATCCTATAATTACGGTTTATTACTGTTATTCTACACAAAAATCTCCTTATAATACCATGAAATCTTTTAATTTTTTACATACATTAATTGTTAAAATACAGTCATACACCTCTAAAACACAGAAAAATTATCTTTAAAGAATGCTAAAAAAAGTTTAAGTACAGATTATATATATATATATATATATATATATATATATATATATATATATACACTCACCTAAAGGATTATTAGGAACACCTGGTCAATTTCTCATTAATGCAATTATCTAATCAACCAATCACATGGCAGTTGCTTCAATGCATTTAGGGGTGTGGTCCTGGTCAAGACAATCTCCTGAACTCCAAACTGAATGTCAGAATGGGAAAGAAAGGTGATTTAAGCAATTTTGAGCGTGGCATGGTTGTTGGTGCCAGACGGGCCGGTCTGAGTATTTCACAATCTGCTCAGTTACTGGGATTTTCACGCACAACCATTTCTAGGGTTTACAAAGAATGGTGTGAAAAGGGAAAAACATCCAGTATGCGGCAGTCCTGTGGGCGAAAATGCCTTGTTGATGCTAGAGGTCAGAGAAGAATGGGCCGACTGATTCAAGCTGATAGAAGAGCAACTTTGACTGAAATAACCACTCGTTACAACCGAGGTATGCAGCAAAGCATTTGTGAAGCCACAACACGCACAACCTTGAGGTGGATGGGCTACAACAGCAGAAGACCCCACCGGGTACCACTCATCTCCACTACAAATAGGAAAAAGAGGCTACAATTTGCACGAGCTCACCAAAATTGGACAGTTGAAGACTGGAAAAATGTTGCCTGGTCTGATGAGTCTCGATTTCTGTTGAGACATTCAGATGGTAGAGTCAGAATTTGGCGTAAACAGAATGAGAACATGGATCCATCATGCCTTGTTAACACTGTGCAGGCTGGTGGTGGTGGTGTAATGGTGTGGGGGATGTTTTCTTGGCACACTTTAGGCCCCTTAGTGCCAATTGGCCATTGTTTAAATGCCACGGCCTACCTGAGCATTGTTTCTGACCATGTCCATCCCTTTATGACCACCATGTACCCATCCTCTGATGGCTACTTCCAGCAGGATAATGCACCATGTCACAAAGCTCGAATCATTTCAAACTGGTTTCTTGAACATGACAATGAGTTCACTGTACTAAAATGGCCCCCACAGTCACCAGATCTCAACCCAATAGAGCATCTTTGGGATGTGGTGGAACGGGAGCTTCGTGCCCTGGATGTGCATCCCACAAATCTCCATCAACTGCAAGATGCTATCCTATCAATATGGGCCAACATTTCTAAAGAATGCTTTCAGCACCTTGTTGAATCAATGCCACGTAGAATTAAGGCAGTTCTGAAGGTGAAAGGGGGTCAAACACAGTATTAGTATGGTGTTCCTAATAATCCTTTAGGTGAGTGTATATATATATATATATATATATATATATATATATATATTAGTTTAGTTAAACTGCAAAAATAACTAAGATTTGCTTTAATAAAAAATTAAAAACCCAACAACAGTAATCTTAATTTTATTTTGTTTTATTTGTTTTCTGCAAATACATCCTGTGATCAACATTTAGCATCATTAGCAGCATTATTATAATTATTTTTTTTTTTTTTTTATGTTACTGGTTCTCCCCACTGGTTAAAACTAACTAACTTTTCCATAAACAGTCTTTACTGTGAGAATGACAGCTTTTTTTTTTTTTTTAACCCTGTACTTTGAAATGTACACAATTTGCATTAAAGCACACATTAAAACGCAGCACTCACAAAATACAAGCAGAATGAACCCTTTAAACATTACAGAATAGTATATAAACAAATTGGATATGTATGAAACAGAAAGAAGCTGGCATGTGAGATGATGTCTACTCTCTCCATTCAATGTTTGCAATGTTTGTAATCAGTGAAAGAACCTTAGGATTTATGGACTGCTGTTTTTTAGATGGCTTCTCCTCCACTTTTGTCCCCCTATCTGGATTTATCCTGAAAAGGCGTCTGCGAAGACAGAAATACACTTGAATATAGTGCTACAAACATTTTTCATAATTAGCCATTCTGATGAGCCATATAATTTTTTAGCCATATAAAAAGTATTTAAATTGAGCAAGAGATGTTACACAGACATATCTAAAGGTATAGTTCACCCCAAAATAAAGTTGTCATCATTTACTCAACCTTAAGTTGTTACAAACCTGTATACATTTATTTCTTCTGTTGAACACAAAAGAAGATACTTTGAAGAATTTTTTGTAACCAAACAGTTGATGAACCCCATTGACTTCAATAGTATGGAAAAAAATACTTTGGAAGTTAATGGGGTCCATCAACTGTTTGGTTACAAACATTCTTCAAAATATCTTTTTTTGTGTTCAACAGAAGAAATTCACACAGGTTTAGAACAACATGAGTGCAAGTAAACAATGACAATTTTATGTTGGTGTGAACTATCTCTTTAAGTATCTCCCATTAAGCAAGTGTGGCTACAATGGCTGTGATGCGTTCCAACAACCAGCTGCCAGTGTCAACATCTCCATAGATCATAAAGGTAGTGTTACACCATGTCCTAACCAGCTGCGACGTCGACACGCGATGATTCTATTTTAGAAACTGTTTCTATTTTTCCGCGACGTCGCGGCTGGAAAAACAACACAAAGTATGGCAATGATAATCTCAGATACTGTTTATGTGCTTTATCTAATGTTAAAAGCGTGTAATGTGACTTTGAATATAATTTATTGTTCCCAGCCTTGTAGCCGTACTACCTCAGGTCTTACAATTACACAAATGGAAACAAGAACGTTCAAACTGTATTCTATAACAAAGATTGTTTAAATAACTCAGTATGTATTTTTAATAGTTTAAAATGGTGTAATGTGTAAAATAATAATACATTTTGATTTATTATGTTCTTATCAAGATTAATCTCTGGGGCCGTGCACTTGCCGCGAGAGCCCGCCCACACTCTGTTCTGATTGGCTGTGGTTTTTGATTGATTTTGTTGCATCTTGTAGTCGTGTCTGGTGTGGACAGACAAATTGCTTATCGCTGGAATCTTATCGCATCACGTCTGGTTAGGACACAGTGATAGTCGCACCACAAGATTGATGGAAGGTGAGAATGCAATGTCCAACAGAGAAAAAATTGTGATCTATTAAACCGGAATAGACAGTTCGTAATGTACCAATACCAGTTGTCTTCTTCCCACAGATGCCAGAAGTGCACAGTGTCTGCTCATTTTGCTCCTGTCATTTCATAAATGTTGTAATGATCTTGCCACCAAATAAAATTGATCTAGACTGTTCTTCTGTTACCGGTTTCATGTCCATTAATTTCCTAAATGTATAATTGTTTATCTATCCATCTTTGGGCCATATATACACACACTTTTTGTTCTTCAGGAAATGCATTTTGTGGTTAAACTTCAAGTCTTACCTCTGCAAGAACTCCAGAGTTGCTCCAAGTTCCACTGGATAACTGATGTTGAGGCAGTAGTAGGATACGAACATCATTACAAGGGCATCACCACAATTTGTAACACCATCTTTCACGATGGTCTGGTCCACACCAATCATCAAGTTTTCAGCTGTCAGGGGAGAACTCCCTACAGTATACAGGAAAATAAGAAAAGTCAAAAACATTAGGTTCAAAGAAAAGTCTAACATCATGACTGTCAAAAGACCACATTATTTGGCTTGCATATTAGCACAATAACAAGAAAACATTACCATTCTGGATTTTACCTTTCCATTATGTTAAAAAGTTAAGGGTGTCCACCAAAAAAATTAAATAAAAAGTTCTCACAGTAACTCCTGTAATTTCAAAACAGTATGACAGTTTATCTGTGTAATACAAATTAAGATATTTAAAAGTTCTCAGCTGTTTTGGTCCAAACAATGTAGGTGAAAGGCAACCAACATTGAGGATACACAAAGATAAAAGCATGAGTGTAATCCATTTGACAATCAATGTGTGGACATAAACAGCTGATAACTTTCTGCAATATCGGTGTTCTAAAAATGAACAAGTCAGACAAGTTTGGAATGACATTAGGGTGAATAAATGGCAATTTTCTGTTTTGGCTTGACTACCCCTTTAATGAACTTTAAAAAAAATGTATTTAGTACCACCATGCTAGTGCTACGCTGATGAAGGTCTAATTGCAGAAAATGCTTAAACCATTAACAAGATATACTAAAAAGTTGACTAGAATCTCCAGCCTGCACCTGATTTAATATGCCTGTATCAACCTGTTCATAAATTAAAAAATGCCTTTTGCTTAAATGGGATAAAACATAAAATACCACATACCACACACAACGACGCAAGGCGTGCTGGGCAGTTGATCAACTTCAAGTTGGCAGACACGTCTCATCAACCATCATGAACATCTTGACCTGATCTTCATTGAAATGTTTCAGAAGCAGCATCACACAACCAGGAAGATAAGCATCTAGATGCTTCGCTTTGGCACTTTCAATGCCTTCTAGGATGCCCTCTATTTTGCTGTTCTTCTCGTGGGACATGAGATATGAAATGACTCTTTCACATTTACTTGAGACGGCTCCTCTGTCAGCATCCATACCTGTTAGCTCTTTGAAGTGGACCATTATCCCGCACATCTCAAACAGATATGGCCACTCTTTTACCAAAACAGGGGTTTCCATTCCACTTATGTCGCTTCTCTGAGTGTAGAAAGTAGCCAGCATTTTTTCTTGAATACTTTTGGTGTTCTTGCTTTTGTTTTTGTGCATGTTCTTTAATTCTTCTTGTGCACATTTCTGAGTCTCCCCAGTTTCACCCGGTGGCAGCCGTTTTGGTTGCCGATTTGTGCAACCATATGTATCTCTCATGATTCTGCCATCTAGTCCTTGTCGTTCTTTAATTCTTGAGGCAGGATCATGACAGACCCATGTTTTGTGTGCAAGCACATGGCCTTGTGTTTAGGCCATGTGCTTGTGTTATCTCGTTACTTAACCCCGCCCCCTTGTTATCCTCGTTTTGTCATTATTGCTTTACCTGTGTCACCTGTTATGTTATCATTAGTCTCCCTATTTAATCCCCTTCTGTTTGCTGTCCTGTGCTGGTTCATTATCATACCTTATGAGTATCCTGTCAAGAGTCTTGTCTAGAGAAAGTTCTGATTCTGTATTTGCTGTTGGTTTATCGTCTAGTAATCTTTCAAGTCTTAGTTTAGTCACTCCTTGTCCTGTCCATGTTTTGCTGCCTCGTGGGTTTTGTTTTCCCTGTTTTTTGTCTATAAATAAACTGTGTGTCAAGCATCCTGTCTGCGCTTGGGTTTATCCTTTATCCATGTGACAGAATGAACCGGCCAATACAGAACCCAGCAGACAGTATACTACAGTCGACTGACCAAGAACTATGGTGGCAGTCGGCTATCGCCGACAGTTTGAATGGCAAGCTTTCATTCCCTCCCCAGGGTGAGTTGACCCTGAGGAAGTACGCCCAGGTCGTGGAGGAGAGGAGGTTTTTCTTGCCGGAGATCCTGGTCAATCGCTACCTCATCGCGGGTCTCAAGGTCCCCCCTCCTCTGGCTGAACGGGAGAGATTGGTCCGCCGCCCGTTCCGCGATATGGTGGACTGTTTGTCTTGGAAGGAGATGCAGGGTCCCACCATGTCTTCATCACCTGGCATGCTGCCTGTGATCGCGGAGGGTCGTGTCCTAGCCGTAGCTACACTGGGGGACCAGGCTCATCCCTCTTTGAATCCCGAGGCATCTTCCGCGCCTATAAGTCTCTGCAGGAAACGAGGGAGACGGATCTCGTGGGAGTCTGCTTCGGAGTATCGGCAACGGAGTCATCCCTGCCTGAGACTGTCCTTCCACTACCAGTCACGGTTCCTGCTGAGATTCCCCAACCGGTCACAAGTCCGGCTATGGCCTCTGCTCCGCGGCCGAGGAGGAAGAGAGCTTTCTGTCCTCCGTCTCTGTCTCCCCCTGAGTCCGCGATGGCTCTCCAACCCGCCGCTGTAACTGAGAGCGCTGTTCCTGAGCCTGCTGCTGTAAGCGTGGTTCTGGACTCTGCTGCAGGAAAAACTGTTCCTGAACCCGCTGCAGAGAGCGCAGTTCCCCAGTCTGCGTTGGGGAGAGTTGTCCCTGAGGCTGCTACTAAGAGGACTGTTCCTGAGCCTGCAGCAGTGAAGGCTGTTCCTGAATCTGCTGCTGTTAGCGCTGTCTCTGAGTCAGCTTCAGAGAAAGCTGCGGCCGACGCAGCTGCAGAAGCACTCCTCCGGTCTGTATCAGCTCGTCAAGAGATGCCTGTCGGCGTTGCTGCCAAAACTTTGTCTGACTATCTGTCTAGTCTTGTCAAAATTCTTGAAATTCCTGCCAAACCTGTCATGTCCTCAAGTCCTGTGCCCACAGCTGCAGAGAGCGCTGATCCCAAGCCAGCTGCAGAGAGCGCTGATCCCAAGCCAGCTGCAGAGAGCGCTGATCCCAAACCAGCTGCTGGTAGCCCGGTTCCAGAGTCAGCTACAGTCTTCGCTACTTCTGATTCGGAGATGGGGAGCGTCGATTCCGATTCTACTTCGGGGAGCGTTGATTCCGGGTCCGTTTCTGTGAGCCCAGCGCCTTTTCCAGCTCCACAACCGTTTGTAACACACCCTGTTTTGTTGCCCGTTGTTCCCCCCGTCAAGTTACCTGTTCCGCCACCCGCAGTTCCCCCTGTGTCGGCTTCTGTTGCTTCTCCCTCTGTTAAACCTCGGTATGTGTCCCCGTACAAGCCTGCCCGGATTCCTCGTCCTCAGCCCTCATCCCGTGGACCTAAGACCCCCAGTACTCCTATCCACCCTGGACAATCCCCCATGAACTCTCTTGTTCCTCCGCCCCCCCTCCCGTGTTGGTTATTTTTATTGTTGCATCCCAACCCTGTTGTCGTGTTTTCGTGTCTGCCATTACTGCTATTTGTCATGTTTTGTTGGTTTGTGTCTGTCACAGTCTGTCAAGTCCCGTGTTTGATGTTCCCTTGAGGAGCGTCTGGAAGCCGCTCCTTAAGGGAGGGGTTCTGTCATGATTCTGCCATCTAGTCCTTGTCGTTCTTTAATTCTTGAGGCAGGATCATGACAGACCCATGTTTTGTGTGCAAGCACATGGCCTTGTGTTTGGGCCATGTGCTTGTGTTGTCTCGTTACTTAACCCCGCCCCCTTGTTATCCTCGTTTTGTCATTATTGCTTTACCTGTGTCACCTGTTATGTTATCATTAGTCTCCCTATTTAATCCCCTTCTGTTTGCTGTCCTGTGCTGGTTCATTATCATACCTTATGAGTATCCTGTCAAGAGTCTTGTCTAGAGAAAGTTCTGATTCTGTATTTGCTGTTGGTTTATCGTCTAGTAATCTGTCAAGTCTTAGTTTAGTCACTCCTTGTCCTGTCCATGTTTTGCCCCTTTGTGGGTTTTGTTTTCCCTGTTTTTTTTTTTTTGTCTATAAATAAACTGTCAAGCATCCTGTCTGCGCTTGGGTTCATCCTTCATCCACGTGACAGTATCCACTCTTCTTATCTTGGAAGGTGGGTCTTCTCCCTCACTTGAACTGGACGTCTGTCTTTTCAGGTAAAGTGAGGGTTTCCCTCTTTTCATGTTGTCAAGTCTAGTCGGCAGCTGCTTGGTAAGGGAGTCATAACCACTACCAACAACTTGATCTTCAATTACATCTCTGAATGACAGAGGATATCTTAAAACAATCTTCCTGACAATTTCACATAGATGTTTCTTCCCTGGTGTAGGGCAGATGGTTAGAATCTCTCCTAACATCAGGCGAATCATTTCACATCTTTCACGTCCTGTTGGCCGCTCTTTATTTTCGAGCTTTCTGGTAATTTCTGATGGCATTTTACTCAAGGGTATCTCAAAATTGAAGTGCCAGTTGTTATCCACTGGAGTGTTTCTATGAGGAGTTGAGACTTCACTTGAGCTTGAGGAAGACTGGAGAGTTGGAATGATCTGCAATGTATCCACCTGGAGAGGGCAGAAAAAAGTATTTCAAAATAGTTCATTAAATTTTAGCATTCACTACTGGCCTCTGACCACAAGACATGCCACAACTCTGAGTACATTTTTGATGGAGTGAAAAAAAAAAAAAAAAAAAAAAACCCCTACTGTATGTGAAACACTACTGTTTGTGAAACACTAATCTATTCTACCAGGCTTAACATCCAATTTAAATGATAAAGCCTTTTCAATTGTAATATTGATACATCACAGTCTAACCCTAAGCCTGAACAATACAATATCCCTTAAAGACAGTAATAATTAGAAAATACGCTGTGTTATTTTAATCCAGCCAAAACATTTTCTTCACACATACTTGTAGATGAATGGTCTCTACGTTTCATTGTTCTTCTGGGTATGGCTATACATCTTTCTGGCTCAGCTCTGGTAGGCAGATCAGGAATCTCTTTGGCGTCCTTTTCAGCTGGACAGAAGACAATAGGATTTAGGCCTGCAATCACGTTTTGCCGTTACAAAGCTTTTTCAAAATCGCTTTGCAAAACTCACATACAACTGATCTATTATGTTGTGAGCATATATTTTTAATGTGTTTACAACTTACAATTAAGTATACTTACAAAAAGCTTTAAATCTTGCAATCAAATTTCGAGCTTCAATTGGCCTGAGGATACCAACAAGAGCTGCCTCCTGGACATATTTTAAATCTTCCACGGTTTCCACACCCAAGGTCTGAAGAGCCTCTAACAGCAGGTCATTTGAACTTGAATTTGGCAGCACAGAGTCAATGAAGTCAGAAAGACCACTGTCTACATCATCCATCACTAAGAAAAGAGAGTCAGACATTGTAATTCAGTGTTAGCCCAAATAAATCTCCAAAGTGCAATTCAGCCCAAAAGGAAAATGTAATGTATTCTTAATTTCTTAGTTTCAGAGGCAGCTATTTCACTATCAGCTTTAAACATTAGCCTAATGTGTGTAGGTATGTGTCTGCATCTTTGTGAAGTGGTGACTGTTTTTATCACTATCTGTTTTTAACTATGCAAAAATATTTATGGAACTCTGTTATTGAAAGTTCAATTCTAAAATGTAATTTCAAGCATTTAAGGACCTCTTCAGCCATACTCAAGTCCTGCACAGTCTACTGTACTCATCCTTATATTACCTAGTGCTCACACAGTCACAACTCAGCATTAAATTACCTACTCAATATCTACTTTGCTATGTTTGAGAGAAATTACTCGAGTTCCACAAAAAGCATAAGCAGGCAATGGATAGTAATCCAACAACAGCTCTCCATTTATGCACCTCATGCCCCCACATGCTGTGTGAATTTCATACAGTCCAAACTCTGGTAAATACTGTGAACCATGAGGAGTTACAAGGAAGTACACATTTTTATCCATTATTAGCATAAGTTTGATTTGTGCAAACTCTGTTGGCATGCCAGGACCTATGCAAAGAAAAAAATCCCTTTCTGTATAGAGTGCCTTTCCACTGTATCTCAGTAGATGCTTCAAGAGCACACTGATCAGGCAAGCTTGCTTCTACTGCACTGCGTACTGCATCACTGTACAACTCTGCATGGAAAGGGGTTGATTGTTTCACTTGCAAAGTAGGAGCAAAGATAGAACTTGAGTTTAGATATGTTTGCAGAAGTTGCTGGTTATTTGCAAGTGTCTGGCACACATTTTTGAAATTTTGTGTTCTTCTCACACATCTTTTGAAATAGGAATGCTTGCTTTCGAATCTCATAGTCCACAATCTTATGAGTGGGCCAAACTTGAGAATCAAAGCAGGATAGTGGCCAATGTAATGGTGCTTTGGTTTGAGTTTATAAACAGGAAACATCTCCTTTCTTGTTCCTAGATACTCCACAATGAGAACATTGCGCAAAGCAACTTGAGAGTGAGATATTTTAGGGGCACATATTAATTCCACAAGTTCTTTCAGCTGGACTGTCAGCTGCCATATCGGATCATCTGTTTCAGCAATCTTTTCACCTATTATAATAGGAAGAAGCCTCAGGGGAGACCTGTTTTCTGTTGCCTGGCCACCTATTTTAACTCCCTTTTCAACAACCTCTGAAGGAGTAGAAGTGGCATCAAATCCCTGATAGCTGAACTGCTTGATTCTCCAGTTTAGCTGACTGTAAGTAAAGAATTTCTTTACATTCACAAAGTGCTTGATGTGCATGGCCAAGTCATATGCCACAATTCCTTCAAACACATCATGTCCAATACAAGGTGGGAGGCCAGGCTGGCAGACATGAAAGTAAGTGAGGGGATTGAAAACTGAATCAAATTTTAAACCCCTGATTTCTGTCAGGGCACCACTTCTTATCTGTTGTATTGCCTCATTGTAGTTTTGCACTGTTCGGGGTGGTGCACCTTTTTGAAAATCATGGAACTCACTTCTAGTTACCAGGCAATATCTACAGAAGTAAGTGGAGGTTCTGAAATTCTCTGTGAAACCTCCAATATTGTGAGACCCCAAATTATCTCCAGCAATGCAAACAACTGATGCCTTAACAACATGCCCAAATATCACAAGCCCATTTGTCTCCGGTTCCTTGATATCTGACAGCATATGAAGAACACTTCAGATCGTACTTATCAGACCGTTACCATTTTGTCTGTTTAAATGGGGAAAAATCGATCATAACTCCAGTAAACTATGGAGTGCCGCAAGGATCTGTGTTAGGCCCTCTGCTATTCTCAATATACATGCTGCCACTTGGTAATATTATAAGAAAACATGGAATTAATTTCGACTGTTATGCGGATGACACTCAATTATATATTTCATCACGACCAGATGAAAACAATAAATTATCTAAATTGACAGAGTGTGTTAAAGATATAAAATACTGGATGACGTGTAATTTTCTGCTATTAAATTCAGATAAAACGGAGGTATTACTTATTAGTCCAAAAAACTGCCCACAAAACCTCTTACAATACAACTTTAATTTAGAAGGGTGTCCTGTTACTTTATCCACTACAGTAAAAGACCTGGGTGTTATATTAGACCGCAACTTGTCTTTTGAAAATCATATTTCATATGTTACAAGAACAGCCTTTTTCCACCTTAGAAACATTGCTAAGCTACGTAATATGCTATCTGTTTCTGATGCAGAAAAGTTAGTTCATGCATTCATGACCTCGAGACTAGATTACTGTAATGCCTTATTAGCTGGTTGTCCTGCATCCTCAATAAACAAGCTACAGTTAGTGCAAAATGCAGCCGCTAGAGTTCTTACTAGATCAAGAAAATATGATCATATAACACCAATTCTATCATCTCTACATTGGTTACCTATAAAGTTCTGTATCAATTACAAAGTATTACTACTGACCTATAAAGCCCTAAATGGTTTAGCTCCCCTGTATTTAACGGAACTTCTATCGCCCTACAATCCATCGCGCTCTTTAAGATCACTAAATTCGAGGCTTCTGGTCATTCCTAGGATATCTAAGTCCACTAAAGGAGGGAGGGCGTTTTCACATTTAGCTCCTAAACTCTGGAATGGCCTTCCTGATATTGTTCGAGTCTCAGACTCGCTGTCCCAGTTTAAAACTAGATTAAAGACGCATCTCTTTAGCCAAGCATTCACATAATACTTACCTTTTATACTACAGTTGAATCAGATTGAATGCATTAATATTATGAACAGCAGCTACGCTAATTATTTCCCATCTGCTTTTCTGTTGTTATCTCGGGACGCTAGTCCCGAGGTAAATACAGATCGTCAGCTCCAGTTTGTATCCAGCCTCCCATGGAAACTACAGATGCCCCAACACCCGTGAAGAGACGACTCGAAGCCTGTGAAGAGACGACTCGACGCCTGTGAAGAGACGACTCGACTCCCGTGAAGAGACGACTCGACGCCTGTGAAGACACGACTCGACGCCTGTGAAGAGACGACTCGACTCCCGTGAAGAGACGACTCGACGCCTGCGAAGAGACGACTCGACGCCTGTGAAGAGACGACTCGACTCCCGTGAAGAGACGACTCGACGCCTGCGAAGAGACGACTCGACTCCCGTGAAGAGACGACTCGACGCCTGTGAAGACACGACTCGACGCCTGTGAAGAGACGACTCGACTCCCGTGAAGAGACGACTCGACGCCTGTGAAGACACGACTCGACGCCTGTGAAGAGACGACTCGACTCCCGTGAAGAGACGACTCGACGCCTGCGAAGAGACGACTCGACGCCTGTGAAGAGACGACTCGACTCCCGTGAAGAGACGACTCGACGCCTGCGAAGAGACGACTCGACTCCCGTGAAGAGACGACTCGACGCCTGTGAAGACACGACTCGACGCCTGTGAAGAGACGACTCGACTCCCGTGAAGAGACGACTCGACGCCTGCGAAGAGACGACTCGACGCCTGTGAAGAGACGACTCGACGCCTGTGAAGAGAAGACTCGACGCTGGCGATATGTTTATGCCCTAAATCAATACATGATTAACTAACTGTATTTCTCTATGTACATTTCTGAAATGCACTTTCTGTAAAGCTGCTTTGAAACAATATGTATTGTGAAAAGCGCTATACAAATAAATTTGAATTGAATTGAATTGAATTGAACACTTTGTCATGGCCAAAATATTTAAAGTGTTCTTCCCTACACAAGAGCACAAGCTGCAAGTTTTCAACACTGGAACGATAAAATGGGTCAAGATTGGCCAGTGTAAAGTAAACCCCAAGTATCTTGTGTTTTTTTTTTTTTTTTTTAGAGGATTAACAACCTCGAAGGCATCTTGATACAGTATGAGCTTTATACTTATACCTGACTCCCCAAACAGTGTATTAGTCTTGTAGACAGAACCATCTCTCACATCACTTAGAACATGTGCAGAAGTGTCATATTCATGCTTTGTACATTCTTTCCACACAATTGGGTCTTTTAGCAAAGCCTGCAGAGTCTCTTTTATTGGGATATACTGAGCAAATTGTTCCTTTCGATTATCATCAGTGCCTAAACTAATAGTTTGAGGATGCACATAAGAGAAGTTTGTCTGAAAATATTGTTTTCTCAAATACTTAGTAGAGAGTGCAGGGCTACAGGATGCATGCAAGCTAGAATCATTTAAACTTGCCAGAACATCTTTTATTTCTGACTCTGTCAATCTGGTATTAGCTTGCAGGACACCTTTAAAGGAACACTCCGACTTTTTGGGACTTTAGCTTATTCACAGTATCCCCCAGAGTTAGATAAGTCCATACATACCTTTTTCATTTCTGTGCGTTCTGTAAGTGTTATTTGACGCACCCACCGCTAGCCTAGCTTAGCACAAAGACTGGATGTAAATGGATAAGGTAGCATACTAATCCCAATAAGTGACAAAATAATGCAAACATTTTCCTATTTACATGTTGTGATCTGTATAGTCACAGCGTGTACAAATAACAAGGCTATATGAGACAGAGACCATTTTTAATCGTATAAATACTGGGAACTATATTCTCACTAGGCGTAGGAGGCGCACAGCTACTTGGGCGGAGTGGCTACTTGGGCGGAGTGATTAGCACAGCACACGAGACGCCCTGTTGATGGTTCCGTAAACAAAACAAACGTGACTAACTAGCTAGTAGCGAACGTAACTCGTGATCATGGCTGACTTTGAGGAATTGTCAGAGGAATTTTACTGTGTATCAAACCAAGATCCAGAACCATATAGTTTTGAGCCAGAATACACAGACGAGGAGTTACAAACTTTGGAAGCACAGAAAACTTTGTATGAATAGCTAAGCTACAAGTAAACAGGTGATCATGAAAGGCTATTTCAAATGTGCTATGTCAGTTGACGTGTGCATATTTTGTGTATTGACACACTGTATGCAATGGCTATACTACAATTTCATTGAACTATGAATGATCATTATTACAAAATCACTTACTTGGTGGACAGCTGACCATTAGGTTCACTCGGCATGGGGCGTTTCTTCCAGTTGACACAATGAGAAAAAAAAAACGACAACTGCCGGGTGTATTAGGGCAGAGAAATCTTCCGTGGTAGTGACGCAAATATTTTGATTGTCATCAAGCCTTGACATTGATGGCAATACCCGGTCCCATTCATTACAACAAAGGCACTCGGTTTCTGTCGGCATAGGTTGGCATGTTCCACATTTACACCACCAGTCCGTGTTCGTTCTGATTCTCCCTTCGACATCAATCTCTTCGGCATCTTGTCTTACAGCTTCCAAAGTTTGTAACTCCTCGTCTGTGTATTCTGGCTCAAAACTATATGGTTCTGGATCTTGGTTTGATACACAGTAAAATTCCTCTGACAATTCCTCAAAGTCAGCCATGATCACGAGTCACGTTCGCTACTAGCTAGTTAGTCATGTTTGTTTTGTTTACGGAACCATCAACAGGGCGTCTCGTGTGCTGCGCTAATCACTCCGCCCAAGTAGCTGTGCTCCTACGCATAGTGAGAATATAGTTCCCAGTATTTATACGATTAAAAATGGTCTCTGTCTCATATAGCCTTGTTATTTGTACACGCTGTGACTATACAGATCACAACATGTAAATAGGAAAATGTTTGCATTATTTTGTCACTTATTGGGATTAGTATGCTACCTTATCCATTTACATCCAGTCTTTGTGCTAAGCTAGGCTAGCGGTGGGTGCGTCAAATAACACTTACAGAACGCACAGAAATGAAAAAGGTATGTATGGACTTATCTAACTCTGGGGGATACTGTGAATAAGCTAAAGTCCCAAAAAGTCGGAGTGTTCCTTTAAGCTGATTTCTTGTGTACTGGTGACACACATCATTGAGACCGTCTACTTGTTCCACAATCATCTGAATAGTGGAGGAAGGTACAAGGTATTTGGCCTGTAACTTCATGTAAAACATACACAAATTTCTCATATATAGCTCTTTCATATCAGGTGGGTCCAGGATATCCTCAGGCTCGTCAATGCTTACATCTGATGGACTTTGAGCAACATCAAAAGACTGGCTTGGCACAGAATCAACAAGATACATAGCTGAGACTTGCACAGATGCAGCTTTTTTATGATTTCTAGAAATGTGTGCAGTAAAAGAGGACCTCAATGAAAAGGCTTTGCCACAGCCTTTAAATGGGCACTTCACCTCTTCTTTCTTTGAAACATGCAACTTTAAATGATCTAAAAGATCTTTCAGATCAATGCATTGTGTCTGGCAATGTGACTTTTCACATTTCAGTGGACCCTGTACGGTTTCACATTGTGACACGGATGACCACCTATGGTGGCGCAACATATGACTTTTAAAGGAATTATACTTGGTAAACCTTGATTTGCACCCAATTACACAACAGGCATATTCACCATGTGCTTCATTTGTGTGTAATTTTTTTAGGATTTACATACCCTTTCACTGTTTTCGTAGAAATGCCACATATAGGACACGTGAAAGCATTTAGAACACTTGCAATATTGCAAACTTACTTTAATATAATGTTTGAGCTTGAAGACTTCTGACTGATCTCAATTCCAGAAGTTCCAGATAGCTAATGTTCCAATTCCTGGTATTGCATAAAAAAACTGAGGAGAAGTTTGCGTAATGTTTGTGCAAAATTACATTACATTAAATTGTAACACAGCAACATTGATTTTCTTTATTTACTTGAGTCACAGATTCAGATTCAGTCACAAAAAAATCTGTAATTCAGGCATTTCTGAAACAGTCACTCAGTTTTAAGCCTTTACAAATTTTAATAAAGTGTGTTTGTTCCTTAAACCTTTACAATGTGACCATTTAGTACCACACTATGAGTATTTCCCTTATGTCATTTTAGCTGTATATCAATTACACTAAATTTGCTGACATCATTTTTTGAGAACAATCGTGGATGCTTTTGCCAGAAAGCCACACAGGGCTGTCACCAAAGAGACTGCTGTTAGTGTACCATTTGAAACCAAAGTCAACGTTGACTTCTCACTTAAACCCAAACAATTGTTTGGGCCAGTTAAAGCGCTTAACAAGTGCGCAGCATATTTGAAAGCTGTTGCCAGCAGTGGTCAACTTTAGTTAGCCAGCCACGTGCCACACAGACACAGCCACAAAAATACAAGCTAACACAAAGATAATGTTCTTATAAATGCAATGTTAAACGGCGTTTAGGTAATGTTAACACAAAGCTAAAATGTATCTGCAACCTAGCTAATGTAACATCTGACATACATTACTTGTTTTGTTTTCGGTCGTCAATCTTAATGTATACTCTAGCTATGTGTCAGTATTGCGTTGAATTTTTGAATGTGTCAGTAAATATTTTTGACGTTACCTCTCACACGTGTTGCTTCCTCGAAAACAGCAGAATAGTTCACCAGTGCGCCGCCGTCTTCATCGTTCATGTCGCGCGCTTCTTTCTGCGTGCACCCACTTAGCAGAGGTGTCAATTCTGATTGGCTTAAATAATTATTGCCCTGAAAATGATTTGCTGAACACAGAGGTTTGTGATTTTTCTTTAGCATTGGTTTTCGTAGCTTATTATTTAAATTGCAACGGTCTTTTTTTTAAAACAGCTAAACTTGTTTTACTTTCTTAAGTTACAAAGTTACAAGTAAAGTAAATATACTTTCAACTAGGATATCTCTCTTTTTAACAGATCTCTGATAATCTGTGACAAGCTAAGGGGTGTCAGAAATGGACACAGTTGTTACAGTATTTCATGTGTTAAAAGAGGCCAGCAGGTTAATAAAAAAAACTGTAAAGTTGTAAATGTAAAGTTTATTGGCAAAAACTGTAAAAAAAAAAAAAAAATTACAGTGTGGATGCACCATTGTACCCCTAATGCTCTTTCAATGGGAAGTGAATCTTGATCCAAATCGAGGTCTTTAATTTCTTTTGCCCTTTCTTATTCAGAAATTTTACCAATGTGGCAGTACTATTGCTAATCCATTTAGTTAATTTGAAGCCCCCTGCTTGACATATGGCTGTTAGGTCATGGCACAGAGAAATCGCTTGATCGACAGAACCGACAGATTTCAGGCAATCGTCAACATAAAAGTTTTTTTTGTATCGTACTTACTATGACCGCATCAAATTGGTGACCATTGTCGTCAGCACATCGTCTCAGGGCATAGTTAGCACAGTTTGGTGATGATGTGGCACCAAAGAGATGTACTTTCATTCTGTACTCCTCTAAAGCTTGGCTAAGGTCACCATCAGGCCACCACAAGAATCTGAGCAAGTCAGTATCTTCAGGGGGAACTTTTACCTGGTGGAACATCGCTTCCACGTCTGCCATAATTGTCACAGGCTCTTGGCGAAATCTCATAATAACTCCAATTAGAGTACTGGTCAGGTCTGGTCCTTGAAGAAGTTGATCATTTAGGGTAGTTCCCTGGAACGAAGCCCCACAGTCAAATACAACACGAATTTTATGCTTGGTGGGATGTTATACTCCATGGTGAGGAAGGTACCATACCTTTCCATTATTACGGCTGAGGTTTTGTTACCTTCAATGCATAGCCCATGGTAATTACATCTTTCATAAAATTAATATACTCATGATGAAACAATGGATTCTTCAAGAACGTTTTTCTCAGATTTAATGCACGCTGCTCAGCAAGGCTGCGGTTGTTAGGCATTTCCACGTCTTTATCCTTTAACGGCAATCCAATGCAATAGTGCCCATCTATCATTGTGGTTGATTGAGAGACCTTTTTCCATGAACAGTAGGTCTGATTTTGACATTTCCATTTTTTATTCCTGCTCAGGGAAGTCATATTTGAACTGCTGGCTCTACAAATCTTCTAATCTGGAAACAGATATTTGATTGAATATACTTGTATTACCCCATCTTTGTTTCGGTTACAGTTACCTTCTCTCAATGGTCCATTTACCATCCATCCAAGAGCAGTCCTCACAGCATATGGCCCCTCATTTACACTATGAATTATCTCCTGTGGCTCCAATGCCTTTGGCACATTAGTACCGATCAGCAGACCTATTTCTGCATTGATGCATGGAACTTGTACACCCTTTAGATGTGACCATTGGTCTACTTCTTCCTGCTGTGAGATATGATCTTTGCTCACTGGAATCACTCCTTGAGAGAAAACTTAGTTTAAAGGACAAGTTCGGTATTTTACACTTAAAGCCCTGTTTACAGATCGTTTCTGATGAAATAGAACGGTTAAGATTAAAATTTTGACACATGCTGCTGTCCCGAGAATTTTAGGTTTATTTTGCTTTCCCCCCACCTACAGAATGGGTGCATAGGTGCACTCGAACATATCCTTCCTAAAACGCATTAAACTTTCGTTTACAAAGACGTGAAACTCACCGAGTGGTCAGGGGTGTTCACTGATATGCTCATACAAAAATCGCTGCAAAATATGCTTTCCAACAGGTTTTATCGTAGTTTTTGTCCAACTCCATTGACTTGTATTGAAAGAGCTGTGTGAGGTACGGTATTACTCCGCCGCTTCTTCTTCTGCTTCTTCTGTGTATTCAATGAAATGCCAGCGGTTTGCTTGCAATTGGCAAAGGTGCATCATCGCCACCAACTGGGCTGGAGTGTCTATTATTCAAGCTCTCAACGGAAGAATCTACGGGTGTGAGACGTTTGGAAAAATAGATCCACAGTTTTACAACGAATGGTAAAACACCTGTTGGAAAGCATATTTTGCAGCGATTTTTGTATGAGCATATCAGTGAACACCCCTGACCACTCGGTGAGTTTCACGTCTTTGTAAACGAAAGTTTAATGCGTTTTAGGAAGGATATGTTCGAGTGCACCTATGCACCCATTCTAGAGGTTTTGGGGAAAGCGAAATAAACCTAAAATTCTCGGGACAGCAGCATGTGTCCAAATTTTAATCTTAACCGTTCTATTTCATCAGAAACGATCTGTAAACAGGGCTTTAAGTGTAAAATACCGAACTTGTCCTTTAATGAAGTCATTATCATTCAAACCACTCACTTCCAAGTCAGTTACAACATTGCTGCGCACAACCCTTTGCTCCCCCATAGTGGTAGTGGTGATATTAACTGTTCGTCCACAGAGGTTGAGCTCTGTCATAAGCTTGTCAGTGCAGAAGGATGCATTACTTCCAGGGTCTAGAAAAGCATAAGAATTCACCACTTTACTGCCTTTTCCTGCTTTCACTTGTACTGGAACAATCGCCAGAGAACTGTTTGTGTCCCCGGCCTCGTGGCCTGCAGGTTTACTTTCTATACCTACAAAGCCACTGATAATAGTTAGATTCTCGTCCTTCCGTAGCTCCTCCTCCCTATGTGGAACTAGAACTTTATATTTAGCCCTTATATGCAGCACTGTAGGATGTACCAACGAACATAGACGGCAGCTTAATTTTTCCTCACAGGATTTACTCATGTGCCCCGACTTCAGGCAACTAAAACACAGGCCTTTGCTTCTTAGAAAGTCCAACTTGTCTTTTCCAGTGTTCCAAAACATGATCATCTCTGCAAAAGATACAAGGATTGTTGCATGCCTGCTTACCATCCGTCAGACTCTTCTTAGCTGGACTTGAGTCAGAACTTTGCTTGACAGAGACTGCTGTTGCCATGGAGGTAAAATTATTTTGACCACTTATACAACTCATCCTGACTGATCAAGCTTCAGGTAGTGGCTTCCTTGTTGCTTGAGTTTTATCTCGCAAGTCTCCAAACACAGGATGTGGTGCTGTTTTAGCTTGCCTGTTAACCCCCTGGGGTCGGCGGTATCGCCGGCGATACCAGCTCGCTTTTTTTTTTATCAGTTCAAAAGAGATTCATTTTTCTCTGTTGACTTTGATATTACAAACAAGTTTCATACATCAATCGATTCTGTTAAATGTGTATTATTTTTGTGTATACTCACAATAAAAACAAAGTGTTGTGCTTTTTGCCAAATAAAGAAAAATAAACACGAAGCGAGTTCTGCCTTCTCTCTGTCAGTTAAGTCCATTCTGAAACGCGTCCGAAAATGAACAATAACTCAGCGAATACTCAGTCAAACAGGCATACAGACACACAGGCATGAAGCTTGAATTCTCTTCTTTTAAATGAAGTAATTTATATAAAAAACTAATATTCTCAGCTTGTGAAATCTGTATTAAAAGAGAGCGATTCCAGTCGAGCTCATTAGAGCTCATTCAAATGTAATGTGACCCCGCCCACGGAGAGCGCGCGCTATTCAAACGCAAATGAATGAGGCAATCCACGCAAACCTGTGAACGCCCCCATATCAGCTCGAGAAAACACAAGTTTATTCAGATCATTACTTGTTTACACCGTCTCGCAGCGCTGTGAGGAATAATAATAATGGAAAATGTGAATCGCGTTTCTGTTTGTGAATGAATGAACGGCAGAGATGCGCGCTGTTTACCACAGCTCGCAAAAAGACCGTTTAAATTTAAATCGCTTTCTGTGTGTGAATGAATGATGATGTTTTAGCAAACTGTATTGCTATACTGAGATGAGTAAAAATCGACTGAAATATGTTGAAATAAAATGTAGGCTATTTGTATAAGCAACGAATTAAACTGCAAATTAACATTTATATGCCCTAATATTTATATGATTTATATGAGGCTCAGGAGAATGATGCACAGGCATCTAACTCATACCAGCTGCCACCTAGTATTTACCCTGCACCCTCCTCTGTACATATGCCCAACACACAACCAACCCCTCTACACACATATATAACTCCACAAGAACCACCTCACCACATGCCTCTACCCATAGGTACACAACTGCTACCGAATCAGTACCAGCTTCAAAATAATGAGACGCATAGCTACAGGAGAATGCTGGAAGACGATGAGTCAGTCATGGTTCTCAAGGTTTACTACAACTACCTCTGTTTTTTGTGGTTAATCAGAAAAACAATGCATTTGTGTGTTTTCAAATGCATATTCAGTTATAATTGTGTACATCCTTTATTGATGTCTTTGTTTTATTTATAATTCGGCCTTTTTGTTATATCAAGGCCTTAAGTTGTATTTTACCACAGGTGTGGGAGTCATACACACCACTATTTTTTCAAATGCTTAACCATTTCAACGTAAGTGACATGAACAAATGTTTTATTGGATTGCTTATATCCTGAAGTGAATAATAAACAGTTATTTATTTTTCCAAGCAGACTGTTTTTTTTTTTTTTTTTTTTTTTTTTACCTCTACCCAATTGTTGTGAATTAACTTCAAGATTGAATTCTGTAATTTCATAGTAATACTACAAGTAAAAAAAGTAATTGTAACGGTCACCAGCTGGAGTGCCTTCGAGAGCCACCAGAGGCCACTCCACACTAGACTGTGATCACTCCTTCAAACACTACATTTCCCATAACGCACTGCCCGGACTCATCAGCACTCATCTCTTTCACCTGTTTCTCATCACCTTGTTTCACTCACACCATAAATACCTGGTTTTCACGTTCACTCATCACGAAGTCTTGTTGTACTGTTAGTCTGCATTTCTGAGCATTTTTCCCGTGTTTGTTTTCTGTTTTTGACCCTGGACTGTTTAACGTTTCTGACTCTGTTCTGCCTGCCCCTATCTGGATTGTTTATTGGACTCTGTTTATTGCTGCCTGCCTTGACCACTGCCTGTTTACTGGATTACGAGTTTGGATTACCATTATTTAATAAAGCTGCGTTTGGATCAATATTCGTGTCTCGGAGCATTCATAACAGTAACAAAATAATTTCATTAAAATATGATGATGCTAAACAATTTGGTTATGCAGGGAGTTTAATTTGTTTGCTCAGGGAATTTCAGGTGCCACTTAATATCAAAATATTAATGTTGAATACAAACAAAGTTGTGAATATACAATTTTGTAAACCTTAAAATATTGCTAATATAGTTAAGGCAGTTCAGTGTCAATTTCTTATTCATGTTCCATTTCCAGACACTAACAATTTGTAACTTATACTGAAGAAACAAGTAAAAAATGCTGTATTTGCAGAACTATACATTTGTCAATGCAAAAAAGGGAAAAAGAATGACTGAATATGACATGTTTGAGCCTAAATGTAGTTGTCCTGCCAGGAAACCTTGCCTGCAGATGAAACAAAGTAGCTCTTCAGCTTGTCTCTTATTTGTTTGGCAGCCATGGAGCTGTTGCAGGGTTTTCCAGGTTGAAGAGGGAGCATGGCTCCCAGACCATCTTGTCTCCAGGTACCCTCCACAAATCTGTGGTCACCGTCTTCTGAGTCAATCAGGGCTGGAGGTGCATATGTGTCAGACCGAATCCCACACAAATAATTGTGGAGACACACACAAGCTAAGGCCACCTTCTGTACCTTGTCTGTGTTGAGCATTATGGTGGTGATGAATACTCTCCACCTGTTTGCAAGTATTCCGAATCCATTTTCCACAACTCTGCGTCCTTGAGAAAGCCTGTAGTTAAAAACTCTCTGCTGATTGTCCATCTGACGAAATGAGTATGGCTTCATGAGGTCTGTGCGCAAAGCATAAGCATCGTCGCCCAGGAACACAAAGGGTGCTTGTATGTCTGATTGTGGAAGTGGTTTTGCTGCAGGGATATTAAGAAGGCCTTGGTCCAGTGCTTTCTTGAAACCTGACTCATTAAACCAGTGATCTCAAACTCAGTTCCTGGAGGGCCACAGCTCTGCACAGTTTTGCTCCAACCCTAATCAAACACACCTGATCCAGCTAATCAAGGTCTTCAGGATTACTAGAAACTTCCTTGCAGGTGTGAGTTGGAGCTAAACTATGCAGAGCTGTGGCCCTCCAGGAATTGAGTTTGAGATCACTGCATTAAACACTCCTGCATCTGATGCTCTTCCCTGTGCTCCCACACTGACATACAGAAACTGGTACTTGGCATCAACAAGAGCCATCATTAACACAGAAAACCGCCCCTTGTAATTACAGAAGATACTTCCACTATGAGCTGGGGGCAAAATGTTTATGTTTCCCATCTAGGGCACCAAGGCAATGGGGGAACTGCCACTTTTGATGAAAATCTTGTGCTATGTCCAGCCATTCCTCCTCTGTAGTTGGTGTCTGAAATGACAGATTTATGCATCAGGGCAAAGATCTTAAATAATTCAACTTTCAGTGAGGACCACTGTAATATTTGAAGTGATATCAAATATTTGTTAAATACTTTAGACTATTTAAAATATATATATTTTTTCAAATGTTTTATTACTGTTTTTATCTAAATACTTGTTTGATAAAAATAAATAAAAAAAGACCACATGCATTATGTGTTTAATTTCATTTGTGTGTGTATTTAAAAAAACAACAACAAACATTTCATTAGTAATGTAATCTACTTTAGACATTACCTTGAGATAATCCTTAGCAAATGATTTGTACAGGGCTTTACATGTTTCAGTGACAATCTGGGAGATGGTTGACTTTCCAACTCTAAACTGGAAGTTTAACGATGTAAAGGACTCTCCTACAAGATAAAGAAACAACATTAGTGGCATTCACCCGATTTAAACACAATAAACGAAACAGGCTGTTGCAAACAAACCTGTTGCCAAAAATCTTAGTGTTAACACCAGTCTCTCCTGGACAGCAAATGGACAGTCTCATGTTTGTCTCCTGCTTTGTGATCAACGGGGCTACTTTATTGAGGACAAACTTTCATGCGAAGTAGCTCCTTGACCCCTTCTCTGTCAGAAACCTGTAAAATATAACAATACAAAAAGTCGATGGGCATAACTACATCCACAACTGCAGTCCACCAGAGTACATGGAAACGAATATATGAACGTTTATTTCAACGGTAATTAATCTGTGTAGTACGTAACGACATTTCTATGAGAAAAAACAACAACTCACCTCCATATTAGAGTTCTCAACGGGTCGGGTCGGCCCGACAAACCCGACGGGACCCGCGGGTACGGGCCGGGTTCGGGTCGAAAATATAATCAAATGACTCGGGTCGGGTCGGACCTCGGGCTTAATCTTTTCCGCTCAGTGAAATTTTTTTTTTATTAATCATCGCTGCTTTTCACCGTAAAGAAAGTCGGGCTGCTGTGTGTAACGTGCATCATGGAGAGGGGCGGGGGCAGACCTGACACCGCTGCGTGCACGCCTTTAGCCTGGAGAGAGGAAGATGGAGTTGGTGAAAAGTAAACTTGCCGCAGGTGAATTCACCGTCGTTACTACAGCCTATTTATATATTTTAAGTTTATTGTTTCAGTTGTTTGTATTGTTAAAAGGCGTGAACATTAAAGGTTGATTTGAATTCCCGTCTGCTGGTCATGATAATACGTGTATGAGGAAAAAAAAAATCCGACGCGACGTCGGGCCGCGGGCCGGGTTCGAACATATAATTCATGTTGATGTGTCGGATTACATCGGGTCCGGGCTTTAAAAGCCACGGGCCGGGTCGGGTCGGGTCGGGTTGTAATTTTCAGGCCCGTTGAGAACTCTACTCCATATCATGATGTAGCAAGTATAGTCCATGCTCGCGTTGTCTCCACTTCTTTGACCATCGTTTTTTTTTTCTGTTAAAAACAAACTACAAGCTATCGCCACTGCATCCTCTTCATCCGCCATGATTGTTTACTCTGAAGTCACGTTTGATCTCGAGGGATTTTGCGAGATTTCCCGTCTGACCTGGGAATGCTCGGGAGTCAAATCGGTTCGTGTGTGATGTGTTGATTTTGCCGTGTGGCTGCGCACCACACACTGTACGACCAAAACTGTTAGACCCGTGATTTTTTATCGCCGTGTGTGGGGGTCTCTCTGGTTTGGAAAATCGGCCGACAATTTTAAAATCGTCCCGTGTGAACCAGCCTTTACACACACCCCTGCTAAAGTGCCAGACATTGGCGCCCTTCCAGCTGATGGCGCCCTAGGCGACCGCCTATTTTGCCTATGCCTAAAAACGGTCCTGCCTCCAGGCTTTCCACCTCCTTCTACATACCGTTTTTTTTAAACTATGCGGACGTGTACTTTTTCACAAGGGACCACACTCCTTCCACAATACTCAGAACTGACTGTGTACAGGTTTTGCACTTAATATCACAGTCATAAATTATTAATTAAATATACACAGGTATTGTCATGCAGGGTGCATGGATGAAGGTGTAAAGTTACGATGCTGTGTTGAAAGTGCTCAAAACAAAATATATTAAACAACTAAAAGGACAAATATCTAATTTTAGAAATTGTTGTTGACATTAAGATTTTTAGTGGAATAGTAAGATTTTAATCTTGTCTCAGCAAACCATTGAAGAGCTTCTGAGAGAGGTGGAGAATGTCAGGCGAGTCTTGGATATGGATGAATGAAAAGCATTGCATTGAGGAGATGAAAGCATTTGTGATCCACATAAGCTGACCACACAGAAAAGCACAACGCCCAGGCGCATTTATCATGTACATCCTGTTAGTATGCAAACTGAGCCAAACATGTTTTGTGAGAGGAAACTGAATACATCACAACAAAAAGCCACAGCTGAATGTCAACGAGCTTGCGTCTGCGGAAACAATCCTTTAGCCTGTCAAGTGAACTAATTAAAATCACTTTTTGTATTAAATGTTGCAGCTCCACCTTAGTGTCTTTTTATTACCATGTAGTTTGTTAACAAAATGGCCAAAAAACATAATGAGCATACCCTGCCCAGACCCTTGCTTTTCTACAGTCCTGAGTTCAAAGGAAGTGGATGCGAATGAACATTTGCTTTGAGTAATATGGACCAGAGATCATCAAAAAAAAAAAGAGATGACAGATAAAAGGCCTGAGACAGAGAACACTGAGACAGAGCCAAGAGGAAGTAAATTAGCGTCAAGTGTGAAAAAAGAAAAAAAAACACTGCAGCATGAGCTGCAAATGATTCTGTTCTGCATCTCCCCGACCAGGGCCTATTTACCAAGCCTGGCTCACCTCCAATTGTTTGTCCCCTCTGTGTTTTGTCCTCGGAGCGGCACTTAAGTGTGTGTACCGCTGCCTGCCTCCCAGCCAGAACCTCTTCTACACCTTCACATCCTAGGAGGGGAGAAAATTCCCTCGGCACTTGCGAAAAGTCGCACGCCAGGTCGGATGTTTGCTTAAACCAAGATCACATTGGATAAAAGGCTGGCCGCACCGGTGCTGCTTTCTCAAATATCGCTCTCACGTCCCCTCTTCCCTTTGAGCAGGAGAGAGTTGTTGTTTTTTTCAAACCAAGACTTCAAGGACCCTATTAACATGAGGGACCAACTTCAATCAAAATTCCAAAGGTGCAGTCAGTGACCCACGGCTCTCTTGACCCCAACCTGCTCCCTGACAGCTCAGAGTTCCCATAGTTTTGTTTTGGCTTAGTAATACACAGCATGGTGTGAATAATTATTCACAACACATTTTTCAGGGGGACATTCCTCTCGCTGACCTTAAAACGGAGGGTTACTCAAAGACATTTTGGGAAACATATTACAGATCTATTGGAATACCGCTGTTTGTTTCCCTGTAGAGTTTGTCTCATACTGATGTAGTTTCCAGACACAAGTGTTCGGAGTAACCTACCTCTGAGCAATGTTCCACAAACCAGCCAACACAAACCAAACTTCAACATCTCAGAATACAGGCCACAGAGCTCAGAGCAAAAGGTATTGAATTTAACTAATGCAACACAGGAACAATCCTCAGGACAGCTGCGTCATATTACATTTGGAGCCAACTATAACAAGGTTTGTCGTCTTAACAAGTGTTAGGTTTTAAACAAACTGCACAAATTATTTTTATTTTTTGTGCGACTGCATTTAAAAAAAAGTTTGGCATATTTAAAAATGCAACATTTTTGTGTACCCATGCTGAAAATTCCTGGCACGTTTAACTTCTGGTGGATACAAAGGTGCAGCATAATTCCAGCAGACTTTGTTTTCGACACACAGGGAGCTAACATGGAGAACATGGAGCCTGTGTCATTTCTTGATCCCATTCTCACTATCTCTTGTATTGTTTGTTTTTTTTTCTGTTTTTTTCTTCCCTGCCCAGTGTGATTCTCACAAAACCAGTAAAGGTTATGTTTGTGAAATGTTCCACTACAAACTCAAAAGAAAGAAATAAGACATTATCCATCCATCTCCCAAACCACTTGTCCTAGCGTTTTGGGAAACACCCTGGATGAATGGCCAGTCCATTACAGTTCAATAAGAAATCATATATTATATAAATAACAGCCTGTTTTAGGCTCAGTAAAGGGATAGTTTACACAACAAATTCAGACTTCAATTACTAACCTTCATGTCATTTCAAACTTGTATAACTTGTATAACTAATATTTGATAAACAAGAATGATCTTAGACAGAAGGAAAAAATGTTAGTAGTGTAAGAGGGGCTGTGGAACATAAGAGGAAGCTCCAGTCTCTTGTAAATGGGTCCAATGTATTGATGCAGGCATTAATACTAGGGATGTCCCGATCAGGTTTTTTTGCCCTCGAGTCCGAGTCCGAGTCATTTGATTTTGAGTATCTGCCGATACCGAGTCCTGATCCGATACTTAATACATAAAAAAAAGAATAAAGAAGAGCTAAAAAACAGATCCAGGATGTTCCTTATTTTTTATTTAATTCACCTTATTTTAACATTCAACAACTCTGTTAACAAACAGAGCACTTCTGTGAGGTAGCTTGAACAATCAAGTAATAAATAAATTCTTCACTTTTGGACTTTAGTGCAACAGTAAATATAAAAAAAGTCTAATATATAAACAAATAGCACCTCAACTTAAAATACCCGGCAGGCATGTAAACAAATAAAAAATAAAAGTGCCACAGTGTTTGCAAAGCCAGTAATGTGCTTTTAGGAACTGCACTCCTAACTCTTACGCCGGTTTCACACTGCATTGTTAGCAGAGCGTGCAGTGCATATTTTTTTCGCCGCCCATGTTAACAGATTAAACCAGGCATTAGAGCATTCACACTGCGCGCAGAGGTGGCGCGGCAGTGCAGAGCAGGAGTGCCGCGATCGTTTCAGCGCCGAGTCTATCTTTGCAGCGCCGCTTTTGCTGAATTAAAGTGACAATACATTGATCATGGCCAAAATACACCGCAGTTTTATCCAAAAAGTGCATTGATGATATCTATTGTGTTTTAAAGAGTCAATCAAATGACCAACAGCAATTTAAAAAGAAAACAAATGTCCAAAAACAAACTTGTTGCCATAACAATAAAAACAAAGATGAACCAAAAGTTATATAAATGAAATTATTAATAAAATAAGCTTCTTGACAAGTCTTTTCTCTTAAATGTATTTGAAAACGAAATAAAGCAATGCCAACTTATCCATTATAGAGCACTCTGTCTGTACACAACCCGCGGTTCAGCCGCGCGTGACAAACGCTGCCAGTGTGAAAGCAAAACGCGCGTGTCCTGCTCCTGCTCACCATACGCACTGCTCCTGCGCTGCTTATGCTCTGCTAATGCGTGCAATGTGAAAACGGCGTAACTCTGTGCCACCGCATAACTATATATGTGTTAAAAAATAATGAGAATATACATATATATCCGAGTCCTGATCGGGAGGTAACGTCCGATTCCGATCGAGTCTGAAAACACGTGATCGGGCCCGATTTCCGATCACGAGATCGGATCGGGCCCGATTTCCGATCACGAGATCGGATCGGGACATACCTAATTAATACGATCTGTCTAGGTTCAATCGTAACAAAAGAAAATAGACATGACTCCCATGCCCAGTCGTCAGACCAAAAGATAAACCAACGAGTCCAAAATTCAATAAACGTTTTATTAAGAAGAAGATGAACATGAGTAAAATTGAGTATTTCCAGAGTAACTTAAACCAGTGGGTGTATAATCTTCAGGAAGACCCAAGGCCCAAAATAACTGACAAAACTGATAATAAACAAAATATCAAACTAACTTCCCTCGAAGTATCCAAATCAAAATCCAGAAAATTACCCTAAATACACTAACAAAACGGAACAAACGTAATTTCAAAGAAAAGGGTAGGTCAACACTAGACTGGGTAAACCCAGCCTGATCTGCCGGATTTGATTTTTTTTATTTGAAACCTGTACATTTATCTCTGCTGCTTCCGTTACACATTTGCAGGAACCAATCACAAACTGGCTTATCCACCCGGCGCGCTATTGGCGGGTTTAACACGATGACGACAGAGAAGCGACGGCAAGCAGCCTTTTGTTTACATTCAGCATGGCGGCCACCGAAGCGCAGCAATCCGTTGATGCCGCTGTCGCTGCTGTCTTAAAAGATTTAAAAGGCAAGTTTTCTTTGAAAACGGAACAGAAACTTGCCCTGGAACAATTCCTACAAAAGAAGGATGTGTTTGCCTTACTACCGACCGGCTTTGGTAAAAGCCTAATTTACCAGCTAGCCCCGCTGGTGGCCAAAAGAACCCCGTTGTTGTGGTCGTGTCACTGTTGGTCGTGCTCATGGAGGACCAGGTCCGGGAGGCAACCAACCTGGGAATTTCTGCTGCACAGCTGAGTTCTGATGTGGAGGAATTAATCAGAGGAGGCCAATACCAGATTTTGTTTGGCAGCCCAGAGTCTTGGCTAAGCCGAAAATGGCGTGAGATGCTAGCCAACCTTGGTCTACCGGGTCAACCTAGTCGGCCTCGTGGTCCACGAGGTTCATCTCACCTATAAATGGCAAGTGATGGAAAGTAAATTCACTAAAATGTAGTCATAATGATTCAATTGAAAATGAGATTGAGATGAGATCTGGCGTGAGACAAGTCAGCACTCATGTCCCTGATTTGAAAATACAGTTGTGTTTCACTGCTGTGTAAATTTATATTGTGCTCCGATATTTCTCAACCAGGGGAACGGCTGCAAAAGGAAAGATGACATTCAGAGAATATAGTATAGAGAGGATACTAGTTGTCCTGTGTGTACCATGTCACTGGACTGGTATTTTCTCAGTAAGAACATTTATGTAATCAAAGCATTCAAAGCTGGTGTACGTTTTCGGGGTGCTTACCTACTCTTGTTGCCTTGTCAGTCGTGTCTTTTTCAAGCTGGTTTTCTGTTGTTGTAGGCAACATGGTACACATGGTGCACAGAAGAAGAAAAAAACAATTACATTTCATGTCCTTTTCAACATAATATTTAGACACTCCAATTGCTGCTCACTAATGGGTTTCATTTATGTGTTTTAGGTACACCTGTGTTAGCATTGACCGCATTAGCTGATTTCCAATCAAGAGCAATGGTGAAGAAACAGTTTCATTTGGACTCTGCGACTATCATCATTGTGAGCCTTAACAGGACCAACATCAGGCTTGACCTGAGACAAGTCGCCTCTGATTCCCTGAACTGTCTGGACTGGATAGTTAGGGAAGTCAAGGAGAAGGACCTGAACATGTCGCCGTTAATTATATATTGCCGGACATTAAAAATAGTTGGGCGAGTGTTCTGTCATCTGAAGGCCGAACTTGAAGAGGATGCCTGGGTAGCTGGAGAACAAGAGCATAAGGGTGACAATTTAATAATATGAATGTTCCACAGCCAGAACTCCCTGGCAACAAAAGCAGAGTCCTATCATCATTCTCTTGAGAGGGCAGTTGCAGAGTAGTTGTGGCCACAAATGCTCTTGGATTGGGTGTGAACTTTCCCAAAGTGTCACATGTTATCATGTATGGGGTACCTGATGATGTGGAGGCCATGCTCCAGCAGGTTGGCAGGGCTGGCAGAGATGGCACACAGGCACATGCTGTTGTCTATGCCACCAAACAGCACCCACAAACGTCTGAAGCTGTACGGAGAGTTATTGACCAAAGCAGAAATGGCTGCTTTCGACATGCCCTTTACTCTAACTTTGAAAAAGATACAAAAAGTGTAGAACCTGGACATCATTGTTGTACATACTGTCACTCTGTCTGTAAGTGTAACTCTGCAGGTTGTGCAGTGCCACTACCCAACTATGAAGAGTTACAAGAGATTTCTTCACCTGATAGAAAAGTTACTTCAGAGGACCAAGAGCTTATTAGAGATCTTTTGCAAAAGTACAGGGAAAGTCTGGTTATAGAAAACACACATTGGGCACGGGCATGAAATTCTAAGGATAATGTATGAGGTATTTGGAGACTTTGAGTTCTGTGAGTCTGCTGAGCGTCATGATGACTTGATGATGCCAGATATGGATTTCATGGGCTACTTTGATGAGGAGGATTGGGAGCATGACCACAGGCTATCAACATGTAGCAGCTCTGAATCTGACTTTTCTTTGCTTAAGAGCTCAGACTAGATGTTGGAACAATGTTAATAATTGTAAATACTCTGCATTGACAATAAAAATCTTTACTTTTATTATGACTGTGTGAAATTTCTTAAGTATGAGTGTTTCCTCACTGCCAATCAACATACCTTTTTAATATAGACAACGTACAAAAACATCAGGATAACTTAAAAAAAAAAAGTTTTAAGAACAACTATTGTTGCTGATAAATACAAATAAATACAGAAATATTTCCAGTCAGTGTCCATCCTACACTATGTTTAAATTGGTACATTCCGCCAGTTTTTAATTTTGGCCCTCATCCAATTCCAAAGCTCTCTGTAATTAAGCTTTGCCAAGAGGTTTTTCTTGAAGCCAGGGAATGCAGCAAATTCCCTGCCTGGCCAGTGCTTAAATATTAACTTCCTTGATAATGTCCACCAGGGCAAGTATGTTATTATCGTGCTGAACATGATGGGCACCAGTTTGCCCTGACACCTGAAGTTCTGCGTCTGTGTGCTCCATCATCTCTTTTAGTACTCCGATAGACTTGCTGATTCTGGCTGCTGTCTGCTCAGTCAAGTTAGGTCTGAGGCCCTTCAGGAAGGATTTAAGAAAGCCGTTCAAATAATCCAAGTGTAACGCGAGTGGTATGTTTCTCCCCTTACCCCCTCAACTGCTCCAGAATCTGTTCCACTTCACACTGTGAGCAATGCGAGGGGATACCGTGGCATTCACTTGTAAGGTGAGAAAAAATATCTGTTTCCATATGTTTTATAGAACAGGAGGGCGACTTTGTAAATGCGCATGAGCCGATCACCATCACCTTCCTTAACTGTGTCAAGAATGTCCATCAGGAGGAAGCTGAAACCAAGTCTTGTGACAGTGTGCTCTTCCTTGTGGTCACAGTGAGTGGGAGGGGTTGTTTTGGATGAGGAGTCTGTGGGCAGCAAAAGGTTGTGTTTCTTCCTCTCATGCATTTGTCTGGCCTTGAAGTAAGTGAACGTGTTTGAACACCCCTCCATGCGACATGGAAACTTCTTCTTTTGAATTGGCATGGCAGATTCTTCAGTTACAGCTCCTGCAGCCTCTGAGACGTCATTAAGCATGACATATCTGTCCACCACTTGGGACGTTACATCATGCAGCCATGTCCTCCTTGCTTCTTGCGAGACATTTTTAATGCCTTCTGGGACAAGGGACTCCGGATGTTCTGTTATGACATAAGATAATGTATATTGTAAAAATTCCACACATTTTGTGCAGGGAATGTTCAGCACCCTCTCACACACAAGTACTGATTTGCCTGAATTATTACAACTGTCAAGTTCTATAGTCATATAACCACTCTCCATCTTGAAGGAGGAGCATGAGTTGCACACACTTTAATGAAATTATACATAACATCAACTTTGTGTGTAACTGAGTTATGTTTATGTATGTCAAGGTCACAATTACCTGTGGCATTCTGCAACCCAAGGTGCTCCATTGCAGCAGCCAGAAAGAGTGCAGTAGTGTCCTTGATGACAAAGTCTTTAAATGCATTGTAGCATGAGGACCACTCTTTGCATTGCTGCACCTTTAAAACATATGCAATTAGTTGTACGCCAGACTTTGCTATATGTCACTGTCAATGTTTCTCTGACTCGCATTTCGTGTCCGTTCGTTCGCTCATTCTCTCACTCTTACGCTGACTCACTCACTCTGTCACTCACTCTCTCACTCACAAACAAACTCACTAGTTAGGATGTTATTAAAACATTTTGCTGACTGGCATCTTGTGCACGTGCTCACTCATTCAATATTTCACTCACACTCTCTCTCTCACACATACACACACACACACTCACTCTTTCGTACTCACTTGTTAGAATGTTACTAAACCATCTAGTTGACTTGCATTATATGTGTGCTCCCTCTCTCTCACACACACACACACTCCTTAGGATGTTAGTAACACATCTCATCAAAACTCATATCGCCCAAGCAGACACGCATAAAGACATTAGTAACATATCATGATAACATGCCATGCTATATTGAAATTATACCAGGCTGAAAAATATACTTAACAACCCTCCTGGGAAAAGCGGTGCTGAATTCATGATGACAGGGCTGTGTTTCCCATCCCACAACAAAGAACAGTAATTCATGAGGTATCCAGACATGTCCATGTTGACTGGAATTTGAACATCACCAAAAACTGTTGAAAGTATTATGAACATTTAAATCGACATGTACAAAACACTTTTTAATGACTGTTAAGGCAAAAATCTTGATCCTGAAAAAAGTGTTCATGAACAGTATGAAAATCAGGAATTATCATGGTATCACAGATAAGAAATAAAAACTCTGTACCTTAATTTTGTCATGTTTGCACAGAGTGTGCCATGATCTTTTCCGGACTTTTGTTTGTATATTTTGTAGTGTACCTAAGTAAATATAGGACATATTAGTGACTTTCCTCCCACACACTGTCACAGCCGTATTTCTCTTAAGGGAATAATTAAATAACTAAATTATAATGCTTTGATTGGTATGATTCTGAAAGGTTACTCACTTCAAAAAGTACTCTGATAGCATGCCAGTCCTCAAATTTGAAGACCATGTCTTCCATCCTTTCCTCTTTCGTGTCACCACCTGCAAAGGCCTACTGAATGTTTCGGTTGTTTGCCTCAGTCAGCCTTTCACCTCCGACTAACAAGTCGTTTAGTCCTTCTGGACCCTTGGGCACATACCTGCATAGATGACGCAATTAGTGACTCAATGACTTAACTAGTTTATGGCATAAGACCATCTCCAACCAGAGAGTAGAATTGAGGCCTTGTTCAATAATTACTCATCCTGAATATGGCGAAGCACATCCACCAAGTCTCCCGTTTTGTTCTCGTCTTTGAAGAACAGTCCCAAGGGGCACTTTAGATAGAGAAAAATAATTTCAGTGAAACACAAATAATATGTTAAAAAAACACAACAACGCTGGTGGTAAATAGACATTAGTGGGATATTGGGGTGAGTACTTACCATAATGTTGGAGAATGTTTGGAATATGGACAAGTACCTACACAGCATTCTGCTTCCTAGCACAATGAATTCTCTGCGTAGAAAATGTTGTGTTTCCGGTCCTGGGAGAGATGTGGCAAGGTCATATTGCAGTATGTCTTTAACTGGTTTTTCATTGGTAATATGATGCGTGGGGATCCGGTCTTGTACTGCAATGTGGTGAATCCAGTGTATGTTTTGGTTACTGCGGAGGGAGGATTGATGGCTAGCACGGAGGAAGAAATCCAGGTTATCAAATATAATGGAGTATGTTGGAGGTGGGGTTGGCTGTGTGTCTGGCAATGCAAGGGTCGTTGGCAGCAAATTCCCTTCTCCTGTGGCTTTAAACTCATCTCCAGTTTCGATTACTTCCTCTGTTTGGGGAATATTAAACATTCATACAAAAATTAAACAACACATCTTTCTTTACATATAGATGACAGGATATGAGGATAAGATTTTGAGTGTGTGTGTGTGTGTGCGTGTATGTGTTTTCTCACCTGACAACTGAAGGTCTTCCAGGCTGCTGAAGATGTTGTTTAGTGCCATCTCAGTATCAGTTGTGTCCTCTGGTTGAGTGCAGGAAGCGTTCATTTTGCTGCTTTAACTGGAGTAAACGAGTTGCACATGTGTTTGCTATTTCTTGTTGTTTTCCTATTGCACATTTGTGGTGATTGACATTTTGGACAGCCTGTTAAACACTGCCTTCTTTGCCCCACCATATGAAAGGATGCTATTCAAATAGTGGGCAAATGCAGACAAATGGGACTGACTACCTCTGATGGCGATGGCAGCTGCAGCACAGGTGGTGAGGCGGGAGTGGTTGGTAATAGTGCTGAACACAGACAGCAAGAATGGAGAGAGGCGATGGAGATCTGCCTCCAATGCAGAAAATGAGAAACAGGCCAGGTCCCCAGGTGAGGACCTCCAAAGCATGAACCCTTCCTTTGGGCTGCAGAGTAGTGTGCATTCACGCTGAATGAGCTGAAGGATGCATGGTTTTAAGTGTTCCAGAAGCCCCTTGTGTGCCACGATTCTCTTGACAGCTCCTTTCCAATTATTTTTATTGATGTGGTTAATTAACATACCATCTTCTGGTTCACAAACCTTGGAAACCGTTCGAGACGGATAATTAATGATGACCTGAAATTTATGTTTCAACATTAGTATCAGCATTTGACATTTATTTTTTTAAGGGGGATGCACTAGGTTTATGAATACATTGACATTGTGTAAGGTAGTTCACTAAAACTGACTTGTAATGACAACTAGTTGCAGTGGCATGACCAACTTCATTCATAGATGTCAGAGGGGACTACAAGACATACAACTTGCATAACATGATGCATGATACAACAATATGTAAAACACGGTGGTCACACACGACCGTCAATCCAATACCTTTCAACCTCTCGACGATGCTTAATGGCTTCTTTTTAGCAAACAAATCGCTCGAGTGGGTGTAAATACCACTAACTTTCATATTTTTTTGCACAACCTGCAAAATTCGCTTGAGTCCATTGCTGCTTTTGCAAACCGCTGATCAACATGCTTAGTTACACATTTACTGCCTAGAGTTTTCGCATCTCTCTGCAAAGTACGTCACCTGGATCGTTGGTCTGATTGGTTGAAGGACTATCCAATTGCGTACAGAGTCTGCACGTTGACCACGCCTCTTGTGCAGTAGAAAATACATAGCAATGACTCCCCAGAGCAATGTTCAATCTTAAATGATTGAGCTTGGTCTGGTGATAGCCAGACTAGGTCAACGCTACAAAACACAGTCACTGAAAAGAAAAGACATAACAGATTCTAAATCATGTACAATAATGGTCTGACGGCTGGAGAGGAGACAGGAGAAGTGCGACCGGCTCGGAATCGCAACAGCTCAGCTTCAGAGAGCGGAAGGGATAGTTTTAAACCTGCATCAATCAAAGGGGTGGAGCAATCCCGCAGCTGATCAGGGGATCCTACTTAGAACAAACAGCAATAAAACACACACACACACACACACAGAAATAACAATAATGGAGTATGCAAACAATATACAGTATCAAAACGTATTGTCCTAAATTACACTTAATTCCGTAACAGGCATACACGAAAATATGTGACTTTACTGACATCTTTTATTTATCAGAGCTCATATAGTGAGACACACACTGCCGTCATTCTAGCTTCACCTGCGCGCACTCTTTTTCTGTGCATGTCCCCTTTTTTTTACACATAACAATAACTGCGCATGTCAGCACGCCAATTCGCCATACGTATTCATAACGTCACCACTGCATCACCCATGAAAAGCAAATCAAATGACCCAATTTACATACAAAATAAAATCACACATTTTTCCCCCTTAGAAAAATAAATGTCCTCATTTCAAAAATATACAAAGAACAAATAAATCTCAAATGTTTTCGATCACACTGAACAGGACATATAAGGGATATAACATGCCATAGCAGACAATATTAAATGGTTCTTAACAATCGGACAAAAAACTTGTGTGTGTGTTTTTTGTTTTCTTAAACACATCATACCACCAACAATCACAGATATTGTGCAGAATAGGGGGGGGGGGGAATTACACAATGTGAAAATGGAAGTGTTCTTACATTGAAAAATATTGAAGCCAATAACTAAACTACAATCTATACCCATTTTCTTTTTCTTTCTTTCTTTTTTTAACAAGAAAACTTCCTAGGCCTTTTAATAACACGTCCTGAACGAGTGACCACACCTTCAGACGCCTGCTCCACAACTACTGAGGAGGCATGTTGAATTGGCAAATGAAGTGGCTGCAGTTCAGAATGAGGAACTCGCACCATGCGACCTGAAGGCCTACGTACATGAGGAACAGAGGAGAGTACAGAAGCCCCATTTTCACCAACCAGCGACCCTCCTGATGACAAAAGGAGAAAACCAGACAATGCTGTGTATAGCGGTCTCAACCCCTGAACCCTTTTGTCCACATCTTGACCAGCACATGTGGAAGTGAGAGCTGGTTTCTTCCACCTGGACCTGTAAGGCTTTAAGCATTCATAGTGAACAACCTTAGGTTCTGCATTTACATTTCTCATGTCCAACACAGTGTAAATTTTACCAGCCATGTCCACCGTAATCACCTGATATGGTCCTATCCATTTTGGTTCAAGTTTCTTTCTTTGTGTTATCGGAGCATTCATCTACACCAGGTCACCAACTTTAAAAGGTCTGAATTTCTCATACCTATTAAAGTAGTACTCACGCTTGAGTCTCTGATCATTACTATTGTTAAGTACTTCTTGGAACACAGTTTCCATACGACTGACTAGAGTCGACCTGACCTGAAGGAGAATCAAGCTGTACGTGTGCTGATAAACGAGGTTCACGACCATGAGCCAAGATGAACGTGAGTACCCAGTGCTAGAATGAGGTGTAGCATTAAATGACAATACAACTGTCGTTAAGTACTGGTCCCACTCGCCATCACTATGAAAGAGAACCTTAGCTAATTGATCCTTTAAAGTTCTATTGAACTGTTCTACCATGACTTTACCACGAGGGTAGTAAGGCGTAGGTCTCTTCTTTTGTATTTTTAATCTCTTACATATCCTGCAAAATATCTGACTCATACTGACGTCCCTGATCAGAGACAAATTCCTCCGAAACATCGTGCTCAGGTATGTACTGTTCACACCAGAGGTGTAAAGTCCAGGTTCAGAAAGTAAAAGTCCTCCTCAGTATTTTGTTCCAATCACCTGGATTTGCTAATTCAGACAGGAGAGAGAACTAATTAGTGAAATCAGCTGACTGAGTTCATGGGTGGAATAAACATATGGCAGGACTTCTACTTTCAGTTTTCTAAAGTGCACCAACATGATAAATACCTAATATTGACTGAAGTCATTGTAAGTTTTAAGGCTTTTGTAAGGTTTTTGATAGTAATGACTCAAGTGTTACTACATCTTTCTAAAGGAACTACTAATTATTTGGATCAGTATTCTAAAGTGAAGATCATGGGAACACACTAGTAATGACTAAAGTGTTACCAAATCCATTGGAAGGAATTACTATTCAAAATCTTACAAAAATCTCAAAAGCTTACAATGACTTCAGTCAATATTATCATGTTTTTCACTTTAGAATACTGATCCAAATAATTAGTAGTTCCTTTAGAATGATGTTGTAATACTTGAGTCATTACTAGTGGGTTACCATTACCTTTTATTATGCGGTCATATAGGGATTGTCAAAGTTTTTTTTTTTTTTGTCAATCTACTGAATTTTCCGTCAACGATACCAGGGACACCGAAACACCGGGGAACATGAAATTTGGTTGGCATGTAGCCCCACTAGACTTTTACGGAAAAATTTCGTTTGGTCCCCGGGGGCCACTCCCCCCCCCCCCGCGCTGGGCCCCCCCAAACCCCAAAAATGCAGTTTTTCCTAAATAACTACTTGAACCGTGGAACCGAGGATGAATACATTTTTATGGTATGTTGGTCTTAAGGGCCCACATCAACCTAGCCCATAATCACTCATTAGTGATTTGCACCCCTTCCCATAAAACAGTGGTTCCCAATTCCAGTCCTCGTGACCCACTGCTTTGCACATTTTGTATGTCTCCCTTATTTAACACACCTGAACCAGATCATCAGCTCATTAGGAGAGACTCCATGAAATGAAGCTAGCGCAAGTTCTGCCAGGAAGACTCAATCGTTCGCGTCATTAATTACCTCCTCATCTATCCAATTATATCATTTACTGTAGCTTAAAAGGGCAGCGCTTACACATGTCTGAGTTCGCAGATGCTGTCACTCCAGTACCTCCATCCTCCCCGCCTCCACCAAGATGGGATCTTTCCTCCAACTCCTCTACTCAACCAAGCTGGGTCCTCCCTCTATCAACCCCAACACCATCAGTCAGGCTATCCCTTCCATCCTGAAGACTTCAGATGTCTTTTCCTCCGTCCACCCCACCACCACCAGATGGCCCCTTTCCTTACTCCGCCGGGGGGTGAGCGGCGCCCCCGCCTTCGTCTTCAGGCGGGACTCGCAGATTCAGTACCCTCTGAATGCGAGTTATGAACGGGGCCTACGCCAAAGAACCTGATTGCTTGCTGAGCTCCTAAATAAATGTTATTGTTACAGTATTAATTCTCCCGAGTCTTTCTGGTCGAACTGAACTGAGTGTGTCAGATAAGAGAGACCTACAAAATGTGCAGAGCAGTGGGTCACGAGGACTGGAATTGGGAACCACTGCCATAAAAAATGAAAATGCAATATTATTCTGCTTTAATCGCCCCTATCTTCAGTGGAGATGTTCAGAACTGCACCATATTTCATGTGTATGATTAACTTGACATCCTCTGGGGGTATGCTAAGTTTCGTAGAATTTCATCCATGGGGGGGTATAAAATAAATTCATTTATGTGCACATTTAGTGACTGTTAGGGTTGGGAATCATAAGAAATTTTCCGGTTCCGATTCCGGTTCCGATTCCACCAAATGATTCCGGTTCCGGTTCCCATTCAATAAAAAATATTAAAACAACTAATAAAAAATAGTAGTAAGGGGAAAATCCACAATATACTTGTCAAATGAGTTTAACAGACTGGTAATGTCAACAAATTCAACATATTGTTAAGCAATTTTTGCAAAAAAAATATTAGTTTTTCTGAAGGAAAATAACAATTTCTGCATGATTCTCTAGAATAATTTGGGACCTCTCCTAGCTTATTGTATCTCCAGCAGTGGAGAATACCCTCTCAGAAGGGGTAGAATATGCTTGAATGTAAGATGTGTGTAGAACAGATTATTTTTTAAATCGTTTTGAATGATTGATTCATAAAGACTTGTTTCATTACTGGATAAATCAGCGCTCTAGCAGTTAATACACAGAACTGCATGCGTCTTGCGGAAGAACATTGTTGCCGGAGCTACTTCTCTCTATTTATGTCTATGACGAGTCACGCAGGCACTGGGCTACTCCGCAGCGGCTGCGATCCGCCAGTCTAAAGTATAGTCCGAGTAAAAACGCTTATGGCAGGCTTAACGTAGTAATTCTGGATAAGACAAAAACACGGTTTGAAAAAAAGGCATTCATGATGCACTCGCTCATTGTATACATTTTGTAAATTCTGAACACAAAAAAAGTTACGGACTGTGTCTTTATGAATGTTTTGAAGCATCAGATGTAATCGATACACTCGTTATTTGAAGGCAGCGACTTTCAAAAGGTGATTTACTCTATTTTGGTTGCTACCATAGACATCAGTTTATACTCGAATTATAAACTTTTAGTACTTCTGTGATCATTTGAATATTTGTAACAGAAATATCGATACTGTGTGATTGTAAAGCTGTTTCATATTGACAACTGCTCTCTCTGGGTCAACGACAGCGCAAACAGATTTGAATGTTCAGGGAGGTTTTTGTAATTTAGGAATAAGATCGCGTGGGTGTTTGAATCGAGATCTTTTAAAGATTAACTTAATCGTGCAGCTCTACTCTCTCTCTCTCTCTCTCTCTCTGGGTTGATATCTGACGCAAAACGTATTTGAGTAGCGCGAGGGCTTTTCAGTGCATTCATTACTATTTTAATATGAGGTGAGATGTCGCTATTAAAGGATAAGCTCACAGCACTTCACCCAAACAGCGCACCAGAACCGTTTTCGGAACCGAAACTTAGGAATTTCGCACGGTTCCGGTATTTTATCAAAAACACTACCGGTTCTGTATAAGAACCGGTTCTCGGTTCCCAACCCTAGTGACTGTACACTCATCGGCCTGTAGATGGTGGTGTTGAGCGAAGGGTTGCTGGTTTAGGATGATACTGTCACACACACACATGCAGGAATACAAACAAACGCAAGCATGCACACACACTGACATCCACACGCACAGACACACACCCATACACACACATACAAATCCACATGCACAGACACACACACACAAACACACATGCGCACACACAAACACACACACATACACACACACACAGACAGACATGCACATACTACTACTTTTTTTAGGTATATACATAAACACGCAATACAGCCAAATTGCTCCACGTCATTTATTTTTGTGGAAAGCCAGTGCAGGCCTGAGCGGCGGTCATATTTTGTACCGCCATGCGGTACATCTAGTTATAAATTATGCATTATTCATGTTAATTATGAATCTGTAGATAGTAGTTCTCTGGGAGGTATGGAAGAAAATAGTAGTTATTGATTAGCTAATAATGAACTACTACATTCATCTGAGCGCTATTACTTACTAATTTGTTTATCAGAGTTTCTTGTTAGTTAATAGTAGTTACTAGAATGTTAATAATGCGTTACTCGTTTGTTCCTGTGTAATTATTCATTAATGAAGGAACAGTATTCTAAAGTGTTACCGTGCACTTTAATATCACTAATTAAACATGTAATTAGTCCCTACACAGGCATATAGTCAGTGATACGTATTTATCTTTTAAGGCACCTTGTGAGATGGCTTGCTACTTTAAGTTTTGCATCTGGTCATTTTGCAGTGTTCTGGTTGCATTATATTTTATATGGTGCTGAATGTGTCTGTCATAAACAATGCTTAACAATTCTTAAAATATGCACTATATTCTTTAGGAAAAAAAATCTGGTGTGAAATGTGTCCTACTTAGATTACCTAGATTCCCCCACTGAAAAGCAAGTTCCAGTTTGATTGTAGGCATGTGTTCTTTTATGTTAGGCTGTAACAATTCCAGCATCCTTTTCTCTCCAAGGAATTTTGAATGCCAGCAGTTCTTCACAAGATTCACAGGTTTTACCTATGGTTTCAATCCCACATTTACATGTCTTCTAGCTTCAGGGCATTGCAATGGAAATCCAAGCAGGCTTGTCCTGCACCTGGGAGCTCTCAGAGACCATTTTGCAGGATGATGTCACATTGTGTAGCCTGAGGGAGCCAGTCCTTCAGCAGCTAATGAGTGAGAACAATGACTACTGTGCTTTTGCATGCCAACCACCGCAACTCCTGCAAGCTGCATGCCAACACCTCCTAGAGCGCAGGCCTCTTTCTGTGAGACCCCTCTGTGTGACAGCCAGACACCTGCATGAGAAATTTCAAGGACTTAAATGACATTGCTGGGAATAAAACACTTGCTCGTTGGTATTCTTTCTGCAGTCATATTGCTAAAGGAGACCAACAGGGCCCAAAAGCTGTCCATTTCAAATCATGCTCCAGTTCTCCAGTTCAGATTTAGAATGCTGCATACAGTTACTGTCCTGTTTGTTGCTGTTATTAATTATGACAGTATTCTTTAGCTTTTATGTGTTTAGGCTGATTTCGCATCACGTTCATTATGTGGCAAAGAAGGGGTCTCCTCTAGGGGTTTGAATCTAAAGTTTAAGTCTGTTTATTTTACAGATTTTTTGGTTACACTATATTTCGATAGTCCACTTTAGACATTCTACTGACTATAAGAAACTTTTCAACTACATGTCAACTAACTGTCATTAGAGTATGTTGACACACATTATCAGTAAAATAGTCAATGATAATTCGGCGCACACTTGGGTTTTCAATCATCCTTGACCAACTTCTCGTCTAACAAGGTGGGCCATCCATCTGCAAGGTTTTTATTTTGCCGTACGCCACCGTAAAGGAAGGTGCCATATCGCTCAATAAACAGTTAACTTACCATCTGCTTCTCTCTCTCTCGAGTCTGGTTCCATTACAATATCTGGATTATTATCAGAAACTGATTGATTATACATTAAATATTACAATACATACAATCCCCTATTACTAAATTGTACTATATATTATATTAAAAATGGTTTACCATGCATCATCTTGCTCAGAATGACAGCTTAAATGCTTGGAAATAAAGCTTCATGTCTTTTTGTTGACCAACATTCATTCAGACACTTGGAGATCTTGGAAACCGTTAAAAAGCCACAGGTCAGCTAAAATGTTATGGGTTTTTAGTAGCATAACAGTTTGCAAATGAATTAAGTGTCATTTGTATATATTGTTAAGCTAATTATTAATTTAACCAACGTTTAAGTCGTTATCTTAACTGCTTTGAAATACATGCTGTTAACGAAAACAATCATTTACAGTTACTGTACAAATAAAAATATAACATAACCACAGTGAATTACAGTACATGACGAATTAAGTTGTATGAGCATATCTTACAAAGCATAAATCTGTCTTGATTTTAGAAGAATAATTTTGACACTTGTTATATAAATGTTGAGGTGTCTCGTCCATCAGCTGATCTGATATTCACTACTGTAATGAAGATGAATGTTTTAATAAACGGGGAATATTCCTGAATTTTGTAAAAGAAAGAGACTCAAGGTCCAATTGCGAGTGCAACAAAAAGGTTTATTATAGTGAAGGGAAATAAAGCAAGGAAAATGGTCAGATGTTGTCATGCAGCTGAAGCACTTGCATAGTCTAGTACAGGGGTCACCAAACTTTTTTCTCTGGGGGCCACATTATCATTCCTGACTGTGATGGGGGGCTGGGTCCAGGTCAGCTATATAACATAGAATTGTATGACCCAGACCAAAATGACCACCAGCAGGCCTCATTGTGTAGTAGAGATTACTAGCCTGGCACAGCCATCCCCACTACTATATCCCCAATCAACACTTGATTCCTGGCACATATTTGTTTATCTTTACTAGTGGTTTGCAAAAGTTGTAATCGAGTCTTCACACTTTGTTTTAATTAAAGTTATTCTTCACAAATAATCGTTGGTCTACTATTCTTTGAAAACTCTGCACTCTCTTTTAGGCGTGGAACGGTACGTACAGAAGTCACGGTTCGGTTCATACCTCGGTTAAGACATCACGGTTCGGTACGAGTTCGGTACAATGGAGGGAAAAGCAAAACAAAAATGCAGAAGGCTTGTGCATGTCTCAGGCTGGACCACCAAAAGAAAAATAAATGTATTAAACCTTGTATTTAAAAAAAAAAAAAGTTTTATTAATAAAGTAAAGGCATAGAACCAGTTTATTTGTAGTGCACTGACAATAGTTTTATATAATTAGTTCATTAATAAAAATACCTTGATATTTTTGGTAATTGTACCTGAATGAATTGAAAATTAATCTGCTACGTTTCATGTTTTTAATGTTTCCACTGTTCGATCGCGGCCGCGCCTCATACACACACACACACACACACACACAGGACTTCCGGGCAAGATGGCGTGTTGATCAGTCACGCTTTAGAGTCGGAAGAAAAAATTGTCCCAAATTTTGATTACGTGCTTATTAAAGACACTCGAATATAAAAAGTTCAATGAAGTATGATCAAACCAGCTAGACTGATTTTTAAAGACGGGGTCAGTGAAAGAAAGCAAGCAGCGATGAGTGTCAAGGAAGCAAAGATTCAAGAGAAATCTACTGATAACGATTACACTATGGAAGTTAGCACAATCTGCAAAAGAAAAGACAATGTTCCAACAACTCCAAGCAAGATTCCAGCCGGTAAGAAGAGCAAAACTTCTTTAAAAGAAGCTGAGGTCTCTAACTTGGCCATATTGGAAGCCATTCAAAGTTTGGAAAAGAACTTTAATGAGCAACTGTCGCAACTTCGAGAGCAAGCTAAACAAACGAGCACCATGGTTGCTAGCCTTGCTAAAGCTGTGCAATTCAATGCAGAAGAAGTTAAAGAATGCAAAGGGAAAATCAATGAGCTGGAAAGATGCAACGATCGTCTGTCCAAAGAAAATGTCGAGCTTAAAGAAAGAATTCGAGAGCAGGAGAGATACAAGATGAGATGGTGTCTGAAATTGAGAGGTTTATCGGAAAGAAAAGACGAAAACGTTAGAGCAGACGTCATTCAAATCTTCAGTGAGATCGCCCCCGACATGGAACGGCAGCAGTTCGAAGAAGCAGTCGACATTGTTCACAGAGTCGGTCGTAAAGAAGATAACAGGAGTAGACACGTAGTTGTCTTGTTTGTGCGGAGATTTGTCAAGGAGGAGTTGTGGCGTCGATGCAAAGATTCCCGGGTGTGCAGAGAGAAAGGCATCCGTCTCGCCGAGATGCTACCGCGAGAGGACAGGGAGGCAAGGGAGAAACTGTGGCCGCAGATTGAGCAGGCTCGTCGGGATGGAAAGCGTGCTTATTTCCGTGGGCCGCACGGATACATTGAGGGTCGACGAATTGGTTAATCGTAGAAAGGTTTGATCTACTTACACTAGATGGAAAAGAAGTGTGTTAAAAGGACAAGGGACTCTTTTTGTATTTGCGAAAAAGAGTTAATAAGCTTTGAAACAAGTTCTTACGAGTTTTTTTGTTTTGTTTTGTTTTGTTTTTCTCTCGTTTTAGTTATCTTCATTATCTCTAGCAATGTTCAATTGTTCAGTCACGTTTGCTTCGTTAAATGCGAGGGGTCTAAAAGATTTGGTTAAACGAAAGGCATTATTTTTATTTTGCAAAGGGCGAAAACCACAATGTCTATTATTACAAGAAACTCATTCTTCCCTAGAGGATGTTAAGTTTTGGTCTAACCAATGGGGGGATCGAATATTGTTTAGTCATGGGACTAACAAGTCTGCTGGTGTTGCAGTTTGCTTTAATAGGTTTCCAGGTGATATAATTGCATACAGGACAGATAGTCAAGGGCACTGGATGCTGGTGGTCTTGGAAATGGATGGTTATTTTTTCATATTATCTAATGTTTATGGTCATAGAACGTTTACCCAAAATAAACACATGCTTGAAGATGTTGAAAAAACTTTATCAGAGCTTAAAACAATTTATCCAACAGATTTTATTATAATGGGAGGTGACTGGAATATGGCACCAGATGAATGGGAAGATAGATGGCCCACTAAATTTGATAGACATCACTTTAATCATATAATTGGGAATTTTATGAATAATAACCATCTGATAGACATTTGGAGAAGTTTAAATCCAGGAGTTAAACAATACTCCTGGTTTAAACCTAATAACACATGTAAATCCAGGATTGACTACTGGCTCGTTGATCAAGCGCTTAAAGATTTTGTCTCAGATATCTTGATTTCCAAAGCCCCACTAACGGATCATTGCATTGTAGAAATTAAATTAAATCCATTTGATAAAATAAAGAAAAATAAAGGTTACTGGAAATTTAACTCCGGTCTTTTAAAAAATAAAGATTATTGCACAAAGATAAAAGAATTAATAATTGAAATAGAAAATAATGAGAATATAGAGAGTTTTTGCAATAAATGGGAATTTGTAAAGTATAGAATTCGAGAATGTTCCATTAAGATGAGCAAGGTGATTGCCAAAGAAAAAAGAAAAGAAGAAATTAATTTGTTTCAGGAAATTAGTAAATGCTGTGAAAAGACAGAATTAAATAGTGAAGATAGAAGAAAATTATTGATACTGCAAACTAAATTAGACGATATGTTTAGCAAAAGAGCTCAAGGTGCTTATGTGAGATCACGAGCAAAGTGGATAGAGGAAGGAGAAAAGAACACCTCGTATTTTTGTAATTTAGAGAAGAGACGACAGGAAAGCAAGGCAATATCATGTTTACTGATAAATGAAGTTGAGTGTAAGGACAGTAAAACCATGGAAAATGCAGTGTTTACATTTTATAAGAATCTTTACACTTCTGCATATTCCAAAATAGATTCTTCCAATTTTTTAAATGAAATTAAGGACTTCATACCCAAGATTGATGCTTCGTTTAGAGAATTCTGTGAATCTGATTTAACAATTGAAGAATTGGATGGCGTAAGCATGAAATTGTCTTTAAATAAATCTCCAGGTACCGACGGGCTCACTGCTGAATTTTATCGATTTTTTTGGAAAGAAATCAGACATTTATTATTTAAGGCAATTCAAGAAATCATAGAGAAGAATGAATTAATGACAAGCATGAAGCAAGGTATAATAATACTTATTCCTAAACATGGCAAAGACAAAAGAATTTTAGATAATTTAAGACCGATTACACTTCTTAACATTGATTATAAGTTATTATCCGGAATCATTGCAGCTAGAATGAAAAGAGGCCTTCCTCAGATAATAAATGAAACTCAGTCTGGCTTCCTTGCTGGAAGATCTATACATAATAACATACGGTTGGTACTAGATTTGATAGATTACAGTCATACATTTATAGAAAAGGGTTTTATTGCATTTTTAGATTTTTACAAAGCCTTTGATTCAGTTGAACACCCCTTTATTTTAGAAACGCTAAATTATTTTGGTTTTGGACAGAAATTCTCAAATTTAATTCGTCTACTTTATAACGATATTAATAGCTGTGTATCTCTGGAGCACGGCACATGCTCTCGATTTGCAGTTAAGAGGGGCATTAGACAAGGCTGTAACAGCTCTCCTTTATTATTTATAATGGTCGCTGAGCTATTGTCTATTAGGATAAGAATGAATAATTCTGATGGCTTCAACATCATGGGAAAGCACATCATAATAAGTCAATTTGCGGACGACACAACGTTATTTTTAAAAGACAAAAGACAAATTTCCAAAGCGTTAGATTCAATAAGCCAGTTTTCTAAAGCATCAGGTGTTATACTGAACACTAATAAATGTGAAATTTTAGCTTTACATGACCAGCCAGACCACTTGATTGATAATATACAGGTTAAATCTGAGGTCAAATATTTGGGCATAATGATCACCAGAAATAAAAAAGTAAGAGAAAAAGAAAATATTCTTAAAAATATTGATAAGTGTAAAGTAATTTTGAATTCGTGGCTGCAAAGGGATATAACAATTTTTGGCAGGACTCTTCTATCTAAGACGGAGAGTATATCAAGAGCCATCTACCCTGCCTTTTCATTAGAAATTTCAAACAACATGATTAAATTAATAAATAAAATAAATTTTAATTTTATTTGGAAGGGTAAATGCCATTATATTCGGAAAAATGACATGATTAAGAGTTTTGAAGAGGGTGGCATGAATGCCATAGATTTTTCTGTGATGAATGGCGTACTTAAACTAAAATGGTTGAATTCATTTGTGTGTCATAGTGACTCTTTTTGGTTTAGCATCCCGAACGCAATTTTCCAGAAAATGGGGGGAATTGATTTTGTATTGCGATGTGACTATGATTTAAGCAAACTACCTGTAAAACTGTCTGATTTCCATCAGCAAGCTCTGTTGTACTGGAACCTATTGTTTAAACACAACTTTACACCACATAATACACCTCTGTGGAACAACAGATATATTTTGAGTAATAGAAAATCTTTGTTTTTAGAATCTTGGATGGAAAAAGGATTATGGGCATTAACCCATTTGATGGATAATTGTGGTAATTTTTTGAATTATAGAGATTTGTGTGAAAAATTCAATTTTCAGTGCCCGATTAAGGAATATAATAAAGTGTTAAAGGCCATTCCAGTACCCATGCAAATTATGATTAGACAGTTTGTAATGTATTCAAATTATACTTCAGAAATGAGACCACTTTGTATTGACGGAATAAATTTAAACAGTAAAGGGTTTACAAATAAGTTTATTAGGAATGTGTTATCCAAACAATATTACCCTGGTCAATTGAAAAGAAAATATGTTCTAAAAGATTTCAGTGATGATGAAGCCAAAAAAATAAGAAAGCGCTACTTATCTTACCCAATCCTCCCCAAGGCCAAAGAAGTGACGTTTAAAATATTGAATGATATTTATCCGTCTAATTGTTTTTTACATGAAAGATTTAACTGGGAAAACAATTCTTGTGGATTTTGTGAAAAAGAAATTGAAACTGTAGAACATATCTTCTTTTACTGTGAATTTGTACAAGAATTTTGGCTTACATTTCAAAGTTGGTTACAATCTAAAGAGATATTGTTTCAGCCTTTAAATGTGAATTCAATTAAAGTTGGAGTCTTTCTGAGTGATAAATACTCCGATTTTTTGATTAACAATTTGATTGCTTTAGGTAAACACTTTATTCACAGATGCAAGTATTTAAAAATCAAACCCCATTTCAATGGATGGAAGAATGACTTAAAGCTATTTGTGAAGTCTCTTCATTGGATGATGGACAAAAATGCCCTAAAACTCCTCTCTGTTTTGGATATGTTTAAATTATTGGACTAAGACCCTCGCCCCATTTTTTATTTTATTTTATTTTATTTTATTTTATTTTTTTATTTATTTTTTTGTATTTTTATGTTCTTATATGTGATATCAACACGATCATAATTGTATAATTATTCATTTCTGCCTTAAATGTTTGTACTTGAAATTTGTATATTAATAAAAAAAAAAAAAAAAAAAAAAAACACACACACACACACACACACACACACACACCGATCGCGGCCGCGCCTCACACACACACACACACACACACACACACACCGATCGCGGCCGCGCCTCTCACACACACACACACACACACACACACACACACACACAAATATAAGTAAACACTTGTGAGTTTTCGATCGCACCCACACCTCTCTCTCAACATATTCCAGCATAGCAATATTTACATCGCAGCCTGCTTCAGAGCTAAGGCGGAGCTACAGATTAGGTGTCCCTAAAGAACCCGCGTATCTAACAGTAGTTCCGCATTACATTAATTAAATTGCACGCGAGTTTTATTTTTTTTTTTATACCGTGTATTCTCCGTGTAAATGTATGCACCAAACCGTGACGCCCATACCATGACGTACCGTCCATGACGACTTTTGGGGATTGCCTCATAGGGCCGGTTCAAGTAGTAGGGGGCAGAGGGGCTGGGGGGCCAGTCAAAGGGGGGTGGCGGGCCTGAGTCGGCCCGCGGGCCTTAGTTTGGTGACCCCTGGTCTAGTAGCACGGAGACTTCAATGGGCTGAAGTAATCCACACCAGGCAGTAAATCCACAAGAGGCAGGTAAATTCACACGAGGCAGGTAAATTCACACAATGGCTGGATGCAAACACAGGAACATAGAACTAGAGATACACGGGTGATAACAATGACAACAAACACAGCAAAACGCTTGGCAAATATATACCCTTAAGAAAGACTAACACTCACACCCAACATATTAATTTCTTCCAAAATTTGGAGATAAACTGAGGCCCCCTGTCAGAAACCATATTTATCGGGAGGCCATGAATGCGAAAAAAGTGATCAATGACAGCAACCGCTGTTTTTCTGGCTGAAGATATTTTTGGTAGAGGGATGCCATCGAGTTGCCATCGAGAACCAGTCCGCATTCAAAACCACCATGTTACCCTTTGAGGGCGGGGGTCTCTACGAAACTGACAGCGGTTGAAGGACTCCATCAGGGGGTGAATTGGAAGTCTTAGAAGTAGCACAAACTGAGCAGGCCAAAACAAAAAGTCGTATGTCATGGGCCATCGATTGCCACCAGAACCATTGTTTAGTGAGAAACGTGGTGTGACCAACCCCCGGATAACAACCAACCTTGGAACAATGACCTCAATGGAGGGCTCAACCTGGTGGGCATCCAGGCAGAGACGTTACCCCTGGTAAGGCCGTATGGAGTATGGATTTCTGTGGCAAGATGAACGCAGGAGACGACAGGTGTTCAGATTGTTCAAAAACATTGGATAAAGCATCGGGTTTGATGTTTTTGGAACCCGGACGGTAGGAAATGGAAAAATCTAAATGAGTTTAACCTTTTGCCAGACCTGATAGACGTAAGGTTCTTATGGTCAGTTCAGATGATAAAAGGTACCCCCGAACCCAACCAATAACACCATTCCTCTAATGTGAGCTTGACTGCCAGTAACTCAATTACCAATGTCGTAATTGCGTTCGACGGGTGATAAACGATGAGAAAAATACGTGCAGGGATGCATCTTGCTGTCTGCGGAAGACCACTGGGAAAGAACCGCGCCAACCCCCACCTCTGATGCGTCGACCTCCACCACAAACTGACGAGAAGGATCAGGGGCAGCAAGAATTGGAGCTGAAACAAAGCAGCATTTCAGTTTGGAAAACGCAGCATCAGCAGTGCTGGACAACCTGAACGTTGTCTTGGTGAAAGGTCAATGAAGTCAAAATGGTGGCTAAGCTGGCTGTAATTTCGAATAAAACGCAGATAAAAAAAACCCTCAGTAACCTCTGCGGGGCCTTGCGGGAATCTGGAGTTGGCCAGTCTACCACAGCCTGAACCTTGTCGGGATCCATGCGCACTCCCTCAGATGACACAACGCATCCCAAAAAGTGAACTGACTTCTGCATGAAAAAATAATTTCTCTGCTTTGACCCATTCTCTAGCAGCCTCTGAAGCACTCGTCTGACATGCTGAACATGAGAGAGAGCGAGAAAATATCAATATGACATCCAGGCAGACATAGAGTGGGGAGAACAAGTATTTGATATACTGCCGATTTTGCAGGTTTTCCCACTTACAAAGCATGTAGAAGTCTGTCATTTTTATCATAGGTACTTCAACTGTGAGTGACGGAATCTAAAACAAAAAATCCAGAAAATCACATTGTATGATTTTTAAGTAATTAATTAGCATTTTATTGCATGACATAAGTATTTGATACATCAGAAAAGCAGAACTTAATATTTGGTACAGAAACCTTTGTTTGCAATTACAGAGATCATACATTTCCTGTAGTTCTTGACCAGGTTTGCACACACTGCAGCAGGGATTTTGGCCCACTCCTCCATACAGACCTTCTCCAGATCCTTCAGGTTTCGGGGCTGTCGCTGGGCAATACGGACTTTCAGCTCCCTCCAAAGATTTTCTATTGGGTTCAGGACTGGCTAGGCAACTCCAGGACCTTGAGATGCTTCTTACGGAGCCTCTCCTTAGTTTCCCTGGCTGTGTGTTTCGGGTTGCTGTCATGCTGGAAGACCCAGCCACGACCCATCTTCAATGCTCTTACTGAGGGAAGGAGGTTGTTGGCCAAGATCTCACGATACATGGCCCCATCCATCCTCCCCTCAATACGGTGCAGTCGTTCTGTCCCCTTTGCAGAAAAGCATCCCCAAAGAATGATGTTTCCACCTCCATGCTTCACGGTTGGGATGGTGTTCACGGTTGGGATGGTGTTCTTGGGGTTGTACTCATCCTTCTTCTTCCTCCAAACATGGCGAGTGGAGTTTAGACCAAAAAGCTCTATTTTTGTCAGACCACAGTTAAAAAGGGCACAGTTAATACAGGTAATGAGTGGCGAACAGGAGGGCTTCTTAAAGAAAAACTAACAGGTCTGTGAGAGCTGGAATTCTTACTGGTTGGTAGGTGATCAAATACTTATGTCATGCAATAAAATGCTAATTAATTATTTAAAAATCATGCAATGTGATTTTCTGGATTTTTGAAGTGTACCTATGATAAAAATTACAGACCTCTACATACTTTGTAAGTAGGAAAACCTGAAAAATCGGCAGTGTATCAAATACTTGTTCTCCCCACTGTATAGTATATGAACTGATCCACCATGTCTCTCAGCACTGGTCTTCCACTCATCCCCCTCCCTTATGCGAACCAAATGATAGGCGTTGCGAATATGCAACTTTGTGAAAAAGGATGCGCCCTGCAGTCGTTCAAAAAATGAAGACATCAACAGCAAAGAATAAGCATTCTTTACCGTGATGCTGTTCAGCCCTTGATAGTCAATAAAAGGATGGAGGGAACCATCTTTCTTTTCCACAAAGAAGAAACCTGCACCTGCAATAGAAGGAGGATGGATGAGTTTGACTGCCAGAGAATCAGAAATATATTTTTCCATGGCCTCCCTTTCCGTAGTGGAAAGCGAGTATCATCTGCTTTTAGGTAGAAATGTACCTGGCAATACATTTATACCACAGTCATAGGAACGATGTGGAGGATGAGAAGCAGCTTGAGACTTACTGAACACCCCCTCCAAGTCAAAATACTCGCTGGGCACATTTTGAGTCAGAGTCTATTAAAGCTTGACAGATAAATTTAGAACAGGCCCTTTGCAGTCTTATCAGGAGGAGAGTAGCAACCAGAGAGGATTTTTCAAAGACGACCCCAACCATCAGTATTAATGGTGTACCTCTTCTGTTCTGACGGTCTTTGGCTTTTAACGGACACTGCGCAGCAATGTGACCCACTGTACCACAGTACAAACACAGACTCGTGTCCTGCGTCTCTCCTTCTCCTGGGAAAGACAAGTTCCCATGCAAAAATATATCCCACTGCGCTTCCATGTTCCAGTTGTATTCTGCAGCCAAAGTGCGAAATTCGATGGAGTAATCTGTGACGGTCCGATTCCCTTGTTGTAACTTAGCCAATACCCACACCGCCTCTCTGCCAGCGACCGCCCGATCGTACACCTTCAAAAGTTCCTCAGATATGATTAACAACACAAGTATTTTTGTTACTAAACAGCTGTTTCCCAGAAAGCAACTCGACTGGATAACAGTGTAACCACAAAGGCCACTTTGGACAACTCTATGGGAAAAGACGAAGGCTGGAGAGTGATATACAAAGAACACTTTGCCAGAAAAGAGCGGCACAACTTGGGCTCACCGGAGTATGCAGCTGGAGGTGGTTCAGCATTGTGGCCGTTGTGGCCTACAGGTGGAACAACAGGTGGGTTGAGCGCAGTGGGCTGGTGGGCAGACTCCGTCTTAAACTGCTGAAGTATGGTGGTTAGGTCCGAAAACTGTGCTACTAGGGCTTGGACTGCACAACCAGTAGCCATAATCTGCTTATCCTCTCATTCCATGCGTGCATTGCTGCTTGTCAAAATGTCTTAATTCCGAAGCACTCACTGGATCCATTGTGGTCAGATTGTTCTGTCAAGAAAGAAACTCAAGGTCCAATTACGAGTGCAACAATAAGGTTTATTATAGTGAAGGGAAATAAAGCAAGGCAAATGGTCAGATGTTCAAAGTAGTTGTATGCGCACATCCAGAAAACTTTAGGCAGGTGTGTGATCAAATCAAGCACTTCACTAGAGAGAAAACAAAAATCGGCATACTGCCACTGCTGCTTCCAAAGAATTAATTTACTGAACAATGTTTCGATCCAATGAAGCCTGGTGATGCTGTAGATCATTAAACCATTACACTGCCTCAGAGGTCCATCCTAAATCAGTATCGTGAGGTACCTTTGTGCACAAACACTATCTGCAAAGCCATTGCCTGATAGGGCAGCGAGGCAACAAGTCAGCTGCCTAAGTTTTCGGACGCAGCCACAGACATGCAGAGATGAACACACAGACCCATGAACCGTGACACATTTAAACAAATAACCATTTTAAAGTCCCCCTGTAGTCAATAATTGTATCCCTTATAACTCATCTTTGATCACCAAAATGACATATTTAAAAAAAAAATGCCTTAAAATAACTTGATTGTAACTCTACACCCTTGCCTCATTTAGTATATTCGGTTCTATTAATATGCAAATTAGCCCCACCTCTAGTCACTCGCACACCACAGAGATCCACTCGTTGACGATCACACTTCTGTCAGGACCACTACAGTCAAATACGATTGACAATTAGCATACAGTTAGGATTGGCGGTATGGTTCTGTTCTGGGCAAGAACTCCCTGTTCATTCAAGATTTTAAAGTACAACATAATTCGAGAATTTATTCTGATTCAAAGGGCACTCAGAGGCCAAATCCTGACTGGGAGAGAGGAGGAGCAGGGGATGGAGGAGGGAAATTAGCTCCTGAGAAGGCAGTAGCTGCTGATAATACTGAAGGAGCTTATATATGTATACAGTGACGTGATTGGTTACATGGTAGTTTGTGACGTTAGAAACACCAGTGAGAAAAGGAGAAAATACTCAGCAATGGTGTTAACATGTTTTGTCTTAAAACATATTAAAAACACCACATAGACATATCAACAAAATTAAGAGCTTGATTTTCACCACAGGGGGACTTCAAATGTTTAGGACGTTTGCATTGTAAGAATGTACAGGGAGACTTCAGCTATAAAAACGCTAACTTGTTAGGTAATGTTTTCTCATTCAAATCAGATGATTTCCTATAAAATCAATAGAATGTGATGGAGTAGTTAGGGAATACCAATATGGGGCCAGAGTGGCTTCACTTTTTTTGATGTCATGAGCAATCCTGTTCTCTATATGGGCTTTGGCTTAGTTAAGAAACTTAGTTCTAGGAACTAGCCATCAGAGTGGTTCCCCGAGAACTAATGGTTCCCTAGGAACATTTTCCTGGTTGCATTCACACTGCCAGTAGGAACTATTAGCCTATTAGCGTATGCCGTGTGGTTGATGTCCAGTGTTGCTAGCTGAGCAGAAATACATAATCATGTTTTGCGTTGGATTTTCTCCTTAGTGTAAAGGTTAAGAGGTCCATCTATCACTATATTCCATGTTCGTAGGGTGAGTTTCTGGAGTAAATATATAGGCTATAATTTGTGTGTTTACACTGTGTTTACAATTTGTGTGATTTTTTTAAATGGCGGGTGCTGGTGTTTCGCGTGCGTTCGGTTAATCAGCGTATAATAACGTCACTGGTAGTTCCAATAGTGCTGGTTTAGACCGACTCTGAAGTAGGAGCTAAATTAGTTCCTCCAAAAGGAGTTCCTAGTACTAAAATCGTTCCTAGTTCCTGTGGTGGGAACACGCCAAATAACGGGTACTCCCACCTGTAGTTGAGGCCACTTTGTAAGAGACTGGATCCAAACTAGAGCTGATGTACTCTAGTATAAAGCAGAAAAACAAATGGAAAATAATTAGCGTAGCTGCTGTTCATAACATTAAGCCAGATTTCAGTAAGGCAGAGTAGGGGTGAGCGGGGAACAACATAACACAGGGCTAGTTGTAGCACACTTGTTTTAAACACTTCCATACATGTCAGCATGACGAAACTTAGTGTATTTACAAGTTGCCATATCAACACTATACAAGATTTGTTTGTTTTTTTGCCAAAATTCTGAAATCTTTGGAAGATTTCACTGAACATTTATTCAACCATAACAAAAGTAAATAATTTCTTATGTAAATTTTTTTGCTCTTTTTTGTGTTTATTTAAAATTAGACATATCTGATATTATTTTAATCTCCAATCTGTTATTTAACAGTTGTTTAATGATAATCTAACCAGCAGAAGTACCTAGCAGGGTTTAAATCCTAGTTGTGCAGGTGGGGTTCGTTGGAACACTGTGTTACAATGTGCCCCTTTTAGAACTATGCAATTCTATTCTATACTTTTATGAATTCTATTGAGAAACCATGAGAAAAAGGTGAATAATTGACTAAAGTCAATGTTCAGAAATGATTAATTATTATTCTGTCATTATTCTGTAGAGATTGGCATGGTAATGGATATGACAATGTATTTAATCTTGGCAGAATAGATCTGCTGCTGTACTGAGACTTGCTACTGCAAATACATTCACAGACATTGCTGTGAGCATGCAAGTCATGCTGATGCTGCACATGTAGCATACCATACAATTAACCCCATAGTAGATCTATACAGGTGGAGCTGGGGAAGGGTTCTGAAAGTGTGCTACAAACTGTTAACAGCAAACAATGCCAGTATTTGAATCGCATGTTTTACTATCTATGTGTTCCTTGGCTACCTTGCCGACCGGCTTAACACTAGTGACCTAAGGCTATGTGTGCCTTGGCTACCTTGCCGACCGGCTTAACACTAGTGACCTAAGGCTATGTGCGCCTTGGCTACCTTGCTGACCGGCTTAGCACTAGTGACTTAAGGCTATGTGCGCCTTGGCTACCTTGCTGACCGGCTTAGCACTAGTGACTTAAGGCTATGTGCGCCTTGGCTACCTTGCTGACCGGCTTAGCACTAGAAATGCATGCTATGTGTTCTCGTGAGGAATATATATACTATTGCAAGCTGATAGATATAGGAGCCCGGCAACCACCTGAGCAAGTATCATCGATTTACCATTTGATAATAATATCATTATCCTATACTCTTATTTGATCAATGAAAAGCCATTAGAAGCGATAATGAATGATAGGAGCGTGCTCTGACGCTGCGTAAACATGTTAGCTTAGCTAATTAAACATTACCCTTGAATAAAAGATGTCATAATTTTTTTGCAGCTAAACATGTAACCCCACTGATGTGAATACTAATTTTACTTTAACCTTCTCATCAACAGCTTAGCCAGCATGCTCATAGAGATACAAATGATATACCATCTGCTGCATAGACACAACTGCATAACGCTCCAGCTTATGCTTAGTAAATACTCGCCAGACTATAAACATGACGCTAGTTTAACTGTATTGATTGTTCTTTTAGCGTGACTAAAAGAACACAACGAGCGTCTGAATCAACCACACACATATAGCATTGCTAATAAAAACATTGCTCTTGAAAATAAATGAATGCGTCATTGAAATTATACCGCTAAGTATGGTGAACACCATTTAAACACTTATATCAATTAAACTGTTTTCATATACATGATAACAGCGGATAAAACAACAATGACATACAACAGACAGCTGCTGCATTGACACGTGCAGTAAACACTGCTGTTATATATAGTGATAGCAATTTTAAAACACTGCTTCATGAAGCTTGGAAACCTTTACGAATCTTTTGTCTCAGTGGTTCGGAGCGTGTATCAAACTGCCAGAGTCACATGATTTCATTAAACAAGGCTTCATTACATCATAACTATTTCGAAACACTTCGAAATTTCAATGGTTCACCGCTGGGGCCAATGATCTCTGTCAACCCATTAATACGAGCAGTCACTGAGAACCAATGAAAGTGTCTGTGGGTTTTACCTGATCGCTGATCAGTTTTATACATTTGTAGACTTTTTAATTAGACATTAGTATAATTAAACTGAATAATGGTCTTTAATAGTCTCTTATTGGCCTGTAAGCAGAGCCATTCATAAAACAAACAAAACAAACCCTGACAATTGATAAAAGAACATATAGACACTTCATAATCTTATTAGATGATTGCATATGAAAGATTTTACTTCAAAAGAAAATTGTAAAAGGTGTTTTATGTATGTTTGGCCCGGGTTTTTGTTGCATTTACACTGTTCTGACCACTAGGGGTCACCGTGGAGATGGGCGTTGTATTGTTTCGAAGCCTCGACATAATATGGCACATTTGCTTCAAACAGTTTCAGTGTTCCACGAAGCCTCGATCTGCTCACCACTATATGCTTCAGTCAGTGATTCAATTGTGCACTGTTGACATGATGCAAGTTTAAAACACTTCTAACATGAAGCTAGTTTAAAACTTGTAAAGATTGCTCCACTTAGGAATTAATAACCAGACCACACCACATGCGCAGAGATTTTGTACTGTTTTTTTTTTTTTTTTTTTTTCATGTTCTGAAAGCGCACTGCAAACTGTTGCCAGTATTTGAATGCTAACAGCAAACAATGCCAGTATTTGAATGTTTGAGCAGCGAGCTCATTGGCTGCTGATGCAACAGCAACCAATCAGCTGTGCTAAGTAGATAACCACATGATTGCTACCAATAAGCTAAAGACCTATCAGCTTGCACCATTCAGAGTTTCATGCCAGAACTATGTAATTATGTTTTGAACTATATAGCTGTGTGCTATGTAGCTGTGTATATACTGTGTCCAGTGTGTTCATTGTCAAACTCAAAAATGTGTTTATTTTTAATTATTTACAAATGTCATTATTTTATATGAAAAAGTTAACACAATGTGCCCCTCACATGTTATAACAATGTTGTCACATTTCATTTCCATTCTTTTGGGTAAATCAAGAAAAAATTATACACTGTATTAATGAAACAAAACCACATAATTGTACTAGACGTGTGAAATGATTGTGAAAAAAACAAATATATATATACTCTGAACCCTAAGTAGGTTTACACAAACTGAGAAAGTCAAAAAGCATAAGGTTGTGCCCCGCTCTCCCCTACTTTAAACCTATTATCTGTGATGATTTCATTTACAATAACTGCCTTAGGTGAATCTAATTCAGCGATCTAATGTTTACAAGCCCAAGCTTTAGGAAATGTTTTTGTCCAGCTATTTTGTGATTTTCTGGTTTAATCACGAACAGATTTTTTTTCTTTTAGTTTATATTAATTCTGGTACAAAGACTTACACTCATTTCTCTCTCCCTGTCTCATTCTCTTTCGGACTATTCCCCCTCCCTTCTCAGCAGCTGAACATTTGCTGTCTGAATAATCCATCTACATGCCCATATCTTTGCAGCCTTGTAAAATCATTTTTATGAGGCTGTTCGTGTGTTACCAATTTGTATCTCTCATTTAAAAAGCCTTTAGGGTCACAGTTGGTTTTGTGCACACGGCTAATCAAGCAGGGTGTTTAAAATGTGATTCAAACCATTAGAACATTTTTTTTCTATTTCATTCAACAGATTGTTTACAATGCAAGAGAGAGAGCCACAACAATCAACAAGACTTAATTATTTGGGCACTTGCTGGCTAATACAACAAAAGATATCAAATAAATTAACTATAAACAGCAAATTTTGAAAACTAATTTAGACCAAACACATTCACACATCACATGTTTGGACTTGGGGTAACATAATGCTGGTTATAGGAAATTATGTATGATCACAGCTGGGCTAAGGAAAAACATTTAAAATAACAGGATAAAGCATTTAAAATGCTGGTAGAAATGTACCACATATTTGATCTCCCATAAGATTGGAATAATAATGAACGCAGCTGGATGTGATTAGTGTCCGTGACAACAAATGAGTGATGAAGGCAGGTGATGACAAACGAGTCCAAACTAACACTGACACTGATCTGTGTTACTGATCAAAAATAAATAGGAATGAGAAATAAATGAAATGAGAAGTGAAAAGAAATCATATTGTGCTCTGAAGCCATGGTATTATGTTTTCTCCAACATAGATATCATATATAAACGCTAGATGTCTTATGGCGCAGTCACTTCCGGCATCATCGTTCGGCCATCTTGTGACAGTGCTCTGTGCATTAAGGTGAATGATCAGCACGCACACAAATCCTCTTATCTCGCTGAAATCTTGACGGATTTACAAACGGTTTGGTTTCTTACAAACGTTATTAACGTGGCTATAATTCCGAATGCTTGAAAATGTATGTTATAATTTTTCATATGTATGCAGTGTATGTATGCAGTGTCATAATCTCTGACGTTTATAACAAACCAAACCGTTTGAAAATCGGTAGAAAAATGAGCAAGTTATGGTTATTTAAAAGTACATGCACCATTGAAGTAGTGAGCGAGTACACTGTCGCAAGATGGCCGCCACGTGCGGACGTCGACCTCCATTGGCCAGCAGTGCGCACGAGACATCTAGCCTTTATATATGATATCTATGTTCTCCAACACCTACCCACTAATCGAGGAAAAATGACAACCAGAGAGTGTGGCAAGGCAAATAGGGTGATAAAGAGTTTCAAATGTTTACAAAGGAAAACCATTACTGGATGGCTTTATGCACAGTGGAAATAAGTCACATTTCCCATTTGCCACTTTCCCAAACCTTGTACAGCTGCTGGGATGGGGAGTTCTGGAGGATGACTTGATTGAAAAAAAATGTTCAGTGTTTTCCTGCACGTGGGACCTGCCTTGAAAGTGTACAAGCTGGCATCTCCAAACTTCATTTGGTTCTCAACTTAAAACAATGATGGCCAAAGGAGGGGGTTCACTGAGGAAATTACAGACATTACGTAGTAGATCCGCATCATTTAACCCACCCTGAGCCAGGAACAAGGGCCAGCAATTAGAAATCTTTTGATCCTGAACAAGGCACTCTTATATCTGGATGCATGCAGCCTCCACTGTGAAGACATCTGTGTGTAATGAGCCTTTAGAATGAAAAGAGCAAGACTGAGAGATTGTGTCTATTATATGTAGTCACTCTCTGTTTTTTAGTACAAGATCTAATTCACAGAACAAAATTGGAAGCGACTAATCAAGACCAGCTCAGATTTTAGGTGCAAACTGTAATGTGTCTGACAAACAAAGTGAAAAATCGGAATATACACTAATTACTATATACAATATTACAATTCATTATCTAATAATTAGAAGAAAAAAAGAAAAAAAAAACATTTAGGAACACTTGATGATGCACTTTGACAAATGAACCAGAAGGAAGTACTGAAATAGCTCATTCACAAAAAATGGGAACACATATATTGTTCAATTTACTCAATCATATTATTTGTGATCAAGAAATGATTGTGTTTCTCTTCTTAACTTGAATTCTTTGCTTTCAAATGTCATTATCTAAAATGTGCAATCTACTAGATTAAGCATGGTGAATGTAAACCAATCATGCACTCAAACATTATTTTTGCAGTTCACATAACTGCACCTGGTGGCACAGTGGCTTAGTGGGTAGCACTGCTGCAGGTGTGGTGCTCCTATTGAGTAGTCAGTGTAGAAATGTTTGCACCCATTTCATTTTTCCCATTTTCTTTTTTAATGGACCATATTTTCATAATATTCAGTTGTGATTTAACAGAGCAAAATGGTTCAAATATTTGAGATGGCAATGAGATGGAAATATGGGGGGTTAAGATAACTTCAACCAGCGGACTATACAAACAACCCAGAGCAACAGTGTAAAAGTAGCCCAATCCCAGACTTGGCAACACTGAACCGAGCCTTGTTAAATGGCCTAGCAGCTGTGAGACAGCTGACAGCGGATGTTTGTGAGGGGATTTTAAAAAGAGAAATTTTTATTGGATTTTGACATGCTTCGACACTGGGGACGACGGGACACCAGACCATAACCAGATGAAATATGTATGGTTAAACTGTGTAATGTCACTTCTATATTGTTAGCAACTCTTAGTTAACTTAGTTTATTTCTTATGTCAAATGTAACTGTGACAATCTATTTTCACATTTATACATTTAAGACTATTATTCAATTCCACTTAATCTCAGAGGCAAATATTGAACTTTTAATGAACAACATGCTTTAGACATCACGGATATTACATTTCGATTTAGATATTACATTTTGGTTAAAAAATATGAACACTATGTAATAGAAATACTAAAAATGTGGCCTTATTATGATGCATTGCTGTAGATTAAACTATCCAAAACTATATAAAGTCAAGTCAAGTATATTTGTATAGCGCTTTTCACAATACAGATTGTATCAAAGCAGCTTCACAGTATTAAATTAAAATAATACAACAAGGTTTGTTTCTAGTGGAATTTATTGATAAAATCAAATTAGATCCCCAGAATATCCCCAATTTACTGTATATAAAGTAATAACATATAATAAAAGTTCAAAGTAACCAACCTTAAACGTGCAGAAGTAAAATGCAACACACACAGTCACACAGCAGTAATATATATATATTTTTAAATCAAATAAAAAAGTAAAACTCAATTCAATTCACATTTATTTGTATCGCGTTTTTCACAATACACATTGTTTCAGAGCAGCTTTACAGAAAATGCATGAGTCCACATTACAATTTAGAGGGATCTGTTCTCAGAGGTAACTGTCGAAGTTAAGTATTTCAGAAATGTACATATACAAAATCACAGTTAGCTAAAAATGTATTAATTTAAGGCAGAAACAATGAGCACACTGAAGTAATGAATACTTGTTTGTTAACAAATGATTATGACATTTAGAAAAATTTAGCATTGGTGCATGTTGATTCAGAGTTGCGTCATCTAAAGTGTTTGCAGGAGTTGGCGCCGTCTCTTCATAGGTGTTGAGCATCTGAAGTCTTCCTAAAACACTGGCTGAATACATGCTTTTGATATTTTAAGAACATGACAAGAGTGCTCCGCCACAGCCCACTCTACAGGATGTCACTCTACCCTCTTTATCCTGGCAGACGGAGGGTAGCCGTGCCTCCAACACCCACTTCCCCTGATCACTTCCTACAAGAGGCCAGTACAAGGTGTGGAAGCCCAGCACTTTACCGTTCATCATTCAAGGACACGCTCCATTATAGAGCATGCTTTCGGGATGATGAAGACCAAGATCCAGGCCATCTTCCTGCATGCACTGGAGGTGCATCGCACCTTTTTGGATTTGAGGATGCGAGTTCATTTATTTTATTCTTCCCTCTTTCTGAAAACATCTTAGTGACATGCCCTATAATCCATCGCGCTCTTTAAGATCACTAAATTCGAGGCTTTTGGTCATACCTAGGATATCCAGAACCACCAAAGGAGGGAGAGCATTTTCACATTTAGCCCCAAAACTCTGGAATAGCCTTCCTGATACTGTTCGTTGCTCAGACTCGCTCTCCCAGTTTAAAACTAGATTAAAGACGCATCTCTTCAGCCAGGCATTCATATAATATTCTAATCTTACAGTTAAATCCTGTCTCTAGTTCATAAACGCCAGAGGAGAACTGGCCCCCGACTGAGCCTGGGTTCTCCCAAGGTTTTTTTTTCTCCATGAGGTCACCTGATGGAGTTTTAGGACACCATTAGGTCACTTGATGGAGTTTTTCGGTTCCTTGCCACTGTTGCCTTTGGCTTGCTCAGTTGGGGATATTTTGGGGATATTTAATTTTATCAATCAATAAATTCCACTAGAAACAAACCTTGTTGTATTATTTTAATTTAATACTGTGAAGCTGCTTTGATACAATCTGTATTGTGAAAAGCGCTATACAAATATACTTGACTTGACTTGACTTGACATGACAGCCGTCAACCTGTTGGTAGATAACGCAGTGGACAGTGGAAATATGCACTCATCCCAGATGATGTCCCGCTGGCAGAGGCCTTACCAGGGTTTCTATTGTGGAGCCCATCCAGGTCCAGCAGCAGCACCAGGGTCTCCCTGCTCAGCTCAGTAAATGTGTACATACAAAACACTATTTTCTTCTGGAAACAAACTTTATTGCATTATTTTCCTGTTATCTCTGTAAAGCTGCTTTCAAACAATCTGTATTGTTAAAAGCGCTATATAAATAATTGTGACTTGACTTGATCTGTTTTATTTACTGTTGATGTAAACTTTTATTTTGTTTTCTGATCTTAAACGCAACTTATCTTGTAAATAGTCTTGTAAATAGCAAAAAACATGACCAAAAAATGTATGTATAGTATAATTTAATTTATAAATTATAACTTTCATTACAAAAAATAAACAATGTACAGAACAATTACTTATCTTTTAGTTACAAATTTTTAGTTAAAAATTAACTAAAACTAAAACTTTTTAGTTGCAAAGTTACAAATTACTTTTGTTTCATTTACAAATTATAAGTGACATTTAAATAGAAATAATATATAGAATTTTTTTTTTCATTTACCAATTTGAACAAATACATTTTATTTCTCAACCATTCTCTCAAGAAGAGAAAACAATCTGTCCATTCTCTCCCTGCTCTTCTGTGATTTCCTCTCCTCTGTCTCTCTCTGAAACTTTATGTCCTCCCTGATTAGCTCAATCAGCTCATCCTGTCTGTCTAATTTTCTCTTGGCTGGTGTTGGTGCTAGCTCTGGCTACTCCTTATCTTGGTCATCCACTGCTGAACTTGGCCCTTGTGTGAAATGAGGAACGCCTCTGAAATGCTGGAATGCCTCTGTCCCAACACTTCATCCATGAGGACAAACCATGGCCAAGTTGCAGCAGTGGGTTTCTCACTTACTCCCTCGCCTGTCCCAGGACACTTGCAATCCTAAGACAGAGCAATGACCTTCCCCAGCAGGCCCATTTTCTCCAGAACTGTCCTAAAACAAGAGAAAAAGGAAACATGTATGATAAATATTAAGGGGTGCAATCTTAACATTACAAATATTACACACATACTCCAGAAATCATATTTCTGGATCCTCAAGTTTGAACTCAAGTTTGATCCTCAACATTTGAAGACATATCTGGCATGACAGCACTACAAAAAACAACAGTGGAAGACTATTGCCTTATGTACTGGTTGTCTTATTGTTGTGGGCTTTGTATAGGGTGATGACTAATTGTACACAATAATAATACACAAGAGAGCTTAGTGGAAATTACTAATGGGTCGTGGCCGAAATAAGATAAATAAATGATAATTTCCATGCCTCATTTTAATAAATGGAGTTGTCTGCTCCTTGATCCCTAAAACAAAACAAAATATTAGAGAAAGTTTTGCCTCAGACCCCCTAACAAATGAAGCTGCACTGTGGTAACATTTTTTATTTAAGTTTATGTTTTTTAAGAAAGATCCCTGGCTTTTAACACTTGTTTCGTTAGCTATTTGAGTAAATGAAAACACAATACTTACATTTATAAGTGTATTTCTCTGCCGCCACAGAATCACCCGCCATTTTCTTTAAATAAAAATAATGTCGTCACCGGCACACAATGAATTCTGGGGTAGGGTAGGCCACGAAGTGTCCGTCTGTTGTATCCTTCATTGCTCGAGAAACAGAGGGCGCATTTGAAGGCGCAATCTGCCTTTGTATGTGGCCTTTGAAGGATGAAGCCTCCGAATTGGGACGGAGCTATAGACCCCTTCACGGTTGATGTCACAGGAAAATTCGCAGTGCGCAGGTATGGGTCAGAAAGTTCATTCCATCCGATTGAATTGTGTGTTAACCAGAGAATTTCTCGTCAAGAAAAAATAAGCCTACTTGTTGCGTCGTGGACTGTGAAAATCGCACCAGTGATTGGGCTCTGTATGAATTCTGTGATTCAGGTCAAGTGATGATTATGTCAAAACACAACCAACACCACCAGATCACCTTTTCTCTTTGTTCATCTGGCTGTTATAACTCAGTTATAGCATCCACCCTAAATCTAATGTTAATAATTTAAGGGTCATGAGTCCAACTAAAGCAAACACTGATTATAGTGATAGTAAAGCAAACACTGATAAAATAGTGATTTCCTCCTTCAGTGATTTTGCTTGTTAACATCAGGTGTCTTCAATAATGGTCAATCATCACTCAATTAATCACTTAATTATCTCATTAACTTTAACACTGCCTCGTTGGTGTCCCCAACTTGGCTTGCTTAGTTGGAGACACTTAATATATTTAACAATATTATTAATCTGCCTGCATTAACACTAATATATGAGAACTGAACTGAGCTGGACGATGACAACACTGTTTTCTCCAGAGCAGCTGTATAGATAACTTAACTAAACTACTAACTTTTTTTACAACAAAGAAACCATCGCTGAACTTACTTCAGCTGGACTATGACACTAGTTTCTTCTAGATCTGCTGTACAGCCGAAACAAACTTTGTTGCATTATTTTCCTGTGATCACTGTAAAGCTGATTTGAAATAATCTCTACTGTAAAAGGCGCTATATAAATAAAGGTGACTTCACTTGACTTTTAAATTTGCTTTGATGCCAGGCGCTCTGGCTCCCAGAAAACATGTGACTATGGTGGCTGGTGTCTCTATTTTCACGTTCGGTATAATAGAATCGCCTATCACTGGGGCACTTTCAACAGGATCCTTAGTGGGTGCGTCACTGAGTGGGGAGAACCTGTTTGATGTTCTAATTGGAAAGGAACAGCTGTGTTTTGTCCAGCGACTATGCTGTCTCACTGTCACCCAGTTGTCATGCTGCACCCTGGTCACCCTAGGGCCAATCAAACTCTCGCCAATTACCATCAGACAAACTCCTTCCTCTTCTCATTCCTGATCATCCCTGGTCTCATCTGGGTGTAGATTTTGTAACCAACTTATTTTATCCCCAATCAAATGGGCCGCCTGAAAATAAAGTCCAGGAAATTGGACGATTACTCCAAACCTTCTGTCACAACCACCAGAACTCCTGGAGCCAGTTTCTTGCCTGCGCTGAGTACGCCCAAAACTCACTACGACAACAGAGTACAGGTTTGACCCCGTTTCAGTGCGTACTCAGTTACCAACCAATATTTTTCCCATGGTCAGGAGAACCATTTAACTTACCATCAGTGAATTTCTGGTTCCAAGAGAGCAAAAGGGTCTGGGACTTAGCCCATCACCACCTGATGTCATCACAATTCATCATCACAAGGATAATGCTGATATCAGGCGGACAGAAGGTATGGCTGTCAACTGAAGACATCCGGTTATGCCTACCCTGCAAGAATCTGAGTCCCAGGTTCATTGGCCCCTTCGAGATAGAAAGTCAAGTCAACCCTGTATCCTTCAAATTAAAATTACCCTCACACTACAGAATCCATCCAGTGTTCCATGTATCTCACCTGAAACCCTATTTCTCACCTGTTTCTCCTTCTTTCACAGAGCTTGGTATTATAGACGAACCCCTCTTGCCACCTATTGACGAGGCTGGAAGCATTTACACTGTACGAGAGATCCTGTACTCCCGGCGCCGGGGTGGTCATCTGGAGTATCTGGTTGACTGGGAGGGATATGGCCCAGAGGAACAATCCTGGGTTCCCAGAGATGATACTCAGGATACTCAACCCTGAGCTACTTACCTCCTTCCACAAGACTCGTCCAAATTGACCAGCACCACGCAGAAGAGGATGACCGACTTGACATCGGGGTCCCCTGCCCTCAGGAGCGAGCCGTGGAGATGGACACACCAGGCTCCACCCTCATGCCCACACAGCGATCAGCATCACCTGTCACTCATCATCATCACCTTGCACCCACCACACTTTAATAGCATGGTCTACGACTAGGACTTCCCAAAAGGAATGCTGTTAGCCTTACCTGTGATACTTACCAGTGTTCGTCTCCTTGTCTCCAACTCCTTGGATTGTATCTTCAACTTCCAGTTTCCCTCTCGATCACTTTCCAAACCTGCAAAAGATTGATACTGTATGCTTCATTAACCCCCTGAGGTCGGCGGTATCGCCGGCGATACCAGCTCGCTTTTTTTTTATCAGTGTAAAAGAAACTCATAAATACTCTGTTGACTTTGATTTTCCATAGGAGTTTCATACATCAATCGATTCTGTTAAATGTGTATTATTTTTCTGTATACTCACAATAAAAACAAAGTGTTGTGCTTTTCGCCAAATTAAGAAAAATAATCACGGAGCGAGTTCTGCCTTCTCTCTGTCCGTGTAGTCCATTCTGAAACGCGTCCGAAAATGAATCATAACTCAGCGAATACTTCTCACACAGGCACGTGATATATGTCTTTATGAAGCTTGAAATCTCTTCTTTTAAATGAAGTAATTAATTAAAAAAACAAATGTTTTCAACTCATGTAATCCGTTTGAAAGCAAGGAGAGGTACCGTTTTTTCCTTCTGCCTAATTATCTCTATAATGAACTGAGGCCGCCCCGCCCCCGGCGCTATTGACATGGTAAATAGTTTAGGTGATCTATGCTTCGCACCCGCCCCCCGATCAATGCCTTGAAAACACGAAGTTTCATCAGATCAGATTCACTGATAGTTCATCGCGTTTAGAGAGGATGGCGCGTTTCTCCGGTAAAGACGCTCTTCAGATGATTCTGGACAGCGAGGAATAACTCACCTTGGCTTTTCCTCAGAGGAAGATTGTAACTCAGACGAACGGCAGCATGTTCAAGAGCGAATTGATCACGCCGAGTAAACACCGAGTTTTCACGTGAGTAAGTACGTGAACTCAAGTGGTCTAGTGGTAGAACATTTGCCTAGCGTGTCAGAGGTTCTGAGGTCGAATCCGCACTCATATTTTTTTTTTTTTTTTTTTGTCAAATCAGATTATGTTTATCAGTGGTTGTATATCAGACAGAGACATGTGTGTGTGTGTATTTTGTTTTGTAATTTCACTGGAACGAAAAGAGAGTCTCCACAACGGATTGAAGCGCGCGTCCGAGTGAAGACTGCGCGAGCCTAAAACAAACACAGTATCCGCGTCTGACTCGCGGGAATCCACGGCGCAAACCTGTGAGGGGCTGTGTTTTCTCGTTTATATTCCTTTTAGCATTTTAGCATTTATATTCCTTATAATAAAAATGAAAGACCTATGTTACAGACATATGAAAGACAACATTTCGTTGATTAGTTTTGGATAGATTATACATTTTTACTGTAAAATATCTGCCACCTCAAATAAGCTTTTATTTGCCAATTTTTTTTGTCAAAAATAATCAAATAATCAATCAAATCCTTAACTTTGAAATATGTATGATAAAATGTATACTTTAGTTTGTACAAAGAAAGATTACACTTGAATTGTTGTTTATTTAAATATTTACAAGGTAGATGTAAACAAACTATTAAAAGGTAAATATAAGCCTTTTCTTTAAATAATTTTTATTGTGTTTTATTAGTGACAAATTTGGGGAGAAGATAAATATTCCAAAACTGAAAATACAGTATGAGAATTAACTGCACAATTACATGTTTTCCTTGGCTATTATAGGCCAAATTGCAAGCACAATATGTGGAAAAATAAAAAAGAATTGAGATGCTTCCAACTGTTGCTCTTGCATTCTTGTGGCTCAGTGACTCACCTGAATGAATGGCTCATTAAGTATGCGGTCCTCAGGTGTGAACCACTACATATGCATGATCTGTGACGCCCACTCCGCATATGGCCTTTCCAAACAGAAAGTGCTTTGCAAAATTCAAATCAATGTATTGTGTTATGTGAAGGATTAGGCAGGGTGATTTTCACATAATTTTGAAGAAAAAACACTAGGCGATGACATCCATTAGACAAAAGTCTTATTGGCACATATTTAGTGTGTGTTTTGTGGTCTTATTTCAGAAACTTTAGTTTTTAGTTTTTTCAATAACCACGCATAAACATTATTCTCTCAAAAATGCAGACATGTACATTCTTGTTGCTCACATATTATGGTAGCCCTGTTTGTGCTAAATAGTGTGTAATTTTTTTTTTGCCATTACTATGTTTATAAGCAACTGAAAAAAGCACAAATGTCAGGGCATGTCAGAACATCTCAAGGACCCCAAAAACACCTCAGACCCCAGAGGGTTAAGTCTTTGTTTACAGCGACAAACTGGTATGTGTGTTTGTTGTGGTTTTTTTGGGGGATTGCCCCTGTCTACGATCGAATGCTCCTGTCTGCCTTGTTGCTGCTGCTGCTGTTGAATTGGTTTGCGTCTATAAGCTTCATATATCTTTCTGTTTTGAATCATTATTTACTATAATTCCTTGTTGTTTATACTGCTAAATATAGCTTACTCAACATCACACATTAACATGACATCGCTAGCTTCAATCTAAATCTTTATTGCTAGCACAACACACTAGTAATTCGCTAGCCTGTTAGCGTGCCATCCGTGTACTCTTTATTTATTTATTTATTTATTTATGTTTTCTTGCGCACGCTTGCGCCTTCTACGAGTTCATCAAACAACTTAGGTGAGTAGGATCAGTCAACAAAAACGGTGAGTCATGTCATCTTCTCCTCTTATTGTCACTTGCACTTCATGTAACATGTATAGCATAGCCTTCTCTGTCAGCACAGGATTTACATGTGATAAATGCAGGGAGATAGTCAGGCTGACGGAGAAGATTTCAGAACTAGAGACACGCGTCCAAACTTTAATCGAGGTTAATTGTAAGAGTGCAAGGGCTTAAGATACTGCTTTGGATGCAACTAGAGCCCGTGCAGCAGGGCAATTGGGTGACCGTGAGACGCTGTAGTCGTGGGACAAAACACTGCTCTTCCGTTCCAATTACAACATCAAACAGGTTCTCCCCACTCAGTGAAACACCCACTGTGAATCCTGTTGAATGTGCCCTAGTTATTGGCAATTCTATTACACGGAACGTGAAAATAGAGACACCATCCACCATAGTCACATATTTGCCGGGAGCCAGAGCGCCTGACATCAAAACAAATTTAAAAATGCTTGCTAATGCTAATCGTAAATTCTCTAAGATTATTATTCACGTCGGCACAAATGATGTTCGACTCCGCCAATCGGAGATCACCAAAATTAATGTTAAAGAGGTGTGTGAACTCGCAAGTACGATGTCAGGCACTGTAATTTGCTCTGGCCCCCTTCCTGTTCGCCGGAGTGATGAGATACTTAGACATTGAGAGAGTGAGTAGACTCTCCTCACTCAATGGCTGGCTGTCTAAGTGGTGTCCGCAAAAGAATATAGAATTCATAGACAATTGGAAAAGTTTTTGGGGCAGACCTAACCTGTTGAAAAGAGATGGTATTCATCCCTCCTGGGATGGTGCTGCTCTTCTCTCTAATAATATGGCACATAGTCTTAGAGCTCAAACATGAATTGGGGCTCAGGTCAGGAAGCAGACAGACTGGCTAAACCGACCGTCTGCTAGCTGTCTCACGTCACAGAGGTCAGATAAATCCCATCACATAGAGCCTCTTTCACCTAGATATCATCATATTGTTACAAACTGCTCCAAGACAAGAAGGTTGAGGATCCAAATGCAGTTTATTAGAGTCATCTAAAATCCAGGAAAGGGTCATACACAGGCAGGCAGTCCATACAAACAAACAAATCCAGAGGGTAAGACAGGAACGGAAAACCAGGACACAGGCAGATATTAAGAACCAGGAACATAGATAAGAGTGGAAATGCTCAGAAATGCAGTGTAACAACATTCAGAACTTTGCAGTGAGTGATGGGATGAACCAGGCTTATATGGGGTGAGCTAAACAAGATAATGAGACACAGGTGAATGTGATAATGAGTGCTGATGAGTCCAGGCAGAGAATTATGGGAGATGTAGTTTGTGAGTGAAACATGATAGTCTGATGTGGAGTGCCCTCAGGTGGATCTCAAGGGCACTCCAGCTGGTGACTGTTACACATATAAAGACTGTGTCTGTTCCCTGTATTAGGAAATACAAAAAACTTCCAAATCCATCTAAGGTTAAAATTTGTATTGATGTTCAACAAATCAAAAAACAGATACATAAGGATGTAGTGTAACGACGCCCTGTTCCAGGAATGCACTAATATTTTGTTGGTAGTACCAGTTTATAACAATTATTAGTTAACACTAAGTTGTCAACACATCAGAAAAAAATCATAATTTGTCGTTACACTATATCCTTATGCATCGCTTTCTGTCAGGACTTTTACATGCTTTTCTCAACTCAGTGAAGTGACGTCAGTGTAATAATTGATTGATGATTGATTAGCCTTTATTGTCTCCTAGCGGAGAAATTCATCTTGGGCATTCGGGACAACAGATGCAGCACAACATACATAACACATAACATGATTTACTACACATAACATGAATTACTACACATAATTATCACCTTAAAAAAAACGTGAACACATCCCACCTTCCTAGCACCTTCTGCTAACGCATACTGTAATCACTAGCCTCTATACCTAATTACAGCTTGCCCACACCCTATTTGTTTTTATTCAATATTTTAATAGAGAGTGGCACAAAGGAAAATTTAAACCTATTCAGTTTACAGGTCGGTACCCTGTACCTTCTGCCTGAGGGCATCAACTCATACTCACTGTAGAGAACATGATTCGAATCATTAATAATTTTAAAACTCTGTTTTCTCACCGCCTCCTCAAAAAGCTCATTAAGAGTAGTCGGTGGCACTGATCCAATTATCTTCCCTGCCCTTTTAATCAATGTTTGGAGCTGTGTTTTTAGTTTAACTGACAGGTTACCAAACCAAGCTATAATACCATATCTCAATATAGACTCAATAACTGTCTTGTGAAAAAGGAGCATAATATCTTTATCAACACCATGAACTCTTAGTCTTCTTAAAACATAATCTACATGATGTGACCACTGTAACTGTTTGTCTAAATGAATTCCTAAATATTTATATGTTGTTACTTGTTCAATCGGTACTCCTTCAATTATAATAGGGCTTTGATCACCTATAGACCTAGGGTCAAAAATCATTTCTTTAGTTTTGTTAACATTAAGGAGCAAGTTATGCTTCTTGCACCACTTCTCCATCTCCTCTATCTCCTGTATATAAGTACCAATGTCTGACTCTTTGTGGAGTAAACTCAATATGGCCGTATCATCAGAAAATTTTATAATAAAATTATTCCTATTGATGTTTCTACATTCATTTGTATATAATATAAAAAGTAAGGGCGAACTTACACAGCCTTGAGGGGCACCTGTGCTTATATTAATCATCTCGGAAAGAGTGGAGTTAACTCTCACCTGCTGCTTCCTTTCTGTCAGGAATGAGCCATACCATTTAATAATTTAATAAACTCCTGATGTACTTACAAACTTTCCAATGCCTCGTTTTATGAGTACAGAACCTATTTGTACTACTGTAGTACAAATGTTGGTACCATTCTGGGCATTATTAGTGGGGCAATTTACGAGATACAAATTTGGAGCCAATAGCGCATGCACTAAGCCATTCGGCTGATATGTCGAAATAAGCTCTAACTTTAATAATGTTCAACCGAGGGAAAAAAGGCTTCTGGGGGGTTCCATTACCCTTCCAGTTTGAAGGGTAATGGAAACTTGGCTATTGAGACTCAGTGACAAGAGTCCTTAGATAGAGGTGCAGGTGAGGGCCAAGGAGGATCATGGGAAATGAAGTGCAGACAGTGGAGATTAGCTGGTGACTGTGACACTCACAAACTCCCTCCAATTTACATAACTTTTATTTGTTCACCAATCTTTCATTGTTCTTTACCGTTTAGGTGAACCTCCTTTGCTTGTGTCCCATTACAAGGTATTGGTTTGCTGGATATCTGATGGATCTCTGCATGCTGGTGAATAAATCCAATGTGCTCTTGATGCTGCTATTTTGCTTTGCGCCTATGTGAAGATGAGGTACAAAGAATCACTGACACAAAAGAATGGTTTAGTCAAGGGTTTAATGGCATACACAACATGATGGAGGAGGGGATGGAGGAGGTCCCAAGGGCTAATATCTGGGCTAGGTGCACCCCGACTCCATGGTGCTTTCTCTTAATACTGCGGGGGTGGTTAGCTAAGCATTGTGTGTGCTGCAACGAAATCAGTTCCTGGTCACTGGAACGAAAGATACTTTTGCACGTCATTCCAACCAGCAGTCAGCAATCAGTAATCAACATGTCTACCCAATCAGCACGAGTGGAGGCCTATATATAGGCAGTCGACCTACCTATATTTCTTGACAGTTTTCTGCATCCCTCCACCACTCCGTCTCCTCACACTCACCTTGTTTCTGTCAGGACCACTATCGTCAAATACAGTTGACAATTAGCATACGGTTAGGATTGGTGGTATGGTTCTGTTCTGGGCAAGAACTCCCTGCGCATCCATGCAGCCTAGCATGGATAAGAACAGGGAGAGCAGCAATAACCCCCTTAGGGTAAACAGAACAGAACCAACAAGAATGTATTGCAGATATCATTAATTCAAGATTTTAAAGTACAACATAATTCGAGAATTTATTCTGATTCAAGGGGAATCAGAATGCCAAATCCTGACTGAGAGAGGTGGAGCTGGGGAGGGAGAAGGGTAATTAGCTCCTGAGAAACGCGATAGCTGCTGATAATACTGAAGGAGCTTATATATGTATACGGTGATAGGCGTCTTATTCCTATAGGTAGACGTGTATCAGCTGAGAGTCTAAGGTGACCTGCCAGAACTGACTTAACGCTTAATTTCTGTCAGGACCACTATCGTCAAATACGATTGACAATTAGCATACGGTTAAGATTCGTGGTATGGTTCTGTTCTGGGCAAGAACTCCCTGCGCATCCATGCAGCCTAGCATGGATAAGAGCAGGGAGAGCAGCAATAACCCCCCAAAACAAAACCATATGCCAATATCCCCCAAACACAAACTGACAGCGATAATCTGGATGCCTTTTGTTTTGTTTGTTTTTTTATACACTACCCCCAACACGACTGATGCTGATAGACTGGTTAATACATCCTGATGTTAGTGGCACATGTTGAGTACTATAGGTCCAGTCTTATGGGGGAAGCATCACCCTAGCTGGAGCAAGCAAGGACATATTTGAATGTATTGCAGATATCATTAATTCAAGACATTAAAGTGCAACATAATTCGAGAATTTTTTATTCTTATTCAAGGGGAATTAGAATGCCATATTGACTAGAGGAAAGGAGGAGCTAGGGATAGAGGAAGAAAATTAGCTCCTGAGAAACGCAATAGCTGCTGATAATACTGAAGGAGCTTATATATGTATACTGTGATAGGCGTCATATTCCTATAGGTGGACGTGATCATGGCAGGTGAATTTTTACTAAATTATTATTAATATAATTATTAATATAATTATTGCTAAAACTAGTGTATTTTGGCAGGGGAAGCATACACCCTACAGCAATAGCTCTGACTAGCGGCAGCAAAATCCGATACAACAATCATGTTGTATAATCACAGAACTATTGCTAAAACTAGTGTAGTTTGGCAGGGGAAGTATACACCCTACAGCAATGGCTCAGACTAGCGTCAACAAAATCTGATACATCAAGCATGTCATATAACCATAGGACTAGTATTAAAAGTCAAGTCAAGTTTATTTATATAGCGCTTTTCACAATACAGATTGTATCAAAGCAGCTTCACAGTATTAAATTAAAATTAAATTAAAATAATACATCAATGTTTGTTTCTAGTGGAAAACGTCCACGTTTGGTAATGCTGATCAATAGTATTGTTGATTGATTAATTAATTAAATTAAATATCCCCAAATATCCCCAACTGAGCAAGCCAAAGGCAACAGTGGCAAGGAACCGAAAAACTCCATCAGGTGACCTAATGGAGAAAAAGGTCAGATTTAACTGTAAGATTAAAAGTATTATATGAATGCCTGGCTGAAGAGATGCGTCTTTAATCTAGTTTTAAACTGGGAGAGCGAGTCTGAGCAACGAACAGTATCAGGAAGACTATTCCAGAGTTTTGGAGCCAAATGTGAAAATGCTCTTCCTCCTTTGGTGGACCTAGAAATCCTAGGTATGACCAAAAGCCTTGAATTTAGTGATCTTAAAGAGCGCGATGGATTATAGTGCGATAGAAGATCCGTTAAATAGATTGGAGCTAAGCCGTTTAGGGCTTTATAAGTCAGTAGCAATACCTTGTAATTAATACGGAACTTTATAGGTAACCAATGTAGTGATGATAAAATTGGTGTTATATGATCATATTTTCGTGATCTAGTAAGAACTCTAGCGGCGGCATTTTGGACTAACTGTAGCTTGTTTAATGAGGATGCAGGACAACCGGCTAATAAAGCATTACAGTAATCTAGTCTCGAGGTCATGAATGCATGAACTAATTTTTCTGCATCAGAAACTGATAGCATGTTACGTAGCTTAGCAATGTTTCTTAGGTGGAAAGAGGCTGTTCTTGTAACATATGAAATATGATTTTCAAAAGACAGGTTGCAGTCTAGTATAACACCCAGGTCTTTTACTATAGAGGATAAAGTAACAGGACATCCTACTATGTTAAAGTTGTAGAGTGAGAGGTTTTGTGGGCGGTTTGTTGAACCGATGATTAGTACCTCTGTCTTGTCTGGATTTAATAAAAGAAAATTGCGCGTCATCCAATCTTTTATATCTTTAACACACTCTGTCAATTTGGATAATTTAGCGTTTTCATCTGGCCGTGATGAAATATAGATTTGAGTGTCATCAGCATAACAATGGAAACTAATTCCATGTTTCCTTATAATATTTCCAAGTGGCAGCATATATATTGAGAATAACAGAGGGCCTAACACAGATCCCTGCGGCACTCCATAGTTTACTGGAGTTATGATCGATTTTTCTTCATTTAAATAGACAAAATGGTAGCGGTCAGATAAGTATGATCTGAACCAGCTTAATGCTTGTCCTTGAACACCAGTATAATTTTGTAGTCGATCTAAGAGTATTGTGTGATCTATAGTATCGAACGCAGCACTAAGATCAAGTAAAACTAGTATTGAGATACAGCCTTGGTCAGAAGCTAAAAGTAAATCATTTGTGATTTTAACGAGCGCAGTTTCAGTGCTATGATGCGGTCTGAATCCAGACTGAAACTTTTCATAGATGTCTTTTTCTTGCAAGAAAGAGCCCAGTTGGGCGGACACAGCTTTTTCTAGTACTTTAGACATAAAAGGAAGATTTGAAATGGGTCTATAATTTGCTAGATTATGTGGGTCTAATTGTGGTTTCTTAATGAGAGGTTTTATAACTGCCAGTTTAAATGTTCTAGGAACATGACCTAAAGATAAAGATGAGTTAATAATATTGAGGAGAGGCTCTTCCACTATAGGTAACACTTCTTTCAGTAGTTTAGTGGGTATAGGATCTAATAAACATGTTGTTGTTTTAGATGAAGTGATACGTTTATTTAACTCTTTTTGTTCTATAGTTGTAAAGCACTGTAATTGTTCTTGCGGGGTGATAATTGAGGCTGAATTATAAGGCGCGATTGAAGATTGAACGTTTACAATTGTGTTTCTGATGTTTTCTATTTTCTCAGTGAAGAACTTCATGAAATCATTACTACTAAACTGTAACGGAATATTTTGTTCAGGTGACATCTGTTTATTTGTTAATCTAGCCACGGTGTTAAATAAAAACCTAGGATTGTTTTGGTTGTTTTCTATTAGTTTGCGGAGATGCTCAGCCCTGGCCGCTTTTAGGGCCTTTTTATAACGTGACATACTGTCTTTCCATGCGATTCTAAAGACCTCTAAATCAGTTTGTTTTTCCATTTGCGCTCCAAATTACGGGTTTCTCTCTTTAGAACATGCGTAGTATTGTTGTACCATGGTGCTTTACTTTTTTCTCTGACCTTTTTTAATCTAATAGGTGCAACAATATCCAATGTTCCAGAGAGAATGGTGCTCATAGTGCTAGTTAATTCCTCTAGTTCATCTATTTGTTTGGGTTCAGGCAGCAGCTGAGACAGATCAGATAAGCAATTTGAAAAATCATCTATGGTGGATGGAAGGATTGTTCTGCCTGATCGATAACGCGGCGCAGCATGATATATTACAGGAGTATGTAATATGCAAGTTACCATGTAATGGTCAGTGACATCATCACTTTGTGGAATGATATCTATATCGGTTGGATCGGTTCGATGTGATATAATTAAATTGAGTGTATGATTAAAACGATGAGTTGGTCCTGTAACGTTTTGCTTGACCCCAAAGGAGTTTAATAAATCCGTAAACGCAGCCCCTAACGCATCATTTAGATTATCTATGTGTATGTTAAAATCTCCAACAATTAATGCTTTATCGACATTGACTAATAGGTCTGAGAGAAAATCTGCAAACTCTTTTAGGAAATCAGCGTAAGGCCCAGGCGGTCTATATACGGTAGCCAAGGCTAGAGATAATAGGGATGTTTTTCTAACATCTAAGAGCGTAACATTTAGTACAAGTACTTCAAACGAAATAAACTTATAACCCGTTTTCTGAGTAACACTGAGAATATCTCTATAGATTGTTGCAACACCGCCGCCACGACCAATCAGACGGGGCTCATGCTTATAGGAGTATCCTGATGGAGTAGACTCATTTAGACCGAAATAATCATTTGGTTTAAGCCAGGTTTCAGTAAGGCAAAGTACATCGAAGCTATTATCTGTGACTATTTCATTTACAATAACTGCCTTAGGTGTGAGTGATCTAATGTTTAGAAGACCTAGTTTTAGAAATTGTTTTTGTTTACTAATAGCAGTATTTTCTATTTTAATAACAATTAGATTTTTCCTAGATCCTGCAGTAGATTTATTATTTGATCTCACTAAACGAGGAATAGACACAGTTTCTATGCAATATTCTACACTAGTATTTATATCAGTTAAATTGGTGCAGCAGAGACTATGATTTGGACTTTCGGTTACTAGTCAAACGGTATATAACATTTTGGAGATGTCATCCGACAGAAGATCCGCTCCGAATCTGCTTGGGTGTAAGCCATCAGCACGGAAAAGCCTAGGACGCTCCCAAAACAGATTCCAATTATTTACAAAGAGCAGTTTCTGCTCATTGCACCATGACATTAACCATTCATTTAGCGCGAGTAATCTGCTAAACTTTTCATGTCCTAGTCGATACGTGGGAAGCGGTCCTGACACAATGATCGTTGTTTAAGGCGATGTGCTGCGTACCGTATCGATCAGATTCCTGAAGTCTTTCTTCAGAACCTCCGTCTGGCGCAGCCTGATGTCGTTCACTCCCGCGTGCAGGACCACAGTTCCGACGCGCTCGTCACCGTTCAGGATCTCGGGAACGCGAGCAGCGATTTCAGAAACACGAGCACCAGGAAAGCAGTGACTGTGCACCTTACTTTTACCTAACGTAGCGTGTACGTGCCGAACGATGGAATCGCCGATGATCACAGCATCGCGTTCTGTTTCGCGAAGAGGGGGAGAAGCGGTTTTGGGTGGATATCTCGAAAACCGGGAGGGGCGGAGAGATTCTTGCTCTGGTCCTGGCCCGCGTCTTCCGCTGCGGAACCACCCAGGCTTCGTGGTGGCGTGTTGGAGCCGGAGTGAACGAGACCATTGGCTGATCGCGACCTCGGAGCTCGGGACCGATGCTGAGAAACGCACGGAGAAGACGAGGTCGGAGTCAGTGGGTTAGTAACGTTAATCACTGATTTGTGTGCATCGGCGCGTGATGTTTCAAGAGCTAAACGCCGGTCTCTCAGCTCGGCTTGTCTCACTAAAAGGTCGTGGATCTGTTTCTCAACAGCTTCCAGCTCAGACTGCAGTGCGTGCAGCTCAAATGTGTCCTCACCTGCACCAAAAGGTAGACTACTTACATCTGATATATTCGCCATTTTAACAGATGGACAGTAAGTTAGCAACGACGCTACCAGTGATGCTATCAATATTAATACTAATTTATGGCTGAAGTATTGGATATAATCCGTCTTTTTAGTGGTACGGTGTAGAGTAGATGCACGATAGGCGAAAAAATGTTTGTTTGTAAGTGAGTGTGGAGAAGACGCGTTCAGCCGTGATCCACAGGAGTAACCTATAAGAGTATCCGGTGTTGGATCACTAATAGGCTTGAGACGCGTCTGCTCAACAGTCCACGTTGTAACTATGAGGTTTGAGCAGCAGTGCTTCTCAGTGAGGAAAAGTAGAAAATGTTCGTTGTAAGTGAGTTTAAAGAGAAAATCAAGATTTATAAATCAAATCGATGGAGCTCCAAAGACAACAATGTGTTCAGACGCGACGCATGCGCATTCGTCAACAGTAAAACTAGTGTAGTCTGGTCGGGAAAGCATACACCCTGTAGCTCTGAGTCATATGCAGTGCGTAGCTACTTTTAAACATTCACATTAGCAACCAGTACAGTACTGATAGCAATGTTGCTGAAACAACAACAAGCATTTTGCTGATACCTGGATAACCTTAGCACAGCATGTGACAATGACACCAAATATAAGCCTGAAACACAGCCATGTTCTAAATAACCACTGGGCTAAATTACCTTAAAACAACCATGTTTCCAATAGCAACTAACAGCTTTTAGAGCAGTGGTTCTCAAACTTTTTTGGTCACACCCCCATTTAACCTTTAAAAATATATCTGAGCATGTTTCCAATAGCAACCAGATAGCCTTAAGCACAAGCATGTTTCCAATAGCTACCAAATAGCCTTAAGAACAAGCATGTTTCAATAACAACAGATAGCCTTTAGAGCAAGCATATTTCCAATACATTATAGCTTTAAGAACGCCGTGTTTCCAAGAACTAGATAGACAGAGCGTGTCCGATACCCAACAGAATCAACGCTGAACTGACTCAACTGAATAGTGACTGTTTACTATTGCTGCGTCCCAATTCGCCTACTTATACTACGCCCTAAAAGTATGTACTCTTTTTGTGAAGAAAAAGTACATACTTTTGAGTGTGTAGCAAAAGAGTAGGCAAGCTTTGGAACTGAACATACTACTTCGACATCTTAACGGACAGATCTGTCGCATGCATCCTGTCACCGTAAACTGCCCTGTCAATCATTTGGTCACAGTTAAAATCCTCCATTCAATCTAATTTAATTTCCTACCGTTTCGAAGAGAAATGTAGCTTTGCACGTTCATCTGCCAGTCGCGGGTCTTTCATGCGGAGACTCTCCTCATGTGTTTGCAATTTGAATATAATGATGCATTTAAAAGTTAATGGCTAAACGTATTTTTACAAAAGTTCACAATGCTGCTGCAGATGCAACATAATGTAGACAACATTGAATAAAAATTTTTTTGTCAGGTTAGATACTGATAATAATCACTCAACCCCCTTTATCTAAACCATAGACAGTAAAAGATCTAAACCTCTCTACATAACCGCCGGACTCGCGCGTCCTCCATGTCTGTAGTTTTTAACACTTTTCACTCATGTTTGTAGTTCTAACCGAATCCTCGTCCAACGCGTGATGGGTTGTGGGCAATATTAGCCGTTAGAGTGCGCATCGATCTGCACTTCGGATTCTGACCGGAAATAGTAGACCATCCGGGTATCTTTGGAACACTCATTTCAACATACTACGATTTGGGATGTACTAATTCTATTTTCGAATACTATTTAGGACGGATAGTATGCGAATTGGGACACACCATATGTCTTTTTAGAGCTGTGCCACAGCAGAAATGATTCCGTTTGCACGAATTGTTATTTCCTAACTATGCTGATGGAATCTATGCTGCATCGTGCTAAAAGCACAACATGTGCAATGCGAGCAATTGCTAATGACAACAGATAAGTAACGCACATTGCCAATATGATCGCATAAGCCTTAGCAAGAGCATTTTAATGAAAACAACTAGATAAGCCCAAGCAACACGGATAGCATTCCCCCAAGCAAACCCTGATAGCTTTTAGCAAGGAGCATTAAAAAGAAACTTAGCTTAGCTTCGTGAAGACTTTCAGAGATGAATGGAGAGTGAATCAGTGAATCGAGTCCTGTGTCAATAATGCAGCGATGCGAGCAGCAATACAGACTGAGGTCACTTCCAAATCAGGCAGCTAATGATCAGTGCGGTGAATCTCATGTTCAAGTTCACAAACTTGAATTAATCTGAGGTGAAATCCTTGTGGGGAACGAATTCCTCTCGCTAAATTCCCGATTCTAACCCTAACCCTTCTTGTGAGATGATGTGGTTTGCCTGCTGAATTTTGCCATTTAAATTAGCTAGCTCCTGAGAAACGCGATAGCTGCTGATAATACTGAAGGAGCTTATATATGTATACAGTGATAGGCGTCATATTCCTATAGGTAGATGTGGATCAGCTGAGAGTCAGCTGATGCGAGCTTGACTAACATGACCTGCCAGAACTGACGCTACGCTTAATTACTTTCCAAACCAGAAATACAGAGGGGAGTACTCTGGGTTCGGGGAAAAATACAGAGCTCAGAGCCCTCTCCTCGGACAGCACGGCAAATACACATACTACACTAGTAAAAAAAAAGTATACTTTATTTTATTTTAAATATATTCCCTTTTTTTTAAGTATATTAGCATCATGCTTTTACCTATTTTCATAATACACCTTTTAACACACTTTAAAATAATTGTACTTTAGTATTTTTTCTAAAAATATATTTTAGAAAAATATACTTGAAGTGTAAATTAAGTTTATTTTTTAAAAGTGTATTTATTTGCACTTTATTAAACATATATTTTAGGTATATTTTAACTGTATACTGGAAATGATCATTGTAACAATGCATTGAAAGTATACTTTCAAAATACATTATAGTATACAATAGTATTTTGTAGAAAGTATAGCTAAGTATTATTTATCTATTAATGTGCATTTGTGGTAGATGCTTACGGTTGGCGCCAATAGCCTCATGGGCAAGTGTGCTGACATGTAGTGCTGTTGTGTTTCGGGAGACCCGAGTTCGAGTGCTCCCATACACAAAAGAAATGTATTTGAAAATATATTTTCAGAATATATTTTTGGATTAATATGCAAATATTTGAAATTGGCCCAATAAATATATTTTAGTTAAATATATGTAAATATATTTAGAAATTTAAAAAGTCAACATTTTCACAAACAAACAACACACTTTCAATTTATTTTTTAGATAAACTACTTCAGCCATGGATGTGGGAATGGGAGAGCAGTGCTCTACTTCACCCACCCACATTTTTCCTACTGCTCTGGGATCGAACCGGCAACCCTTCGGTTACAAGCCCAAAGCCCTAACCAGTAGGTCACGGCTGCCCCTTTACTATCTTTATTGGCCTAAAATGATAATTTTAGGTAGGAAACAACACACAGAATGCAGAGTTTTTTTTCCCTATTTTTACAGAATTGAATACAGATATTGAATAGTGTGTGTATGCAGTGTTAGACACTGAGTTCTATCTATTGTTTAAGTGCACTTCACTGTTGGAGTATCATTGTTATACTTGCATCATAAATATTGTGCATATTTTCAATATTTAAATGACTTCAGGAAAGATCTCAATAAAACACAACAATAAATCTAATAATTGCACTTAGTGTTTGGTACGTGCCACCTAATATGGCCTAATAGTCCTAGGAAAGCAACTATCTGTCATTTTACATTGCAGTCATTTAAATGTAAGTACAGTATTTATTATAGCTGTGTGTCATAATACAGTAGTGAAATATGGTAGCCTACTGTTGTGTATAGGGGAAAAGGTAGAGGAATTACTATGATTAAAAAATACATTTTCGACCCTTCTTTAGCAAGCTAAACATTTTATGACCATATATTTTGTCATATATTTTAAATTACATGATATAAATGTAAATATATTTCACACTTAACATCATATATTTTTGTTATATTTCAGAATATATTTCAAAATGATAAATATAAGTGGACAACGTCAATGTATTTGGAATGTATGCCACATATATTTTTGACACTTTAAAATATATTTACATATATTTCTTCTGTGTATGGGTACACTAAATACACTTAAAGTTATGCTTTACTACAATTTGATTACAACTAAAATATACTTAGTACAAAATTAGTTGTTTCAAAATAGCACACTTCAAGTTAACTAATCATTAACACACTTGAAGTATACTAAATTAGTCTGGCTGCAAGTATACTTAGCATATTTTTTTCAGAGGTCACAGATTCTTTGACCTGTCTGGCAGTGTCTGTGTTGGAGAATAATCAATCCTTATACCTAGAACAAAAAACAATGATGATATAATAATAAACATTCAAACAAACAAACAAAATCTATTGCATATTGGAATTTAAATTGAATGGATCACAACATTTTTATATATTTATATATATATATATATATATATATATTTATATGATATTTTATATATATCATTTATTATTATGATCAAATTAAACCTTATTTATTAATAGAATTTGATAACACTATAATAAGTGCATGCTATGAATCATTTGTTTAAGCATTAGTAAATAGTAATTCAATTTGAATTTAATAGCAAAAATATATATTAAACAATTACCTTGGATCGTGTAAAGTTGCAATGCTGTAAAGCAGGTTTTGCTCCACGTTGGAGAAAGGCTTCTGCAAAGCAGCAGGCAAAGGGTTCTTTATCATTTTGTTTCAATAACATTCTGTGTAGCACAGTGTCAGCAGGAACTACATCTGAGGCTAAAGCATCTGAAGAACTCACTTGACGAGTCATTTCTTCAAAGGCAGCCAAGACTTTTACCGTCTTCGCCATAAGATTCCACTGGTTTGCTGTTAGAGTGGCAGGGAGCTCGGTTTCAGACACATATACACCAATGGCCCGTTTCTGCTCTATCAGAGACTGCAGCATGTAGAACGTGCTGTTCCAGCAAGTCTGCACGTCTTGTTGGAGTCTTTTAATTGGTTGTATTCAGCTGTATCTGAATATCTTGTAACCGGGAGTATATTGTCACACTCTCACACCACATGGACTTGTTATGTTTTGTCATCATCTGCCTTCGTCACTCATTTGTCACGGACACTAATTACGTTCAGCTGTGCACTCATCAGTCACCATCATTAACACCTGTATATGTTCAGGTCTGTTTGAGTTCAGTTTCCGGTGTCGTCAATGTTAAGTGTGTGTTGTTATCTGTTCGCCTGTCTGTTGGATCTCTAGTTAAATAAACCTTTGAATTGGATATTACGTCTTCCTCATCTATCTCCCAGCAACCACCCGTGACAGGAATTGCTTTGCATGGAGCATGATTTGTTGTAGAGTGAAATCTCCATCTATCCATTGTGCCGTTAAGCTGATGAGAGACACTGGACTTACACTACTCCAAGTCCAATATGGACATTTTAACTCCAAATGTCAGTAGTAAAGCTAATTGCTTTTTCACTGCGTCGTGTATTTGTGTGTAATACGACATCTGTGACATGGTGGCGAGTGAGAATCTCGTACTTTGGCTCCAAAACATTAAGAAGGCGATGAACACCTGTGTTATCAACAACTGACAGTGGTTGATCATCAAGAATAATGAATTGGGTAAGCATCTCTGTTATTTTTATAGCTCTTGGCTCTAATCTTATGTCATTTTCTCTCGTCTCGTCTCGACATATTTCCACACCGCTGAGACTGACATTTTGTCTGCTGTTGCTGCCGGTGTTTCTGTGCACTGAAAGTTGTCAATTACGTCACAAGAGGTATCGGTCTTTGGTATCTGAGTATTTTTATGAGTACGAGTACAAGTACATGAGCTCAGTATCGGGCCCGATACCGATACTTGCAGAAACTGCTGAGTTGGTACAACTTGCAGGGTCTGATGCTCATAAGGATCGGGCATGCATCTAAACAGAAAGAGATGTGTTAAAAATGACACATGTTGTGTCAGTTTTAACACATGTAGTGAGTGTGCTCAGGGACAACACATGTTGTGTCAAATTGAACACAATAAATGTTTAAGTCATTTTAACACACAAATTGTGTCATTTTAAAAATTAAAGCGAAAGGAGCAGATGCAAAAATATTAACCGTTTAATCAATCGTTGACTACAGAATGCATGTGCACACAAAGTACAACACAATGTTTCAATCTCAATGACTGGACAGACTCACTGTACTGTACATTATTCAGTTATTCACGCTTCAACCCCTAATTGATAATGCTGCTTTTGACAGAAGTTCATGAAGAGATAACAGTTCACCGAGTTTGCACTTTGAATTTAATTAAAATGTAGCAACTGACAAAATATTGTATACAAATAACTTGTATTTGCACTGGCCTGTTTGTTTGAGAACATAGCAAACACTGCATACCATTCACAGTGATGGTGAGTGTCGGCACGCTCTTATAAAATGATGAGTTGAAAACAACACAACCTGTAAAAAGAGATGTTAAAAATGACACATGTTGTGTAGATTTTAACACATGTAGTGTGTGTGCTCAGGGACAACACATATTGTGTAGATTTTAACACATGTAGTGTGTGTGCTCAGGGACGACACATGTTGTGTAGATTTTAACACATGTTGTGTAGATTTTAACACACAACCTGTGTCGATTCTTAACACATCTCTGTGTTTATAAGGACTACACATTTTGTATACCTTTAACACAACTAATGTGTTATTCCTCTTACACAGAAGTGTGTTGAAACCTTTTACACACTAATGTGTTATAGTTACACAACTTGTGTCAGATATGTGTCACATGTGACTGTAGTCGGTGTGTATTTGCCAGAGTTACTTCCTGTGTTTTTACAACTGAGTGTTTGGATGAACACTGAAACGTATTGTTAACTTGTGTTTATGGAGTCCAGTGACGTTTAATAAAGAGTTTGTTTGAACATTTGGATGGTTTAGACATCATGAATCTACATAGACAAGCTCTTATTGAGAATTAACGGAGGTTTAGATGTTGATGTTTCATTGAATGTTTTATTTGAAGTCACCAGAATCGTGATTAATGGCTCCTTTATTTGAGCTCTTGACCCTTTACTCTTCTTTTAGTTTTTCTCTGGCTGCTTTAATTGTATTTTAATTAAATACACTTGTTATGGCGAGAGAAAATATGATCAGATGTTTCTTGATGATGTCATTATCAGCAAGTGCTGATCTGATCAAGTTTATGAGTATATGGATGGTGCGCATTTAATTTATTTATGTGCTGTTAGTTATAACAATCTTGTGAAACTACATCATGCTATCCAGCAGTGCAAAATAAAAAATAAAAAATGTTTTCTGAAAATTTTAAGCTGCAGCAGAAACTAGTCAAACAAAATCAGCACATGAATCTCAACAATGGTGATAAACGAAAAGCTTCATGCCGCAATGCATGCTGGGGTGCCACCATAGTACAAATCATGGATGAGATTTGTACTATGGTGGCACCCAGCATGCATTGCGGCATGAAGCTTTTCGTTTGTCACCATTGTTGAGATTCATGTGCTGATTCTTGATGTCTGTTTGATACCGTAGACTGTAATGGTTCTGTACGAACTGTGTATTTATAAATAAATTTTAAGTTAATTGCAATATGCTAATCTTTTTAAAAGTCATCTTTTAAATATTACACTCATCTTTCAAATATTAATCTCTTGCTGAGCTTAACAATCCTACATAACCATGATGATAATATTATCATCTGAGCATATTTTTCTCATGATTATTTCTGTTTTTTCAAATGTGTTAAAATAAATACACATTTACAGCAGTTTTCAGAGAAAACGTCTCGGTTACGTATGGTAACCCTCGTTCCCTGAGTCCAGGGAACGGAGATGCCTCGTCGGGGGAGTTCTCCTGACGAATTGGGATCACGCTAGGGAGACCAATTGCCTTCGAGTGAATTAAAACGAGCCAATGAACATTGGCATGCAGCATTTGCATTCCGCAGCCCGCCTATTAGTGCGGATATAAAGGCGGAAGCAAGCGCATACACAAATGCTTTTCGCTGAGGAGCCGGACGGTGTCCAGTCCTCCGCGAAGGTACAGCAGCATGGCGACGGGACGAGGCGTCTCCGTTCCCTGGACTCAGGGAACGAGGGTTACCATACGTAACCGAGACGTTCCCTTTCGTCATCAGGGAACTCCGACGCCTCGTCGGGGGAGTTCCCCTGACGAATTGGGATCCCTATCAAAATGCCATGGTGCTGACCCCTTCCAGCGCCCAGCTAAGCTACAGCCCTGCAGCAGTTTCCAGAAATTTTGCGGGAGCTAGCTAGGGAATCACACTGCTGTTCCGCAAGACCCAATCAGTGGATATTGGATAACACTGGGAAAGCGTGCCCGACCCCAAGGAAAATAATAAGGGGGGGGGGCCCTCAAATACACACATGTACTAACCACGTAGGGTAGTGAAACATATGGTAGTCCTTGAAGGTAGTCCCAGTCCGGAGGAGTGAGGAGCGTACTCAACAGGGACGACAGAATGAGTCTGTCAAGGGGAAGACACGGCTGAACTGCACGTGGCAATCATGGGTCGCCGCAGGGACCACTGGAAAAGGCACTCAGTCTGCTAGCAACTCCTTACTGAAGGTAGCAGACCTGGTGCCGGGCGGTCTGCAACGCCTGGCACCGGAGGGGGTGATGGAGGAACTCACGAGGTTAGCCGTTTGTTGGGTAACCAACGGAGCAAAAAGACGCACGTATCCGCTCACGGAATGGCGTCGCAAGCCGACACACCTATTCCCTCTAATTACTGGCCGTAGCAAGTACTCGGGAGGAAACAGGTTCCACACGTAGGCTATAAAACCTAGCGAACGTGTTCGGTGTCGCCCAGCCCACAGCTCTACAAATGTCTGTTAGCGAGGCACCTTGTGCCAGAGCCCAGGAAGCGGCAACACTCCTAGTGGAGTGAGCCCGCAACCTGGGTGGGCAGGGCTCACCCTGGGACTCATAAGCCCTGATGATAGCATCCACTAGCCAGTGGGCTAACCTCTGCTTGGAGACAGCCTTCCCCTTCCGCTGGCCTCCATAACAAACAAAGAGCTGATCTGAGGTCCTGAAGCTTTGCGTTCTGTCTATATAAACCCGGAGGGCCCGGACGGGACAGAGAAAAGCTAGGGCTGGGTCTGCCTCCTCCTGGGGCAGCGCTTGCAGGTTCACTACCTGGTCCGCGAAGGGAGTGGTAGGAACCTTGGGCACATATCCGAGCCGGGGTCTCAATAAAACATGAGAAAGGCCAGGCCCGAACTCTAGGCACGATTCGTCGACCGAAATGCCTGCAGATCCCCTATCCTCTTGAAGGAAGCCAATGCTAACAGTAGCGCTGTCTTAATGGACAGAAACTTAAGCTCTACTGTCGGCAAAGGCTCAAAAGGAGGACTTTGGAGTGCTCTAAGCACTAAGGTTAAGTCCCAAGAGGGTACAGGGTGCAAATCGTGAGGTGGATTTAGCCTCCTAGCACCCTTGAGGAATCTGATGACCAAGTCGTGCTTCCCCACGGACTTACCTTCAACTACATCGTGATGTGCGGCTATTGTGGCAACATACACTTTAAGGGTGGAGGGAGACAGCCTTCGCTCCAACCCCTCTTGTAGTAAGGAGAGCACGACTCTGATCGGGCAAGTTCGTGGGGTCTCCCCGTGGGAAGAACACCAGTCGAACAGGTTCCACTTCAGAGCGTAGAGGCGCCTCGTAGAGGGGGCTCTAGCTCAAGAGATGGTATCTACCACTGCCTGTGGCAGGCCATCTAGAACCTCTGCGTCCCGTCCAGGGACCAGACATGGAGTTTCCAGAGGTCTGGACGCTGGTGCCATAGAGTGCCCCGTCTCTGAGAAAGTAGGTCCTTCCTCAGAGGAATCGGCCAAGGAGGGGCTGTCGCGAGGAGCATGAGTTCTGAGAACCAAGTCCGGGTTGGCCAATACGGGGCCACCAAAAGGACCTGCTCCTCGTCCTCCCTGACCTTGCACAGGGTCTGTGCAAGAAGGCTCTAGGGGTGACCCCGAATAGTCGAAGATTCGATGCTTCGATAGGAGGAGCCTGATTCGACTACCGATCTCACGGTCGAATCTTCGCGGAGGTGTTATGAAACGAGGATCATGCCACTTTGGCTATATGAGGGCGCTCAATGTCTGATTTCACATAGAACTAGCTTTTATGTCAATTCGTTAATATTCAGCCTATTATGATAATGCTGTATATAAAAATGTGCAAAGAAAGAAGCTTTTAATAAATATTTTTTACGTGCGTGAATAAATCCAAACACCCCGTGACAGATTTAAGTTTCACTTTCAATTCGTGACCGACAGAGGAGCGTCTTCGCGGCAAGGATTTAAATCTTTAACAATGTCTGGGATAAGAAAATCTAAAGTGTGGATGTACACCATCAGAAAGGATATTCTCCAAGGCTGGATTTAGCATCAGGAAAACCATGATCGCACTTCTGCCGGCCAACGTTAACACGTTTCACGCATAGACTGGGTTTCACATTAGAATGTATTTTATCCGCGCGCACAATTTGAAAAGACTCCAACGGACAGACAGAGTGAAAGACTGGATTTGTTCTCTCGATCAGGTATACGGGTACAAGTGATTTCAAAACTTTTCAGCTGGTTCTAATTTGATTTTTGGATGCTGTGAACATTTTTAGCTAAAAAGACTGCCTCTCCAGATTAGCATTTATTGTTGTTTGTTAAAAAGACAAAGTTGAAAATTCTGGCTATCGTTATTTTAATAATTTCTTTATTTTTATTTCATTTATTAATCTGTCAGGGTTATCTAATCTAACTATTTGTGGCTTGTGTTTTGAATATATATTCCTCTGCACTTTAGGCATTTTGCACACATCTTGTGACTTGATTCTGATTTATTTCGGTTTGTATTTTTATTTATTAGAAAGGTATATTCTGTTCTAATTTAATTTAGTAAATTAATTGTTAATTTTTTCGGTGCATTGATGTTGTGCTGTAGGCTGGCCTGCTCGCACAGGTAATTTAGCCGATTTAATTTGATTTGCATGTGGAATGCAAATCCTGTCTGCAGTGTGGCCTTTCTGGAGTTATTTATGTTTTTTCTTAGTTTTGTTGATCCAAAATGTTTTTATACATTTTCTTCTATAGCTTTATGTGATTTTCTGTACATCGCGACTTTGAAACGTTAAAGCCCTGCCCCCAGCCCCACCCCCATACACATGATTCGACTATTAGTCGACTATAGGCAAGACATGACGATTCTGATTCGACTATGAAAATCCATAGTCGGGGACAGCCCTAGAAGGCTCACTGGGGGAAACGCAGATTTGCGCAAGTCCCGGGGGCCAGCTGTGTGCCAGGGCATCCGTGCCGAGAGTTCCCTTGGTCAGGGAGTAAAACCACTGGCAATGGGTCGTGTCCGGAGAGGCAAACAGGTCTACCTGTGCGGCTCCGAAGATTCGCCAAATCAGCTGGATCACCTGGGGATGGAGTCGCCATTCTCCCGGAAGGGGGGGCTGACGCGAAAGCTCGTCGGCCACACGATTGAGCTCCCCGGGGACATGAACGGCACGAAGCGACCTCAGATGCTTCTGACTCCACAGGAGGAGGTGGGAGGCGAGTCGCGACATACGACGGGAGCATAGACCACCTTGTCGGTTGATGTACGCAACAGTCGCGTACATCTTGTGTTTGAGATGGCCCTTGAGGCGACACAAGGCTAAGCGTACTGCTTGCAACTCTAGGCAGTTGATGTGCCAATGCAGCTGGGGCCCCGTCCACAGACCCGAGACTGCATGCCCTTTTTACGTGGCCCACCAGCCCTTGGCAGAAGCATCTGTGAATACCACAGCATGCCTGGAAACCTGTACTAGGGGCACTCCGGCCCGTAGAAACACAGGATCCGACCAAGGGGTGAAGGTTTGGCGACAGTGCGGGGTGACTTTGACCCGGAATGTGCCGCTCTGCCACGCCCACCTCGGGACTCGATCGTGAAGCCAGTGCTGGAGCGGTCTCATATGCAACAGGCCGAGCGGCGTTACTGTGGCTGCGGCTGCCATATGCCCCAGGAGCCTCTGAAACTGTTTCAGTGGGACCGCTGACTTGCCTCGAAAAGACTCGAGGCAGTTGAGCACTGACTGGACGCGTTCCTTCGTGAGGCGCGCAGTCTGGGCGACCGAGTCCAGTTCCATACCGAGATAAGAGATCCTCTGCACGGGGCAGAGTTTGCTCTTGTCCCAGTTGACCTGAAGCCCCAACTGACTGAGGTGCCGGAGCACCATGTCCCTGTGATCGCACAACACATCTCGCGAGTGTGCCAGAATGAGCCAGTCGTCGAGATAGTTGAGAATGCGAACGCCTTGTTCTCTCATGGGAACAATGGCCGCCTCCGCGACTTTCGTGAAGACTTTTCAGAGTATAACAGCCCTCTCTCCAATGTAGCAATCGACATCTGTCCTCCCCTGGAGCCCCGAATGAAATGCTTGGTCCCTCATGAGAAGGACCAGAACCCCATCCGAAAGCCTCGACGGCACTCGGCACGCTGAGCGGCTCAAGCCCTTACGCGAAGGGGAGACGAACAACGTGCCGACGTGGTCATGCACTCATGAGAGAACATGAACCACCCACGAACGCAGTCTCAACACACTGATTAAGCATGTGAAACAGTGATCGTGGCCGTCAACCAGGCATGCAAGACAGTGAACGTGGCCATCACCTCGATGACACACGGCACGCCGGGCGCTCAAGCCTTCAGGCAAGGCGAACAACGTGCCGACGTGGTCATGCTCTCATAAGAAAGCATAAACCACCCACGAACACAGTCTCAGCATGTTTGCGATGCGCTAGAGGAGTGGAAAGCTCGTGAGGGTCTTTCACCTGGTGAGACGTTCCACACTGTAACCCCCAGATCACCAAATGCTCATTAGCCAAAGTAGTCCTCTCCTTTTTAGAAAAGGAACTAGATTGGGGAACAAGAAAAGGGACTCAACCTCGTAGAGGTACGAGTCTCGATCGCGCATCTAGAGCGCCGAATGACGCGCGCTGGGTTGCCGTGACAACCCGCGCTGTCAGCCGGCGCTTGACGGCACACGGCACGCTGAGCGGCTCGAGCCTTTAAAAAGGGGACACGAACAACGTGCCGACGTGGTCATGCACTCCTGAAAGAACATGAACCACCCACGAACGTAGTCTCACACACTGATTAGGCATGTGAAACAATGAACGTGGCCGTCAAATGAGGACAGGAAACGATCGCATCCAGAAACACACGAGTGAAACGTCATCCTGAAAAGGACGCGATCTTCACTCGTATTGCTCTTTCAGGAAAAAAGTACTCTCTTTATTGTGCTGAAGCACACAGGGACCCAACGTGGCAACACAGCGGGGAAACTGCAAGCCCGCTGTGCGCACTCAACCGTTTATCAGCTGTGAAAACAGCTTTTGAATTAACAGTGTGTAGACACAGCCGGCAGACAGGAAATCGCGTGGTCGCTGAAACGCCGTCTCACCAACACAGAGAGATCCCTTCCCGAAACAGCAGACTCGTAGAGCGTAAGATAGATACAATCTTAAAGCTCATTCACTCAGAGAGGACACACCGGTCGGCTCCGAAGCTAAAAGCATTTGTGTATGCGCTTGCTTCCGCCTTTATACCCGCACTAGTAGGCGGGCTGCGGAATGCTGCATGCTGCATGCCAATGTTCATAGGCTCATTTTAATTCACTCGAAGGCAATTGGTCTCCCTAGCATGATCCCAATTCATCAGGGGAACTCCTCCGATGAGGCGTCGGAGTTCCCTGATGACTAAAGGAAACTAATGTTGAAGAGTCAAGGGTCAAGAGCCCAAATAAAGCTGACACTAATCACGATTCTGGTGACTTTAAATGAAACGTTCAATGAATCGTCAACACCAAAACCTGTTAATTCTCAATAAGAGCTTCTGTAGACATCTGACAGAAATAAAGTCAATCTGGTTATTAATAACAAGTGAAAGCAGCATTTGAAAAAGACATTGAAAAAGAGGCATGATGTGATTGGCTGCCAAAAAACACCCATTAATCTTAAAGTTTTCATGAATTAAGATTTAATTTATTTATTTGAATGTATTGTTTTATTTATTTTAGAGCATTTTATGGGATACCATATAAAATATACCTATAATTTTTTTCATAAACACAAACTCGACTCCACCCAGTGCTATTCTATCCAGAGTTACATTTTAACACACATTGTGTGTTAAAAATATACACAACACGTGTCAAAATACCATCAACACGTGCTGTGTGTTGTTTTTTAACACATCTCTTTTTAGAGTGCATATGGTATAATTAATATGGTTAGGATCTACAGGTTTAGTTTTACAGAATCCCACAAAGACTCAAGTGATGTATCAGACTTTTGATGCTCACTGATCTCTTCCCAACTAATGGTTAAGTCGCCTCCCATTCCCTCAGCTTGGTAGATCGCAATTTGAGCAGAGGACTGTTCTTCAGCCATACCTCAAGACAAGGCATCAGGTACAATATTACACAACAGGTGAGTGTGAGATTCAATGGGTAACTGAGTCTTATGTAGGCTTATACAGAACTCTAGTCTTTGAACTTCCGTTTTTGCAGTAGCTCTGTATATTTCTATGGCATTGCTGTCGAAGAGTAATTATTTGGTGAAGTAGATTTACTTATTGCAGAGTTAACGAAAGTTATCATGAGCATTGTAATGTTTGAAGTGGATGTCAGGACGAGGCCGAGGGCCGAGAGAGAGCGGCGCGAGGCCGGTGGCGTGATTACTGATGAGCGATACCTGCGCGGCGCAGCGGTCTCGATCTTCACTGTCGTCGCTCCTCCTTTATGCTTCCGCTCCTCCGTGAGAGATACGAGACCGGTGCGTCGCGCAGGTGTCGCTCATCATTAATCACGCCACCGTCCTTGCGCCGCTCTCTCACGGCCCTCGTCCTGCTCGTCACAGAGCGGTTCATTCATAAACCCATAAGATCTTACCTTCATGCTGTGGAAATACAAACCGAAGACAGAACACAACGAGTGCAGCACTGAAAAGGGGCGGGACTACGCTGTGGTGATAAGCATGCAGTTGAGTATCAGGTGATGGTGACTCCCCCATTTTGAGGGAGTGACAGTGGAGACTGGTGTATCTGTGACAGATATATATGTTCATGCTTAATATTTCCTGAATAAATACATAAAGAATCTATTTTGTGTTAGGTCAGTTACCTGTGTTGGCAGTGTGCAGTAGACACACTCATCTTAACGATTTCTATATATCGCTTATCCTGCCTGAAAAGACCATAAACATTACTGATTACATTCGAAGTATCCATTAATGTACATACATTTATCCTAAACTATTTGTGCGACTGAAACGCTGCAGATCGGGTAGATGGCCACTCGAACACCGGAAGCTTCACCGCCTGCTGGCCGTTTAGAACGCAATGAGCAATCCAGTCATTTATATAGACCAGTGGTCCCACTTTATATAAAGTGTCTTTAACTTCTATGTACTAACATTTAAATTAATCAATCATCACACTTATTGAGTACATACATGTTTTTAAATTGTACTTATATTTTAAAAATACCTGCATGTAATTACAGCTGTAATTCATTTCTGTAATTACATATATAATTACAATGTTGAGTTTTCCATTACACCTTAACCCTCCTTTAAACCTCATGCCACCAAACCTGACCCTAGCCTTACCCGTATCCCACCTCAATATCAGATTTAAAGGTGCAATGTGTGATATTTCTGAGGATCTATTGACAGAAATGCAATATAAGATCCATAACTATGTTTTCAGTGGTGTATAAAGACCTTACTTAATGAACCGTTATGTTTTTATTACCTTAGAATGAGTCATTTATATGTACATAACGGCGGCCACCCCCTTCTATGAAGGTCGACATATCGTGACGTCATGTTTCTACCGTAGCCGACAGCGAACAGACAGCGCTACAGAGCGCGTTTCATCACTAACTTGAATGAGAAGCAGCAGAAAAAGACGCGGCTTCCTACGTCGGCCACCGTAGCCTCTCATTCAAGTTTGAAATTTCAAGGAAAGGCCACGAATTATTGACCGGTTGCAATTCACAAATCTCACCACTAGATGCCGCTAAAAATCACACACTGCACCTTTAATGATTTGCAATACAATAAATACACAACACGTTCGTTATACTAATTTTTTTATGTAAGTACATAGTAGTTAAGGACACCTAATATAAAGAGTGACCAAAAAGTGTGACAAACTGTGTTGGTTACAGGGGCTGGTGGCTTTTCAACAGACCCGAGGGAGCCGTGCGTTCTCATGTACTTTGTTGAAACATTCTTTCCACCTGTGCTAATGCATTCCCCTTTGCTACAGCCAGAGCAAACCATCATTATTTGTTTACAGAATTGCTTAATATTGGCCAATTAACTGGAGAGAGTTTAACATGCCTCTGTGGCTGATAAAGCCTGTGTCTTGACCATGAATCTACTCAGTGACTTGTAAATAGAAAACAACTGTTTTGTCCATTGGCTGCTCCAAGAGGTCACATCTCCGTGCCAGCCCCATCTGACGAAAGTGCTTAAAGACTTCAATGTTCAATCCCTGGAACAGATCTCTGTGGATTTCATTATCTGGGCAAGAAACTGTTGATAGTTTCCAGTCTTGCTCAGAACTTGAGGACTACCACGAATCAAGATTGCACGATGATAAAGTATCCCATTTGGCTGTACATTTGAATAGCAGATTTGTTTGAACCTTCTTCGGGACATAAATAAAGCAGGAGGGATTAGAAACTAGATTATGTGCATATGTTTCAGAACATAATTATATAAATACTGAATTAGCATGAGTACCTTAAATGAACATTTCTCATTTTTTTCTATCCCTAATTTAAGAAAACAGTGTTGTACACTGCATGAAAAGTATTGTCATTTTTAAACATACACTGTGTGGGCGAAAGTATTGGGACACACCTTTTAAAGTGCCCCCTCTGTGGTTTTTGGTACTTTCCCTTTCATTCAGTGTGTAATATAGCTGTTTGTGAATGTAAACGTTCTGCAAAGTTGTAAAGTTTAAAGTGCATGATAAATAAAGATAATGTCTCCCAAAAGAAAGAATCATCTTAGAACTGCCTTAACAAGTAGTCTGTATTTCGAAAAGGTATTTCTCAATAAGCCAGCTCTTGAAATTTTATCCCTGCTAGATTTTCCATGGTCAACTCTATGTGATATTATAGGAAAGTGGAAGTCTTTAGGAACAGCTGCAACTTGGCCACAGAGCAGAAGCATGTAAAGTCACAGAGCGGGGTCGCGGGGTATACGAGTCACCAACACTCTGCTGATTCCATCGCTGAAGACTTCCAAACTTACACTGGCATTAATATCAGCACAAAAACTGTGGGGCGGGAGAAACATGGACTGGGTTTCCATGGCCGAGCAGCTGCATGCAAGCAGAGTTGCCAAGTCCGCCTAAAGCCCTATTCGGACGGGACTAGTTTTCCAAACGACGTTTGAGTTACAATTCTTATCAACCTACGTCTGTGATTTCATGTACGGATTCGGACGGGACTAACATCTCCGTGTTTATTACCGAGGTAGGAGTGTCTGTGTTCTAAATAGGGTGGAGTATTCTAACACCTTCAACCATCAGAGGCAGAAGATGTTAGAATCTCCACCCTAGGAAGCCGGGAGTTGCTACTAGTGTGTCTCACGAACCGAAGCTCTCTTACTCCTCCATTCAAACAGGGGCGCCCCGAGTTTAGTGATTCAGGTAGTCAGGAATAGTATCATAGCCTTTAATTAAATACGATTGTTATTTTTATTTCTTATGCATGATTTCTTTTTTTTTCTTAAGCATCTGTTGTGATTATTTTATGAATATTTTGATTCCTTTTCTACATAAAGCATATTGAGTTTCCATTTGTCTATGAATTATGCTATATAAATAAACTTGCCTTGCCTATTATACGCGACTATAAGTCGCTGATAGATTTGGGCAGTCACAAGCTGGGTTTGTTGGGCTTATTTCCAGAATACAGTTTGCATATTTGGGCTTATTAGTGGCTGGCAATTACAGGACAAAATGTTTGACTGCTTTGTCGTTATTTAGTGTGTGATGATGTTTCTCTGTCAATGCCGCTGGGAAAGCCAGGGAAAATAAAGTAGCTAGAGTTTGTGTGCCATATGAGTTTTGAGGACAGTAAAATTCCCATTTTTAATTCAGTGCATTTATGCTGTGATGAAATGGTCATTTGGTCCTTGAATTAACGTGCAGGAGTTTGGAAGACTTTTTGACAGGTACAAACTTTTTGGCAGAACATAATAGAAAACTATAATAAAATCTCTTTCAATCGTTCCAGAGTTAAATTATTATTTTTAGATAAGTGATTCATAAAGTTATTTTGTTCTGATCATTTGTCAATGACAAACTGTCATAATATCAAAGAAGCCAACATGTTTTTGTTTCACTGTAAACATTTAGAAATACACTACTTCTGTTTGCAGATTGCTTTAATTGCTCACTTGAATGCGTGTGAGAAAAACATTTATCTGTTGTTCAGTGCATCCGTCAATTGAAAGCTGTTTTTCAGGGGTTGGCTAGGCCCCTTACTTCCAGTAATGGGAAATCCTAATGCTTCAGCATACCAAGACATTTGAACAATGCTATGCTTCCAACTTTGTGGGAACAGTTTGGGGAAGGCCCTTTTCTATTCCAGCACGATTGTGCCCCAGTGCATGAAGGTGCATTAAAACAAGGTTGGATGAGTGTGGCTTGGAATAATTTGACTGGCCCTTCACAGAGACCTGACCACAACCCCATCAAACACCTTTGGGATGAACTAGAATGGAGATGTCCTTCTTGTCCAACATCAGTGTCTGACCTCACAAATGCTCTACTGGATGAATGGGCAAAAATTCCAACAAAATTCCACATTCTTGTGGAAATAACTTCTTGTAGGCATTTTCTTTCTAATTAGACTACGATAAATCTTTATCCACTCCTCCATGCTTGACTTTACATTCTTTTTTGAGATGAATGGTTTCTGCATTGCTAACCTCCCAATGTCACAGACATGCCAGGCTCAGATTCCTTACCTGTTCTACTTACCTTGCTGGTGAAGCTCATATGTCCTGAATATCTCCTTCGTTGATCCCCTGTGTCTCTCTCATCTTCGTGCCTGTAATAATGTGGAAAAGCGTTACCTTTAAACTCACTGTGATTGACAGAGGTGTGTGCTTCGTTTAGATTCTTCATCCCCGTCAGCCTGTCAAGACAGAGAACTGCAAATGATCCACCAGCTATCACTCTTGTAACGGTATATCTGCCATTTACCCACCTGCATTATCCCATTATTTCGTTATTTCAATAGCATTTATTCCAATATAACTTCAGCACACAACAATTAGAAAATTCATCTATCATTAACTCTGGTACCATCCATATTAAAAAAGGACTGTATTGTTGCTAACAAAATTCTGACACTGGCCAATAACAACATGAATATGAGCTTTAGCTTGTAGAAGCCAAGTGAAGCAAGTTCATGTTTTTCAAGTTTCTATTTGACCATCCCTGTGGGACATCTCATCAATATGTGTAGCTTAACTCGAACACTTCAGTTTTCCTAGATTTGCAATTCTCTTAGACCTAATTGCATAATTGTCTAATTGCCTTAAATCACAGACATAATATGAAACAACAGACTGTAATGTTTTGTAAAATGTCGGCTGTTAAAGTCATTCTTTGTGCAGCAAGATGATGTTGTAACAATAGTTGGTTTTCATCCAACTATTTTATTGCACATTGTGAAAGCATGCAAAAGACATCCTGAATGGAAACAGAAATGGAAATGCGAATAAACTGTAAATAGCAATTCACATTAGTTAAAAAGCACATTAAAAAGATGTTAACAGTTTATTCACATAAACAATAAGCTTGATGTGATGAAAAGGCCCAGCCATTGCACATGATTATTCAAATGTAGCCCTAGCTAGTGTCATGTTTATGGAATTTCAGTTTGTTTTCATTAGTTTTCTTTGTTCTTAGTTTGTCTGTCTTGACCTAGTTTCTCAGTTTTTTTGATTAGTACTTTTGTTCACCTACTGTCATTTAATTCAAATAATTTCCCTGGTGTATAAATACTTCCTGTTTGGTTCAGTTCAATGTAGTGTTGACAAAAGTACCGACTTCGGTACCAAGTTGGTACTGAGATGTTTTTAAATGTGACAATACCAGCATTTCCCTCTAGCATTTTGAGCGCTGTTGAAAGAATTCTTAAACACCTCTGGTTGGCCATAGCATTCACGCACTAAACATATATGTCTCTGATTGGCCATTCACACGCTCAACCAGCGACGGTTTCTTCATTAGGGCGATTGGGCGACGCACCACCAAAGTGTGAAAGGGACTTTTTCAATCACAATCTCATTCAACCACAGAGTTACGCTAGCAGTCACTCACTGTTGTTCTGCCTCTGGATATAGTCCAATCAGAGAATTCCCTCGAGAAGAGGGCCAGACGAGAGCAAAGTTCCCTTTCGTAAAGGGAACTCCCGCTGCATCGATACTCGATACTTTGGGGAATGCCTTCGGCATGACGCGTCTGAAGTCTACTATACAACTATTCCAATCTTGATTGGTGCAACGTCATTACGTCACGCGTGACGTCGCATGTGACGGTGATCCGGAAGCTATAAAACGGTCACAGGAACCAGGAAGTGTTAGCTTCTGGTCTTCAGCAAGCGCTCTATGTACAACTTGTCTGTCTTATTTGGTGTTGTTTGTCACGTTTGATTGAAAGTGGTATGAGTATGGCCGAGAAAAAGCAGTTTAGGCAATGTGCGTCCCCTTGCCCACGTTTTCTCGCCGAGGGTGACACACATTCGCTGTGTGTAGTTTGTTTGGGAGTGGAGCATGCACAGGCAGCGCTCGAGGGCGCTGTCTGTGCTAACTGTGAAATCATGCCCCTGAGAACGCTCCGCTCCCGGCGAGCTATGTTTAATGAGTCCGGCCAGCCCCGCGATCCTCGTGGATCAGGTCCCGCGTCTGTTGAGGCAGCGCGGCGTCTGCATTCATGGGGATCGCAGCGGGATCTAGTGGAGAATGCTGAGACGGCTTCGGCCCTTTCTCAGCATTCTGAAGCTAGTTCCCGTAGTTCCGCTCAGGGTGCGGAAGCCCGCGCTGCGGCTTCTTCCGCCCCGGTAGCGGGACCGATGCTCGAACTCTCTGGTTCTGAGGAATTGGAGAGTATGAGCATCGACGCGGGGGAATGTGAAAATCAAATATCTATCCATTCCCCCGCATTTGAGGAGCTGCTAGAGGTTGTGACCAGAGCAGTTGATAAACTAAAAATTGACTGGCCATCTGAGGTGCAGGAAGCGACAGTAAAAAGCAAACTCGATGAGCGCTTCCTGCAGCCTCGGTCACAACCTCTGCGTCGGAGCCTGCCATTTTTTCCCGATCTCCACACCGAGGTGTCGAGATCGTGGAATAAGCCCTTCTCCTCACGTATATCTGGCCCCAATGTTCATTTATATTCTAATATATTGGGTGCTAGGGAGGAGGGCTATGGGATGATGCCCAGGGTTGAAGAGTCGTTTGCGTCGCACCTCTCCCCTGACGCTGCATCATCCCTGCGGGCTCCGACGCTTCCCACCAAGCCCTGCCGTACAACATCGGCCTTGGTGGGAAAGGCATATATGGCGGCAGGTCGGGCTGGTAGTTGTCTGCATACGATGGGGCTGTTGCAGGCATACCAGGCCGACCTCCTTAAAGAGGTGGACGACAGCGGGGAGGTCGCCTTCGACGACATCAGGGAGATGCGTCGAGTGGTTGACTTGTCTCTCCGTGCTACCAAGGAGACGGCCCGCGCCATCGGCCGCTCCATGGCAGCATTGGTAGCTACGGAGAGACACCTGTGGCTGAACCTGTCGGGCATCGGGGACAAGGACAGGGCTTGTCTCCTCGATGCCCCGGTTTCGGCGACGGAGTCAACCAGGTCGTCGAGAGGTTTCAGGAGGCGAAACGACAGTCAGCCGCATTTAGAGAGCTTATCCCCCGCCGTCGTTCCAGGTCTCGTGGGTCTGCTGCCAGGGGGCAGTCCCACGAGGCCGCCGCCAGCTCCTCACACCTGCAGAGGCAGAAGGAGAGTGTTGCTTCTCGTGCTCCCCCCCCAAGGGGCTTGGAGGCAGAAGCAACACCCTCAGCCGAGGTCTTCTAAGCCGAAAACAGATCTGAGGACTGTTATTCAGGCGAAGAAGGCCTCGGCTAAGAGGCCATGACGGGACACCCAGGCCTCTGAGGGCATCCCCCTCCGCGTGGGCTTTTTAAAACTTTGCTCCGCGGAGCCCTCAGGAAATCGATGTTGCTTCCCGCCGCCGAGTGCGCCTCGGGACGCATCGAGTTCCAGCGAATGTATCACACAGAATATTTTTATAACATCTAGTGGGCTAAGACATTCGCTACCTCTCACGAGGCCTGTAGAAAAAATGATTCGGTTAGCTCCTGCCAGAAAACTGCTTCAGGTCACCGATAATAAAAATAAATACAAAAATAAGGAAAGAAATACAGATGTGAATTTAGCACCTGAGGTCAGTCCTGAGAGACTGATTCCCTTAGTAGATTATTTAGACACCTGGAAAGGTCTTCAAAATATATCTCAGTGGGTCCTGAATACAGTCGAGAAGGGATACAAAATCCAGTTCCAATTTAGACCACCTAAGTTTAGTGGCGTCATTCACACATTGGTATCTCCTGATCAGGCTCAGGTGATGGAAGATGAAGTTCAGACTCTCTTAGCTAAGGAGGCTATAGAATATGTGCCCTTAGAGCAGAGGGATTCCGGGTTCTACAGCCGGTACTTCATAGTTCCAAAAAAGGATGGTGGGTTGCGTCCCATTATAGATCTTAGGGTATTGAATAAATCTTTGAGGAGATTTAAATTCAAGATGTTAACTATACCTATGATCGTTCAACAAATCAGATCTGAGGACTGGTTTGTTACGATAGATCTTAAGGATGCGTATTTTCATGTTTCCATCATCCCACATCATAGGAAGTTTCTTAGATTTGCTTTTGGGGGTAAAGCTTATCAATACAGAGTTCTTCCGTTCGGCCTAGCCTTATCCCCTCGCACCTTCACTAAATGTATGGATGCTTCCCTTGCTCCTTTGAGACTTCAGGGGATTCGTATCCTGAATTATATAGATGACTGGCTTATTTTAGCTCAGTCGGAAGAACTGGCAATTCAACATCGAGATGTTGTTTTGAACCATTTGAGGTGCTTGGGGCTGAGACTCAATGTAAAGAAGAGTTCATTGTATGGAACTGTTCTGTTGATTTTTTCTTTTTCTTTCAGACGCCTTGTTTCATTTTACATCTGTTGTAATACCCTTTATATGTCTGCAGAAAACGTAATAAAAAAGAAATATAAAAAAAAAAAAAAAAAAAAAGAAGAGTTCATTGACTCCTCTTCAGAGGACTACGTTCCTGGGAGTAGAGTGGGACTCAGTCACGATGCGGGCACAGTTGTCTCCCGCTCGTATTGAAACCATTTTAAACACAGTGAAGAGTATCAGGTTAGGCCAGGCTATCACTGTAAAACATTTTCAGAGAATTTTGGGTCTTATGGCTGCAGCTTCCACGGTAATTCCCTTTGGTCTGCTTCATATGAGGGCCCTGCAGTGGTGGCTCAGGAACAAGGGGTTTTCTCCTCTGGGAAACCCTTTTCGCACGATCAGAGTTACGCACAGATGTCTTCGTTCTCTGGTCATGTGGAAGAAACCTGGGTTCCTGTCTCAAGGTCCGGTTTTGGGAGCACCATGTGAGAGAAGGACTCTTACCACGGATGCGTCCCTCACGGGCTGGGGTGCGGTTATGGAGGGCCGTTACACCCGAGGTGCTTGGAAAGACCATCATCTCTCTTTGCATATTAATTGTTTGGAGATGTTGGCGGTATTCTTTGCCTTGAGGCACTTCCTTGTATACCTCAGAGGCCATCATGTTCTCGTTAGGACAGACAATATGTCGGTGGTCTCGTATATCAACCGCCAAGGAGGTTTGAGATCTCGCCCTCTTTGTAGACTGGCGCATCAAATCCTTCTTTGGTCCCAGGGCAAATTTCTCTCTGTGAGATCCATTTATATTCCTGGGGTTGAAAATATGGGAGCAGACATCCTGTCGAGGCAGGGGCTGAGGCCCGGGGAATGGCGGCTCCACCCTGAAGTGGTTGAGCTTATATGGAGAAAGTTTGGCCGGGCGGAGGTTGACATTCGCTGTGTGTAGTTTGTTTGGGAGTGGAGCATGCACAGGCAGCGCTCGAGGGCGCTGTCTGTGCTAACTGTGAAATCATGCCCCTGAGAACGCTCCGCTCCCGGCGAGCTATGTTTAATGAGTCCGGCCAGCCCCGCGATCCTCGTGGATCAGGTCCCGCGTCTGTTGAGGCAGCGCGGCGTCTGCATTCATGGGGATCGCAGCGGGATCTAGTGGAGAATGCTGAGACGGCTTCGGCCCTTTCTCAGCATTCTGAAGCTAGTTCCCGTAGTTCCGCTCAGGGTGCGGAAGCCCGCGCTGCGGCTTCTTCCGCCCCGGTAGCGGGACCGATGCTCGAACTCTCTGGTTCTGAGGAATTGGAGAGTATGAGCATCGACGCGGGGGAATGTGAAAATCAAATATCTATCCATTCCCCCGCATTTGAGGAGCTGCTAGAGGTTGTGACCAGAGCAGTTGATAAACTAAAAATTGACTGGCCATCTGAGGTGCAGGAAGCGACAGTAAAAAGCAAACTCGATGAGCGCTTCCTGCAGCCTCGGTCACAACCTCTGCGTCGGAGCCTGCCATTTTTTCCCGATCTCCACACCGAGGTGTCGAGATCGTGGAATAAGCCCTTCTCCTCACGTATATCTGGCCCCAATGTTCATTTATATTCTAATATATTGGGTGCTAGGGAGGAGGGCTATGGGATGATGCCCAGGGTTGAAGAGTCGTTTGCGTCGCACCTCTCCCCTGACGCTGCATCATCCCTGCGGGCTCCGACGCTTCCCACCAAGCCCTGCCGTACAACATCGGCCTTGGTGGGAAAGGCATATATGGCGGCAGGTCGGGCTGGTAGTTGTCTGCATACGATGGGGCTGTTGCAGGCATACCAGGCCGACCTCCTTAAAGAGGTGGACGACAGCGGGGAGGTCGCCTTCGACGACATCAGGGAGATGCGTCGAGTGGTTGACTTGTCTCTCCGTGCTACCAAGGAGACGGCCCGCGCCATCGGCCGCTCCATGGCAGCATTGGTAGCTACGGAGAGACACCTGTGGCTGAACCTGTCGGGCATCGGGGACAAGGACAGGGCTTGTCTCCTCGATGCCCCGGTTTCGCCTTCTGGCCTTTTCGGCGACGGAGTCAACCAGGTCGTCGAGAGGTTTCAGGAGGCGAAACGACAGTCAGCCGCATTTAGAGAGCTTATCCCCCGCCGTCGTTCCAGGTCTCGTGGGTCTGCTGCCAGGGGGCAGTCCCACGAGGCCGCCGCCAGCTCCTCACACCTGCAGAGGCAGAAGGAGAGTGTTGCTTCTCGTGCTCCCCCCCAAGGGGCTTGGAGGCAGAAGCAACACCCTCAGCCGAGGTCTTCTAAGCCGAAAACAGATCTGAGGACTGTTATTCAGGCGAAGAAGGCCTCGGCTAAGAGGCCATGACGGGACACCCAGGCCTCTGAGGGCATCCCCCTCCGCGTGGGCTTTTTAAAACTTCGCTCCGCGGAGCCCTCAGGAAATCGATGTTGCTTCCCGCCGCCGAGTGCGCCTCGGGACGCATCGAGTTCCAGCGAATGTATCACACAGAATATTTTTATAACATCTAGTGGGCTAAGACATTCGCTACCTCTCACGAGGCCTGTAGAAAAAATGATTCGGTTAGCTCCTGCCAGAAAACTGCTTCAGGTCACCGATAATAAAAATAAATACAAAAATAAGGAAAGAAATACAGATGTGAATTTAGCACCTGAGGTCAGTCCTGAGAGACTGATTCCCTTAGTAGATTATTTAGACACCTGGAAAGGTCTTCAAAATATATCTCAGTGGGTCCTGAATACAGTCGAGAAGGGATACAAAATCCAGTTCCAATTTAGACCACCTAAGTTTAGTGGCGTCATTCACACATTGGTATCTCCTGATCAGGCTCAGGTGATGGAAGATGAAGTTCAGACTCTCTTAGCTAAGGAGGCTATAGAATATGTGCCCTTAGAGCAGAGGGATTCCGGGTTCTACAGCCGGTACTTCATAGTTCCAAAAAAGGATGGTGGGTTGCGTCCCATTATAGATCTTAGGGTATTGAATAAATCTTTGAGGAGATTTAAATTCAAGATGTTAACTATACCTATGATCGTTCAACAAATCAGATCTGAGGACTGGTTTGTTACGATAGATCTTAAGGATGCGTATTTTCATGTTTCCATCATCCCACATCATAGGAAGTTTCTTAGATTTGCTTTTGGGGGTAAAGCTTATCAATACAGAGTTCTTCCGTTCGGCCTAGCCTTATCCCCTCGCACCTTCACTAAATGTATGGATGCTTCCCTTGCTCCTTTGAGACTTCAGGGGATTCGTATCCTGAATTATATAGATGACTGGCTTATTTTAGCTCAGTCGGAAGAACTGGCAATTCAACATCGAGATGTTGTTTTGAACCATTTGAGGTGCTTGGGGCTGAGACTCAATGTAAAGAAGAGTTCATTGTATGGAACTGTTCTGTTGATTTTTTCTTTTTCTTTCAGACGCCTTGTTTCATTTTACATCTGTTGTAATACCCTTTATATGTCTGCAGAAAACGTAATAAAAAAGAAATATAAAAAAAAAAAAAAAAAAAAGAAGAGTTCATTGACTCCTCTTCAGAGGACTACGTTCCTGGGAGTAGAGTGGGACTCAGTCACGATGCGGGCACAGTTGTCTCCCGCTCGTATTGAAACCATTTTAAACACAGTGAAGAGTATCAGGTTAGGCCAGGCTATCACTGTAAAACATTTTCAGAGAATTTTGGGTCTTATGGCTGCAGCTTCCACGGTAATTCCCTTTGGTCTGCTTCATATGAGGGCCCTGCAGTGGTGGCTCAGGAACAAGGGGTTTTCTCCTCTGGGAAACCCTTTTCGCACGATCAGAGTTACGCACAGATGTCTTCGTTCTCTGGTCATGTGGAAGAAACCTGGGTTCCTGTCTCAAGGTCCGGTTTTGGGAGCACCATGTGAGAGAAGGACTCTTACCACGGATGCGTCCCTCACGGGCTGGGGTGCGGTTATGGAGGGCCGTTACACCCGAGGTGCTTGGAAAGACCATCATCTCTCTTTGCATATTAATTGTTTGGAGATGTTGGCGGTATTCTTTGCCTTGAGGCACTTCCTTGTATACCTCAGAGGCCATCATGTTCTCGTTAGGACAGACAATATGTCGGTGGTCTCGTATATCAACCGCCAAGGAGGTTTGAGATCTCGCCCTCTTTGTAGACTGGCGCATCAAATCCTTCTTTGGTCCCAGGGCAAATTTCTCTCTGTGAGATCCATTTATATTCCTGGGGTTGAAAATATGGGAGCAGACATCCTGTCGAGGCAGGGGCTGAGGCCCGGGGAATGGCGGCTCCACCCTGAAGTGGTTGAGCTTATATGGAGAAAGTTTGGCCGGGCGGAGGTTGACCTGTTCGCTTCTCATGAAAACTCTCATTGCCCACTCTGGTACTCTCTCTCACATCCAGCTCCTTTGGGTTTGGATGCCATGGTACAGAGGTGGCCGAGGTCACTTCTGTATGCTTTTCCCCCGATCGCTCTGCTCCCTGGGGTTCTAGAAAGGGTCAGGAGGTACGGAGTGAGACTACTCCTTGTAGCTCCGTACTGGCCGGCCCGAATTTGGTTTTCGGACCTTAATAGTCTCCTGGAGAGTCCTCCATGGAAAATTCCTGTTAGGAGAGATCTTCTGTCCCAGGCTGAGGGTACAATATTTCATCCCAGACCAGAGTTATGGAGACTATGGGTCTGGCCCCTGAGGGGGTCCCATCCATCATCAGGTTGCCTTTCCACTGAGGTGGTTAGGACAGCCATTCTAGAACCTCATTCTACGAGGAACTAAACATTAAGGTTAGGGAGGGCATCGAACCCAGTGTTATTACTGCCCACTGGCTTCAGTTCTGGTGTTCCATCCTACTCTCTAACGGGATCTCCCATTCATGCTTAGGGCCTCTGTGGCGGCCTTAGTGCCCTCCGCAAGCCTCTAGGGGTGTATATGTAGGGACATTCCCACCCAGACTCCATGTTCCTGTAGATTGGAGGATAAATCCTTTCGTCCAGCTTATTGGCATCAGGCTGATGGGGTATCCCTGGCACCCATCATGTCCTGTGGATGCATATATTATATATATGAGTATATATGAATATATATAGAAGAATCTAATGAGTCGGTTTCCTGTTTATCTTACTCCCTGTAAGAGTGGTGATGCTGCCCCCTCTCACTTATTACTGGAGGAGCCACTCTGCATCATCGTTGCTCCGGTACTAAGGTGCCGGTAGGTAATAATTATGATTCTTCAAGGTATTTTATCCTCCATCGCATGTGTCGGATGGTCAAGGTCATAGCCTTGGAGGGTTCTATATAGGCCTCAGGCTGAAAGGAGTTAGTTCATCTAGCGACGTCAAGGTTAGGAGCTATTTCCCTTTATTATTAAGAGAGCAGCTGGCTATCTATTAAACGGTAGACTTATCTGAAGTATAAGGTGCGCTTTTGCCTTCACCTCTTTTCTAATGCTTTCTATTTGTATGGGGCTCCCATCCAGGAGGTCAGTCGAGCTTCTAGTTCCAGACCTCCTCTTTTCTACACCAAATCTTATGACAAGCTAGGTTGGATCTGTACTCTACTTATTCTATCGTCCGTGAGATGTACCAGATGTTTTGTACCAGGGCGTTTTTTCTCTCAGTATGGCGGCGTGGGTATTCGTTCCCCAAAGTATCGAGTATCGATGCAGCGGGAGTTCCCTTTACGAAAGGGAACGTCTCGGGTTACGTATGTAACCCTCGTTCCCTGAGTAGGGAACGAGACGCTGCATCACTCGGCCATACTTTTCGCGCCCTGAGAACGACTTGCTTTGACCAATTAGAAGCTAACACTTCCTGGTTCCTGTGACCGTTTTATAGCTTCCGGATCACCGTCACATGCGACGTCACACGTGACGTAATGACGTTGCACCAATCAAGATTGGAATAGTTGTATAGTAGACTTCAGACGCGTCATGCCGAAGGCATTCCCCAAAGTATCGAGTATCGATGCAGCGTCTCGTTCCCTACTCAGGGAACGAGGGTTACATACGTAACCCGAGACGTTTTCTCAAGGGAAAAACCCATATTTGGCACAAGCATTTCCCTCAAGAACTGATCGTGCATGCTCTGAGCACAAACAGTAAACGCACAAGCTGAAGACGAAAATCTTGTTCTCTAGGCGCCCCTTCCCGGGTCGCACTAGTAGTGACGTCATAGGCTGTCGCCGGTCAATACGATTGCTGTGATTGGATAAGCGTTTTGGACACCAGTTCGCGCAGAGGCATTCTCCAAAGCATCATTGACGCAGTGCGAAAATAGTTCATATTTATAGAATAAATTCTATTTTTCAATAGAAAAAATTTGGTGCAGGTGTTATTATATGGCCAGAAATGTATTAAATTAGATTTTTGTATAGCAGATTACTTAAAAAAATGCATATAAATATAATTTTTCTATATATATTTCCCAATAATATGTCTTGGTGAGATTATGTTTAAATGCTTAGTTTTATGATGAAAGCTCTGTATTTTTTAATGTGGGGGGGCAAAACACAATACAATGCAATAGGCCCTCAATGATCCTGTTGTTTCATTATTTGATACACACCTTTTAAGCCCAATGTTTCTTGAGGTCAGAAAAATAATACAAATGTTAGAAGAATGTAAATATAAATATATATGTATATATAAAGTCGCCGCAAATTCAGTCATTTTAATAATTCAATTAATAAAAAAATCAATAAATCCTGTAGAGACTGTTTAGAGACTTTTTTTATTGCAGGACAATACTGTCTTTCCACGTGATTCTTAAGACCTCTAAATGAGTTGTTTCTCTCTTGAGAGCGTGAGTAATACTGTTGTACCTGTCACAATTGGTGGCTGTAGTAAATGCACAGCAATAGAGAATATATCTACTTGGACAGTCTTTAATGAAAAGTCCAAATGGATACATGCAGGAGATCACAAGGGAGACTTAATAGCCCAAACACATAATACTAAGACAACACAGAAAAATGAACAGAGGAAACCACAAATACAGCACCCTTCAGTCTCACTATAATACTGAATCATGAAATAAATCAGGAGTCTGGTTTTGAGTGAAATAAATATGAATATATTTATTATGGATTTATAACATGACAAGTCAAAATTGCTTAAAAACCTTTAAAGCACATTACAAAAGGGAACCTTAATATTTCAAATAGAAAAAGCATAGGACAATGCCCAAATTTTCTATGAGTATTAGAGTGTTAGTAGTGTATTAGTAGACTGTTAGGGTTAGGGTTATACTAAGATGACATGTAATTGCAAAGTTACTTATAGTCACTTATAGTCAGTAGAATGTCTGGGGCAACCCCTTTCGCATGATCAGGGTTACGTGGCAATGCTTACGTGCCCTGGTTATGTGGAAGAAACCTTGGTTCCTGTCCTAGGGTCCCATGTTGGGAGCTTCTTGTCATCACAATGCTAACGACAGATGCCTCTCTCACAGGCTGGAGAGCGATTCTAGAAGGACGCTCGACTCTGGGTCTGTGGAGGGACCACCATCTCTCATGGCACATCAACCGTCTGGAGATGTTGGCTGTATTTCTTGCTCAAAAGAATTTCCTTGCATATCTCAGGGGCCATCATGTGCTTGTCCGCACAGACAACACATCGGTGGTCGCCTATGTAAATCACCAGGGGGGTTTGCGCTCGCGTCCACTCTGCAAACTGACGCACCAAATCTTCCTGTGGTCCCAGGGGAAGCTACTGTCACTCAGAGTGGCTTACATTTTTGGGGCACAGAATACAGGAGCAGAGATCCTGTCTCGACAGGGGCTGAGGCCTGGGGAATGGAGGCTCCACCCCGTGGTGGTGGAGCAGATTTGGAGGGTATTTGGCCAGGCACAAGTGGATCTGTTTGCGTCTCGAGTGACGTCTCACTGTCCACTTTGGTTCTCCCTCACGCATCCAGCTCCTCTCGGACTGGATGCTGTGGTACAAACATGGCCGAGGCTACGTTTGTATGCATTTCCCCTGATCGCTTTGCTCCAGGGAGTTCTGGAAAGAGTTCGCAGGGACCAGGTTCCCCTACTTCTTATAGCCCCGCGGTGGCCGGGCCGAGTATGGTTCCCCGATCTAGTGTCTCTCCTCGACGGGCCTTCACTGGAGTTACCCGTCAGGAGGGACCTTCTGTCCCAAGCAGGGGGCTCGATTGTTCACCCCCATCCAGAACTGTGGAACCTGTAGGCTTGGCCTCTGAGGGAGCCCAGCTCATAGGGACAGGTCTCTCAACTGAGGTTGTAGAGACCATTCTACATTCCAGAGCTCCTTCCACAAGGAAACTTTATGCCTTGAAGTGGAGAGTTTTCACTTCATGGTTTAGTGACCGTCAGTTGGACACAGTTAACTGCCCGGTTGGTACAGTGCTGGAGTTTCTGCAGGAGCGGTTCACTGCAGGTCTGTTCCCGTCCACTTTGAAGGTTTATGTGGCAGCCATAGGTGCTTTCCACATTCCTTTGGGTGGAATGTCTTTGGGTAAAGATCCGTTGGTATCTCGTTTCCTCCGTGGTACTCTGAGGCTGAGGCCTGCAGCTCGTACCAGGGTGCCGACATGGGATCTGGCCATTGTCCTTCAAGGCCTTTCCCTGTCTCCCTTCGAGCCACTGGAGGATGTTCCAGCTAAGTTCCTGACCTCAAAAGCTTTGTTCCTCCTCGCTATCACGTCTCTTAAAAGGATAGGAGATTTGCAAGCATGGTCGGTTGCACCCTTGTGCTTGGAATTTGCACCTGGCATGGTTAAAGCATTCCTTCATCCTAGACCAGGTTATGTTCCAAAGGTCCCCACTAATGTGGCCAGATCTATCATGCTGCAGACCTTTTGTCCTCCTCCCTTCCAGAACTCGGACCAGGAAAAGAATAATCTGCTATGCCCAGTCAGGGCTCTAGATGCCTATGTCCTCAGAGCTGCCCTGTGGTGTAAATCTGAACAGTTGTTCGTATGTTTTGGGCCCCCTAACAAAGGGTCCCCTGCATCTAAGCAGAGAATGAGCAAGTGGGTGGTTGAGGCTATCTCACTTGCTTATGAATCGGTCGGACAGCCTTCACCTATTTCTGTCCGTTCCCTTTCTACTAGGAGTATGGCGGCCTCCTAGGCCCTTATAACAGGAGTTGCTCTCCAAGATGTTTGTGATGCGGCAGGGTGGTCCTCACTGCACACATTAGTAAGGTTCTACTCTTTGAACTTGGACTCTACACCAGGGTCCCAGGTGCTCTCGTCCTAGTGCTGCTCCTCAAGATTTCACACTGGACAGACACTTGTCACTATGGTGGCGTTGGTATAGACGTTCCCTTAGCGTCAATCGACGTAGCGCGAGTTCCCTTGAAAGGGAACACCTCGGTTATGACTGTAACCTCAGTTCCCTGAAGAGGGAACGAGACACTGCGTCACCTTGTCATATCTCCTATGTGCCTGTCAGCGACTACTTCAGACTTTTACAAAGCTTGTGCGGCTCTGTTTTGGGCAGGCTTTATAGTTTCCTGGTTCATGACGTCACCCACCTCTGACGTTCCGTCACACCATTGGACTGATTTTACATGTGCTTCAATACGCCATCATGCGAAGCGTTCCCTTAAGTCAAGTCAAGTCAAGTACATTTGTATAGCGCTTTTCACAATACAGATTGTATCAAAGCAGCTTCACAGTATTAAATTTAGCATCAGTCGACGCAGTGACTGATAGCACCTTAGCATCCTTTTTTGGAAAGACACTCTAAATTTGACCTTGAAAAAAAGTTGCAGAAAATACTTCTGTGAGAATCACCCTTCAATCTGATGGTTTACTTTGCTGGATATAGCAAACGATGATAAAATGAACATGTTAAACAGGACAAATGATGTATGCTTAATTTAACTATAAGTGTGTGATTAATCACTTTTTAAAATTTTAATCTATTGACAGCCCTGGTATACCAGTATGACCGTATATCACGATAACAAGGCAGAGAAACTCACCTGTGCATACGCAACTTCTTTCCGCTTGGCTGCTTAGACTCTCAACCTGCTCCTCCCACACACATTCTGCAGAAAAAATGTCAGAGACAGAGGCTGTTATCTCTAATCTCTATCAAGCCACTTGAAGGCAAGCCTGCAAGGTTAGCAAAAAAAAAGTGTAACACCTGCTAACGCTGTGGTAAACAGTGAAAGAGACCAGAGGCGGTTTTTTTTATGGATGTTAATGAAGCAGAAACTTCACTTTGCAGAATAAACTGATTTTGTGGAAAAAGAGCTTATCATTTAATGAATCGACAGCCCATCAGCTGCACTTCAACTTTGCTCTTAAACATAGTTCGTTTATCCACAAGGGGGATCTCCTTGTTACGGCGCAAGGTAACTCCTGTGTTATATACTCATCTTCGTCTTCCATGGATTTCAGCATTAACAGACTGGAAGAACAGACTGGAACGCATGCAAGCTACAGTGACAATGGAGGCATGCATAGACAAGAGATTGTGCAAAGACGTTAGAAGGTTCCCAAATTTGTACAACTCTAGCATGAAAGAATACAAAGATATTTACATAGGTTGTAACTCGTGGCGAGAAATTGCTCAAAACTGTGCATGCGTCGAATGCCTGTGTACGCGCACGAGTCAAAACAAGAATAATTTGCAAGGTTGTGCTTTCGACTGTGCATTACGCGTAAAAAAATGAAGTAAACTTTCTCCTTTAGAGATTACACCAGAAAAAAAAAATTGTTTTATAAGAGAAGTCATGGACAATTGCTCGATAGGTATGATTCAGTTTACAGTGTCATGACAAATCTGGTTCTCCCTCGAAATCGGGTATCTATCAACTGTCAGTAAATTATTAGACTAAGTACATACAGACTATATTAAAGTGCCCCTATTATGCTATTTTAATGGCTTCTAATTTTGTTTTGGAGGTCTCCTACAACAGGTCTACAAGCATCAAATTCAAATTAAATTTTCTCATTACATACATTGCACATTATCACATTGTATAATGAATCTCAAATGACTCGATGGATGAATCAGTCTCTCTAAATCCCTTTTTTCCACGAGCCAACTCTGCTCTGATTGGCCAAATGGCCCAGTCTGTTGTGATTGGTTTACCGTTTACAGTGCGTTTTGGAAGCTGACTCCCATTACCATAAGTGAACTTCAAAACCATTTGGAGGCTTCCTAAGGGTACGTTTACATGACAAAGATGTGCTTAAAACTGAAAAGTTTTTCCTTTGAGTTTTCAGCATACAGACATTAGCTGTGTCCCAAAGTGAAGGCTGCGTCCTTCGAAGGCCGTATTTGAAGGCCGATTGCGTCACCGCGGCGCGACGAAGGACGTCCCAATTCAAAGGCTGCATCCTTGGAAGGTCGCATTTGAAGGCCGATTGCATCACCGCGGCTCGATGAAGGCTGTCCCAATTCAATTCTCCATCCTTCGAAGGCCGTATTCGAAGGCCGGTTGCGTCATCGCGCCGCGACGAAGGCTTCCCTGATTCAAAAGCGACGCCAAATGCACCCTTCGTTTCCCCGTGAAAAGAAGGATACATAAATGGACACTTAGCGGCCTATTCTACCCCATAAGTCATTGCGCGCCGTTGACGACAGCATTTATTTATTTATTTTTAAAGGCGGCCGAGACTAGAGATCGGTGGTGGACAGCAAATTCACATTTAAATGTAAGTATTATGTTTTCATTTACTCAAATAGCTAGCGAAACCAGAGTTAAATTTTCTTATAAACTTCTTCTTAACTCCTTCGTCACCATTGCGTGGCTTCATTTATCAGGTAGTTTTAGGCAAAACATAACGTTATTAGTTTAACGACCTATTTGTAATATTTGCACTTGTGTATTATAAGAAATATCACTCACCCAATAAAGCCCAAAACAATAAGAAAAGCAGTAGATAAGGCAATGGGGTTTCACTTTTATCTGTTTTTGTAGTGCTGTCATGCAAGCTATGTGGTTTTAACCAAATTTTAGTATACAGAAATATGATTTCTTAAGTATTTTGTATGCGTGTCTTGATGTGTCATATTTTGCAGTGTTAACAATGCACTTAAGATTGCTCCTCTGTGTTAAGTACCCTTTTCTGCTTTTTTAGAACAATTCAGGAAAAAATGGGTCTATATATATATATATATATATATATATATATATATATATATATATATATATAAAGAAAAGTAATACACACATCTTTGCTGAAATGTATTGTCCTGTTGTTGTTAACAAGCCATGGTTCATTTGCTCTGCCTTTAGGATTGCAAGTGTCCTGGGACAGGAGAGGGTGTGAGTGGGAAACCCACTGCTGAAGCTTGGCCCTGGTTTGTCCTCATGGATGAGATGTTGGGACAGAGGCATTGCACCAACCCCCCTGTCCTCATCGCCTCAATCCCTGAGGACAGACCAGGGCCGAGTTCAGTAGTGAGTGCCCACGGTGAGGAGGAGCCAGGGGCAGCAGCACCAGCACGAAGGCGGCGAGACAGGACGAGTTTTTGGACTTGATCAGAGAAGAAATGCAACTACAGAGGGAGGCAGAGGCGAGGAGTGCACAGGAAAGAAGGGAGAGGATGGACAGGCTGTTTTCTCTTCTTGAGAGAATGATTGAAAAATATATATATATTTTCTACATATTCTTGTTTAACTTTTTTCACTTTTATTTTTTAAAAGAAAAATTATGTACATTTATTTTTATGCAACTTTAATTGTGTAAATAAAAGAGAATGAATTGTTCTGGACATTGTTTATTTTTGTAATGACAGTAATACTTTCTGCATGAAACAAATTCTATACCTTTTTTTTTTCAAATAAAATTGGTAAATGAAAATCATTTGTTCTTTAGGCTACATTAAAGTACTTTTTCCAACTATTTACAAAATATGTTAAACATATAAAAATCAACATAAACATTTAATTTAACAATACATAAAATAAGAAAAAAATGATGTAGACTCTATTGAGCTGAGCTGCTGGACCGGGATGGGCTGCCCCTGGTAATGCCTCCTGCTGGTGGGACATCATCTGGGATGGTCTCCAGAGTGTTAAAGTGCATATTTCCACTATCCACTAAGTTGTCTACCAACAGGTTTGCAGGGCTGATTCAATCGACGGCTTTCTGAAAAAAGTACTTTTAATAACTACTGCATTTATATTAGGCTACTACTGCATTACTGCGTAGGATATGTTGCATTTTACTTCTGTATATTTTCAATATACAGTAATATCTGGTTGTTACATTATACTTTTGTGTAGTGTAATGTAATCACATTGTGATGTGAGGGAAAAAAGTACTTCAGGTTACTTCACATTTGTAAGTGAATACTTAACGAAATATGCAGTTCCGAAAATTAAAGTAACAAAATGTAGGCTTATTGTCACAATATTAACCAATTGTTGCTAACTACAGCAGCGTCCCATATCAAAGGGCGCATCTGAAGCGTTCGGACCAGTCTAGCCTACGAAGGATTGTTCTTGTCGCCTGGCAACCGTGACAGCTGCAGATGACGAGCGCGAGAAATACTGGACTTTTTATATTAAATTGGGTTTTGTATTCAAACAGGGCTAAACCGAAAATACATGATCCGGCAGCGCCGGGGCACACCATGACCTCCAGTAAAATATAAAACATAAAAATGACAATAGCCAATTCTGGCTCCATAGCTGTTTACTCAGTTATCAAAATGAATGATCAGGATAGCAGCTGTCCTCTCGCACCATTGCTTGGCGCCAGGAGCGGTGATCGGGAACACCTGGTTGCACAATTAGGAAATCCTAGGAAGGCTACATGGTGCGTCCTTCAGAGGACGCATAGGCTGCATCCTTGAAGTCTGCGTCCTTCGAAGGATGCAGCCTTCAACATTGGGACACAGCTACTGTCTGTACGCTGTCAAAACTATTCTGTTTTGTCAAAACTATATTCTGCTGGCAGGCTGTTAAGGCCAATTCACACCACATAGATAAACACCAACAAACACGTTTGTTGGGTTTTGTCTAATCAGGGTGTATGTGTGGTTGTCTTCGGTATCCAATTTGCAAAATAATTGGATGCAAAGTAGCTGCAAATGTATGAAACATATCGAACATGTTTACCATCTATTGTTGCAGAAAGGTATGTCCCGTTTATGACCTAAGGCCATATGATTTTGGTGATGTCCTATATATGCAACATTTTTAAATCCTTAAAACGTGTTTTTGCTTCGTTTTATCAGCCCTCAATACTAAGGCCCTGTTTACACCTGGTATAGATGAGGGAGACACATTCCCGTTTATACCTGGTGTTTTAATCCGTTTCTTTTGTCCACTTTCGACCACTTCTGTCCTGATTTCTTTGAGCAGAGGGTCTTTGAGCAGGTAAATGTATGGGTTTTTCAGATCTTTCGATCTAATGGACAAAATAAGCTTGTGCAATTCACATATGAACGTGACTGGAGACGACAGAAAATGTCTCGGTTACGTATGTTAGCCCTCGTTCCCTGAAGGAGGGAACGTAGACATGCGTCAGAGGAGACTGACAGAAATGGGATCTTCGCAGAGAGACCAATCTACTTTGAGAGAAATTAAACGAGACAATGCACATTGGCATGCGATAATGTCTTGCAGAACTGATGTTCCGCCAGACCCACTCAGTGAGAACACTGGAGAACACTGGGAAAGTGTACCCTTTCCAGAGGAAAGGGAACACTGCGGAAGCCATAACCTGCCCGAAGGGAGGGAACTTGGAAAATACACATATGGACTAGCCAAGAAGGGTAGTACAACATATGGAAGTCTCTGGGGTGGTTCCAGCCTAATCCTAGGGGGGAAGCGCACCGCAGAGACAGCAGAGCGGGCTCTGCCAAGGGAAAGACACTGGCTAGCCGACAGAGTAGCCGTACCGTGGAAGAATACACATATGGGGTCGCCGCAGGGACCACTAAATATGGACACCCAGCCTACTACAGGTTCCTCAGTGCATACGAGTGTCAGGCCTGGCGTCAGACGCTCCGTAACGTCTAACTGCCGCAGTGGTGACGGAGGAACTCAACAGGGTTAGATGTTCCTGAGGCATAGTACTGGAGCAAATAGTTGCCACTTGGGGCGAGTATACGGGAGGAGACCGGCTCTACACGAAGGCTATAGAATCTAGCGAACATGTTAGGTGTCGCCCAGCCCGCAGTTCTACAAATATCTGTTAGCGAGGTGCTTTGAGCCAGTGTCCAGGAGGAAGCAACACTTCTAGTTGAGTGTGCTCGCGACCTGAACGGGCAAGGCACGTCTTGGGATTGATACGCCAAGACAATAGCATCCACTATCCAGTGGGCTAACCTCTGCTTGGAGACAGCCTTTTCCTTCTGCTGGCCTCCGTAACAGATGAAGAGCTGGTCTGAGGTCCTGAAGCTTTGCGTTCTGTCCACATATAACCGCAAGGAGCGGACGGCACAGAGAAAAGCTAGGGCTGGGTCTGCCTCCTCCGAAGGCATTGCTTTAAGGTTCACTGCCTGGTCCCTGAAGGGCGTGGTAGGAACCTTGGGCACAAATCTGGGCCGGGGTCTCAAGATAACGTGAGAGTCAGCCGGGCTGAATTCTAGGCACGATTCATCGACCGAAAATGCTTGCAGGTCCCCTACCCTGTTGATGGAAGCCAGCGTAATCAGGAGCACTTTCTTTAGTGACAGGATATTTAGCTCATCATATTTAGCAGCGGTTTGAAAGGAGGTCTCTGCACCGCGCTGAGCACCATAGACAGGTACACCTATAGGTATAAAGGGGGGACGAGTCGGATTTAGCTCCCCTCAGGAACCTGATGATCAGGTCATGCTTTCCCAATGACTTACCTTCAACTGCATCGTGATGCGAGGCAATAGTGGCGTCATACACTTTGAGGGTGGAGGGAGACAGCCTTCGCTCCAACCCATCTTGCAGGAAGGAAAGCACAACTCTGATCGGGCATCTTTGGGGGTCTTCCCGGCAGGAAGAGCACCACTCAACGAATAGGTTCCACTTCAACGCATAGAGGCGCCTCGTAGAGGGGGCTCTAGTGGAAGTGATGGTGTCTACCACCGCCTGGAGTAGTTCACCTAGAACCTCTACATTCCGTCCAGGGACCAGACATGGAGTTTCCAGAGGTCTGGATGTGGGTGCCATAGGGTGCCCCGTCTCTGAGAAAGCAGGTCTTTCCTCAGAGGAATGGGCCAGGCAGGAGCTGTCGCGAGGAGTCCTAGTTCTGGGAAGCCTCTTAGGTCAGTAGGCAGATAGTAGACGGTCTTTTGTGGCTGTTCAAACACATTCGTCCACTACAACATTAAAGCAACGTATTACACTACTAAAACAATCCGATCGAATGCATTTTCGGCTACATCTGGAAGTGGTTAAAAGTGGACATTTTAGACCCTATTTACACCTATATTTAGCGTCATCCACTTGTGATCTGATTGACCAAAACACATCTTAATACCAGGTGTAAACAAGGCCTAAAACACTGCTTTTATTGGGTTTTCAAGTTATATTGACTTGGAGTCCTATTTTCTGTGTTAAAGTTTTCATGTTGCACTTCTCAGCAATAAAACAAACATCTCAAACACAAGATAAATCAGCTCATGTGGGAAGTATGTTCTTTTTCCTGTTTCTCATAAACCAGTGAAAGTGCTCATCTGTTTTGTTTGCTTTATTTGGATTTTCATTACGCTTTGTATTGCTAGAGAAACTGGCCTGTTATTAAAACAGTACCACACTGAGCATTGTGCTGCTTTTGATGAGACCACATTTTGATATTGAACACCAGCCACAAGTGTTCATTTATCAGCTTATGGTGCTGTTCTGCTGGAAAAGGGCTCGGTTGAGTGTTTAGTTCTCCAAGACAAAGACATGACAAATGAAGCGTGAATTGGTGCAGTCTGACACTACACTGTGAGAGATGTGGACGTTTGTTCCATTCAAACAGTTCGCAAAACACTTTTTTTTTTTTTTTTTCACTAAGCTTCCATTTATTGCATCCCTACACCATGCCAGAAATGACAGAATCAAACTTATCTATCAGATAATGTAGATTAGTTCATAAATACATGGTAGAAAATCATCTGCAAATAGTTGATGGAGTGCTATTGTGGAGTCTGAGGCAGATAGGCTTTATTTTGTTTAGCACATTTTCTATGTGTTATCATGTTTCCTTTCGATTGTGCCGGCAAATGCAATCCATTCTGAGTGATGGGGCCATCACTTCATCAGTGTTTTCTTCATTTCCCTTCACTCAAAACCAGTTTTATCCAGACAGGACACATAAGAAGAGTAATGACCGTCAGAGAGTTTTGTGCTATTTGAACATTTGTTAGCCCCTGCTTTATTATAGAGCACAGCTTAAGCGATAGGTTGAAGAAAAAGAAAAAAAAAACTCAAACCTGACCAACAGTCTTGTTCCATGGACCAAAACAAATGCTGCTTGTCTTGATTCATTAAATGCATTACCTAGAACAAATGGATAACAGCACACAAACTTGGTGAGGCGCTTCAGGTCAGTGAAAGAAATTTCATGTATTTATTGAACGTTCTGTCATGATAATAGCTTTTTGACCGATGTTTATGCCAAATAAATACCATATTTCTAACATTATGATATAATCTGATTAACTTGGATAAAGATGAGAGAAGATTAATTCAACAGTATTTATTTGCAGGTAGTATGATGTTTGATAAAAAAAAAAAAAAAAAACTGCATTTAATGGAGCCCAGAGCTCTGTGATAAAACAAGATTTCAGGTGTGTTATGTCAGGGTCTTATTACAGAACCATCGTTGAATATCCCACGCCAGAGTATCAGCTCATCAAACATCTCTGAGTCACTGGGCAGATGTTATCTCTCATTTTATGTAACATACCACATCAGGTAGAACACAACAAACTTTATTAAATCTGCTTTTAGTTTCAAACCATCTATGACAGGTCATAATTCAGCTGATATTCAAAAAGGGCTGCTCAGACATGGAAGCCGAAAGAATTAATATCTGGCCTTCCACCCATTTCATGTAATCACTAACATGAATCAGTAAGTAGAGTTATAGATTTTATAGTTTATCTTGTGTGACAGGTATAGCCAGCATTAGCTTCTTATCTGTATGCAGGTTTTGTCCGTTGACAGCTCATGTCGGCCCAGTAAGTCTCTCCACATTCCCATGACATAAACAGAGCACTCTCAGCGTTGCTCTGTAAAATGTAATTGAACTGGAGAGAAGGAAAGAATGCGTGCTGACATCTTGACCTCGGCTTTGATGTGAAGCGTGCGTTCTGTACCTGGGCTCAAGGTCCAGACACTTGTAACGGCCACGTGGCCAGACTTCTGCTGCTGATAAGCTTTTGTGCTGTTGACATAATTCTCTTGGCTGGACACAATGCAGTCAATGCCTTCTCTCTTACTCACGCTGTTATCATGCAAGAGCAGCGGGCTGTTTTCTGTCTGGCCAAATCAGACTTTTGTCCATTCCTGTTTTGCCAAAAGGCCTGGGGTGGGAGCATCAGTCTGAAGCAGAAAGAAACCGGGCAGGAAAAAGAAAGGCAGAAAAATTGGCCCAAAATTCTTTTTTTGAAGAGCTCTGACCACTAAGACACTTTAATCTCTCCAGGATTACTCATATATGAAGAGAAAATATGTATTTTACTTCTCCATAACCTGGTGTAAGCAGAGTGAAATGTATTCACTTGATCAGAAAAACATTAAAATTATTATTTTTTTAAAGGTTTTGAAGGCTAAACTGACCAAAAGCTCTTTTGTTGAAGAATTTGCGAGTGGTGTTTTTCTTTGCAAAACCCATCATTGCTAACCATGGTGGTTAGCCAGGTCAGGTGTGTTTAGCATTTCGCTATTGTGACGTGCCTCGAGACCCGTGCCACTTCAGCTCGTAATCTAACATTAAACACCTGCAGAGAACTGTAAAAAGACTTCCTCTGCTTTCCACAATGCCTTCATTGCTGTGTTGCGCTGATTTGTGTTTTAAATCATTTTTTGGAGCACGTTTTAATTTCTATTTGCAAGCCTGTCATTGTTGTTTGATTTGCCCTTTTCTGCTATTGTTCACCATGTTCCTTTCCGTTTAATTTTATACTATTGGTTGATATTATTGTGGAGCGGTATTTTCATTTAATTGTTATTTGGTAAAATCTTGCCATCGTTCTAATAAACACTTTTTTTGAGTTACTCTGAGTCTCGTTGTCTCCTTAAATTTTGAAGTGCAATTAACCTGGATGTTTAAGTCTTTTAAACTTAAATCACATTAAATTGACTTAAATTTTGTAAAACATAAAATAGTTGAAAAATGCTTAACTTATTTTGATGAGTTAAAGCAATGTAAAAACAAATGTTGTCAAATGTTGTCATAACTTGTTGATCATATAATTTTTTTATACAGTGGGTATTCTAAGTAGTTGCTGCTAGGGTGATCAGGGTATTTGCCAAGGCATTGAAATGCAGTTCTAGGGTGTTCTGGGTGTCTCTATTATAGTCTGGTCCCTCTTATAGAATTCTTGCTAAGTAAAATAATAGCACAACTCTGTTCAACAAGACGCTTGATTTGAGGAATCATTCAAGCAGACAAGTAACATGCTGAAGTTTAATACTTGGGGTTTGTTCAGATTATGAGCAATAGTGCTTAAAATGAAGTACATCACACTGAAAGGAATAAATATCTCTATAGCATAGCATATAGTATAGCAGCGTCTGTAATAAAGTTACAGTTTATGAAAAGATATTATAATCCAAAAAAAGCTGCACCAGCCAGAAAGGACCACAGGAGGGCTCTACTTTACATTGCCTTCCTCTTACTGGGGTCACACAAGGATCTCCCATTGAACAGGAGAGATCTGCCCCACAAATCCTCACTTCACACTGACCTTCACAGATCCTGAATGTTTTTTTGACAAATACGTCTAATCACGGTCTAATCCTGACAACTTGATTTTGTCATATGTGGTTTTAACATCACAGATCATCTCTATGTGTACTCTAGGCTTTTCCCCTGAAAATGCACCTTTTTCAAGAAAACAGGCACAGCACCTCCTTGGATCGCTTATTCCACTGGCTGAGCCAGGAAAACAACATAAAGCCCATTCTGTTAAACAATCACATGGCACACGTAATCTTGAAGCTCAGACAGTAGAGATCAAACTGCTGGCACAGAGATGCAAGGCTGCTCTAAATATGCTGGGTTTAGGAGCATTTCTGACAAAGTTCAGTATTCTTAGGTTATATTAGAAGTGCTTTATAATGACCACGGTATCAGTGTATTACATGCAGGATGCATTTAAAGACACATTTAAAATGTGTAGGTCTCTTCTGGGCTAGTATATAGATGTTTATGGTTAAATGTCTTTCAAGGTACACAAATGATCAGTTTTCAGCTTTCTGAGCATTATGACAACAATAGTTTAGTCGGTTACACTTTATTTTAAGGTGTCTTTGTTACACTGTAATTATACATTTAAGTACTACCTAAGTAATATTAAGTAACTACATGTATATAAGGTTAGGTTTGGTCTAGGGTTAGTTGTATGTAATAATGCATAATTTATAGTTAATACTAGGCCTATAGTAACTACATGTAACATATGTAACAATTCTACTGTAAATTCTTACTGTTTAGTCCTTTGCATATGATACTGCACTGATTGTTGTGAGGAACAGCCCCAAATTTGATAAGTGTTACCATCCAAACAATGGGACACTCAAATCCTACCCTCATCTACAGCTTTAATGTCAAATGGTATTGGCAGCAATCAGCTTACCAGCAGCGCCAGTAAACCAATGTGAAAGGGCCCTTTTGGTATCAGCATTCAGTCTCATTCGTTTTCTTGCCTGACAGAGATAGGCTGTTATTCTTCATTTAATTTCTGCACTGTCAAGCTGACTGTATGGCTGCAACCTTGGCCAGGTCTCTTGTAAACGAAATGTTAATCTCAATGAGACTTCCTGGTAAAATAAAGGTCTGGCATGAAGGAAGATTGGTTTACAAGCATCGATTTGAAGGACGATTACTTTCATGTTCCAACTGTACCTCATCACAGGGAATCTACACAAGGTATACAACTGCAGCTCTGCATCCACTATGGTTTAGATTAGGGGGTGTCCAATCCTGCTCCTGGAGGGCCACTGTCCTGCAGAGTTCAGCTCCAGCCCCAATTAAACACACCTGAACCAGCTAATCAAGGTCTTGTTGAGCCAAGTTGGAGCTAAACTCTGCAGGATAGTGGCCCTCCAGGACAGAGTTTAGAGGAATGGTTTAGTGGAATGCAAATCCAGCCTTATTTGGAAGACTGGCTGTGTGCCCCAAGAAGACAGAAAGCGGTCTACAACATCAGATTGCTTCAGAATATGTGAATGCTGAGTCTCGCTGTAAATGTGACAAAGAGTTGTCTGATTCCAGTCTCTTGCTATATACGCAACCCTTTCACAAACAAGATCCTACAGCTCCTTGCTCGTTTCCAGCTGGGAACAAGGCATATTACCTCAACTTTTAGGGATGCTGACTGCCGCCACATCTGTAATTACACTGGGCTTGATCCACCTCGGGCCTCTCCAGGGGTGGAACAACAGTTTGCGGTTAAACCCCACCAGACATCATCATCAGTTGTTTGTTGTCTTATTCCACTGTATTCAGACATTGACAAAATAGAATCACTGGGAGTTCCTGATGTCAGGTGTATCATGTGTCTGATAATAGTTCTAGTTCATAATCCTATTTGTAGCTATTTAAAGGGTGCAAGACATTTAAGACCAACCCACAACCCCCATTTTACTGGTGATGTACCAAGACTGAATTCTGAGCTAATGTGACTATTATCCTTTATCCTTAAGGCTCAGCCTACGTCACTACATGAATTTGTTGGTATATGATCTCGACTTATCGATCTGGCACTGTGATAATCCCCTGGTGCTTAGGTAGCGAATTCAACCACAGTTACCTATGTAACTAGTGATACAAAGTCAGATGATATAATACACATCACTCCTTAGGAAGGGGGGGGGGGTCGATTCTAAGATGCATCGCGATGCATACGTGAACGATTCTGAATCGATTCACAAAAGTCAAAAATAAATTTTCTAAAATAAAAAAAAAACGTGTTTTTTTTCTTTTCTTTCTAATAACGTAATATTGACGGAACACAAAAGGCGGAACTAAAGCGGACGGTCTGAGGCGTGCACATAACAGAGATGCGCGCATAACAGAGACGCATGATGGTTGAGCGCCAAATTCGAACGGCACTCTCTTCGTTAAAAGCTAACGTATGGAAAATTGGCAATTTCATTGTGACCTATTTAGTATTTTTTTGTATGAGAGCTGCTTTCTGTATAGTTTTCACATCAATATGCTGTAAACCGATCTGTTATACGTACGTTACACTGCCCTCCACAGTCACAGTGTGTATCAGTGCAATGCCAGTCACAAAAAGTTACATTTAGACGGTGCTCTCTGCAGATGTTCATTCACTTTTTTTTGTATCAGCTGTTTTTGATTGTGGTATACAGCAAACATTTCAAGTCATAACTCTTTATTATTTAGTTGTGTATAAGAGCGGCTTTGTATGTTAATTATTCAGAATATGCGTAAGGCCACAAGCATTATGTTTGTATGAGAGCTGCTGGTAAATAATTCTATATTTTTTAACGAAAACGTGATTTTGCTACAGCAAAATGTTTTAGTTTTTTTGTCTGAAGGATTATATTGCTCATTGGAAATAACAGGAGGATGTTGGTTAGAAGTCTATTATTAAATGCTAGAGATTCAGAATATGCTGAAGTTTGTAATCATTTACTACAAGTATTCTGCTAGTACAGGCACACATTTATTTTCCTGTTGGTTCTTTGCAAGGTTGGGACATATGCTGGCAAATGTAACCTTACTTCCATTTGTTTTATTAATAAAATTAACATAGGAAGTATTGGAAGTAAATTTTTTATGGGTCATCATAAATACTTTGCTTTAAAAGTACCAAGCGGTGATTGCAGTCAGGTACAAAGCACTGCACCATGTTGCTAACGTTATCATTAACCGCTTTCACACACGCACACAATATAAAATACACGATAAAATACACGATGATAAATATAAAATTCAATACACAATACCTATATAAAACACTATTATTTACACGATTACTACTGAAAGAACTGCTATTAACTGCACATTCACTGTATAAAATTCACTGGAGGAAAAAGTTCGCGTGGCCGTCGTCAGATTTGGAAGTCGCTCAAAAGGCTCTTTCGCGGTTGTGGCTTCAGTCGACTTCAGTGAGGCGCGGTGGTTTATGGGATGAGTAGTTCCTTCGCTCGGAAATGAAAATATGTACACAGTCTTGTACCTTTGACTTTTTTTGGATTTTCTCTTCGTTTTTTCACTCGAAATGATATGTTGTGCTTATGAGTTCAGCCGTAGCTGGTTATCCTCAGACATGCTCTAAAACTCTTTAGATACGGATTTTTTTCAGCTTGTTTACACTTAAAACAAGTGACAAGATCTGCAGTTAATCAAAACACACTTACATTAACTGAAAAACAGACAAAAATATACATTAAGAATGTGTTTGTATTATTTTATTTTTTTTGCAGTTGTGACTTGATCTTTTTGATAAAATAAAAAAAATTATCAAAAAGGTACCAGATAGAAGTTCATGTTAGTACACTGAAATTTTTTTTTATAAAATTATTAAGCATAATGAAATTTTGCTCATTTAAATCATTTAAATTTAGTTGTTGATTTTAATAAAATAATAAAATGCATTGGTTTTATGGGAATTACATGCGTTTTGAACCAAGCTATATGAATTAATTAAAGTCAGTAAAAAAAAAAAAAGTTGGTTCTCTATGCATGTGTGTAAATGCACAGATTCTTTCTTTACCGCCGTTTCCAGACAGCTTCATGCAGTGCGAGTGAGTTTGAATTGTATCATTCCATCAATTTGCACACTAAGTAATATTTCATATTATGTATCACTATTTATTACAATAAACCGTTTGTTGACTGTACAAAGAATATAAATTGCTCAGGTTCAGAACATGTCTTCCACAGACAATTTTCACAGTGACCAACCTTCACATAGGCCTACGTCGCACGCGCACATAATTTTACACATATTCCCAATTTTATGTCACGGAATGTACTTTTAAAATATTTTTCTTTATAAACTTCAAATATGGTGTTTGTTTGTAAAGATAGCTCCTTTAAAAATGGCTTCAACGTTTTCTGAGCTCCAGGCCGTCATCGGCCGTACCAGCCGAGAACAGTCCTTCAAGAATCTGCTGCGGCCTCTAATTTGTCTGTGGTGGTTACACGTGAGATATAAATAGTTTTGGACGGGTAATATTTTATCTTAATAATCTATTATTTGTTCTAGAGCAATTTGTTATGGAATAGAAAACGTGTTCTTTGTGAAAGGCCTCTAATCGTTACTTAAGAAAAACTTAAGTTGCAATTATGGGTTTAAAGCAATGAGGAATTGATTGTGCTTCCTTGTACTTTGTCAGTCAGCGACTGTGTTTGTGTGTTTTTGCGCAGTTGTATTTTATAATATGTAGAGAATTTCCAGAGTTTTTCCTATTGGTAAAGTTCACAATATAGCATTGGATTTCTGAATCTTTTTAGTGAAGTTAACAATAGGGATCCTGTAATTATGTACCTGAAATTATGATCCTGTGATTAATGCAAATATCTTTACTACTGAACCATCAGTTATTTTCGCTAGCTTTAATGGTGTGGTATGCATATATATTGAACTAACAATAATAATCATTGTGTGCTTGCTTTCATTTGAGGTGCTCTCTACACGCAGAGTTTCCAGCTTCACATTTTCAGCCCAGTCCCAGAGTTCTGTTCCAACAATTTTCACAGTAAGTAATATGTCATTATGGGGCATCATTCAATACAGTAAACACTCTGTTGACTGGTTACGGATGTTTGTTTTTTTTTTTTTTTTTTTTTTGTAGTATATAGGTTGACATTGTACGTGAAGTTGCAGAAGTTTTATTCCAACAATTCAGTAAGTAATGTTTCATTATGGGGCATCATTCAATACAGTAAACAATCTGTTGACTGATTAAATAAATAGTTAAATAAAATAAATAAATAGTTGACTGATTAAATAAATTGATAAATTAAATAAATAAACATTCATAGTGCTCTGGAAAAAAATAATTTTGTAAATTACTACCATGTAACCTGGATGACACACAACTGTTTGTTTTTTTGCAACCATTATATATCTTATAAGTTAAACTGCCCACTGTTTCTTCAGAATAAATCCTGCAGCTCTTGCTTTTTCAGCAGATTCTATGTATATTTTCAATACACTTTCAATACACAGAACACTTTCAAGGAGTGAGTCTGATTCTGAGATCAATCTTTTCACACTGACATACTCATAAACAGCTCTTACAAAGGTGTTCACCAATGCTCAAGAAGGCAACACGATGCATTAAGATTAGGGTAAATTGTACTTTGGTTTTCTCTTAAACATGAAAGTATATTCTGTAGCTTCTGATGCGCAGCACTAAATAATAATAATAATAAAAAAATGCCTTCTTGGGCATCAGTTAATGTTTGCACCCTTTTTAATAGTTGTGTATAAGTCCATCAGTTGTCTGTTGTGTAAAAAGTTAATTTAAAAATACTTTTGATTGTGTAGACTTGATAAACAGTTATGAATCAAAAAATAATGTCTAATAACAGTTTCTTTTTATTTAAATATAGGACAGTCAAAGAGATGACTTCTTGACTGACCTGACAAACCTCACTATGGGCAAAAAAGGAAGGAGGAGTTCTTGGAGACTATGACGATATTGGAGCTGTTGTTGACGGAGTAATGATTCTTGAGGAGATCAAATCCGTTGCACAAGCCTATGTGCTTAATTTGGCATACCCAAAAGAACTAAAAAACTACTATGAATTTCTTCAGAAAGTCCTTATGCAGATGGATTCTGAAAGACTCACCCCTAAAATTCTAGGACTGAAAAACAGTGTAAAGGGGGTCGCACACCGGACGAGAAACGAAGCGCAGCGCCACGTCTTTAATATTCGAACACATTATGCATGAGTGTACACACACCGGCGGCGCCCAGCAACAGCTCAGGATGTTGTTCAAAATCCTGCCGCACCACAGAGCGCCTTTTACATAGTTTTATACTGCATTTACATTTATTTGTCTCAAATCGTTGTTAATGTATATACTGACGACTTCATTCTGTGCTGCAATATACATTTAGTTTTACATTCATTTACAGAAATCAGCTGCTTGAATGAAAATTGCTGATGTTATCGGATTTTCAGGTGATATTCTCAATTCATTCAGTTAATGATCGCTCTGAGGTAAAGTGTTCAGACTGCAGACTTAGCAACGATTGTATTTAATTGTACAGTACAATCATAACATAGTACAGACTTTGGGCCCTATCTTGCACCAGGGTTATTATAGTTTTGCATTTTTCATCAGTTTTTATTTTTATTTCGTTTTGACTTTTTGTTTTCAAATTCAGTTTAGTTTTAATTAGTTTTTAAAGTGGGTTTGCTAGTTTAGTTTAGTTTAGTTTTTAGTTTTTGAAAATGCTTAGTTTTAGTTTAGTTTTTATTAGTTTTAGTGTTAGTTTTAGTCTTTTTTGTAATTTGGGTTATTTGTCAGGGACAATTTCAAAAAGGTCAGAAAAAGTATTGTGTAATAATAACTCAACAAAAACATCATACAATTTTAGAAAAAAATTCACACCTCATTGCAATTGCTTTACCTCTTACAAAATCCACACGCCATACCAAAAATCTACACATCTTCTAACGTTATACAGAATTCACACCCTATACAAATACCACAGCTGTACAATTTTCACACCCTATACTAAATTTACCCTTATACAGTCAATAGCCTACTCATCTGGATTGAAGCAGCAAACATTCAGTGTAAAAGTAAAAAAATGACATAACACACTATTTAATACAGCTTATTCTGTTTTGACATCGACAACCACAACCAAAAAGTGCATTTTACCTCAAACTTGCGACTAGTTAACTTTCTAAAGAAGGCGCAATCGCTTCTCGGGTCGACATTAACTGACAAAATTATATTCCGAATTTTCAATATTTTTATACCTTTTTAATGTGTGATTGTGTAAAGGTGTTCACGAGATAGAGATACCAACCTTTCGCGAACTTGCTTTCAACGTCGAACGAACACTCGTTCTCATGGAGATGCGGTGTGCACGGAGGGGAGGGGCTGTGTGTGTGTGTGTTTGTGTGTGCTCGCGCGCATGTGAGAGACGCATGGCGAAAGGAAATGCAGCTGAACGAATACGCTGCGTGTTTTAAATAGCGTTAAAAAATTAAAGACCTTGACAAAGACGAAAACTAAGGACATTTACTCTATAATTTTATTTTATTTTAGTTAGTTTTGCCAAACACACATTACAGTTTTAGTTAGTTATCGTTTTTTTGTAATGCCTCGTTTTTATTTTTATTTCAGTTAACGACAATGTTTTTTCCCACCTAGTTTTCGTTTTTTCGTTCGTTTTCGTTAACGATTATAACCTTGTCTTGCACCCAGCGCAATTGACTTTGTACACCGACGCATGTATCATTCCTATTTTGCACCCAACGCACAGCTGACTTTTCCCTCCACAGACGCACGTTGGTAAATTAGGGAATGAACTTGCGCTCCCGGGGGCGGTTCAGAGAAAAGAGGAGGCGTGTTCCAGCACAAACGTTCCCTGGTGCTATTTTGCAGTTTCAGAAAACAATTCCGCCACAGACCAGGAGAAACCTCGTCTAAAGTCAGTGGTGCGTTATTCAGATGCTATTTTAAGGGCGCATGCTTGGCCATAATGTAGCGTGTGCACAACGCACATACACTTTGCTTCTCTCATCTACACACAGACGCAGCAGTTCACATTTTTGCAAACCGTACATAATTACAAGGAAAAATATTCCACATGAGGGAAATCATTGTGGTGTCCAGAAAAAATAGGCATAAATCTAGCTTACACATTTACCCAAATTATTATACACCTGTTTAACCGTTACTAATTTGGGTGGGTTTCTCCATCCCCAATGTCACTTCTCTGTGTTTTACGGCCCTGACGAGAGCGTCGGTCTCCTCGGCTGTGAACCGCTCCTGCCGTGCGCCTGGCAAATCCGCCATTATAATAGTAAGCCGCCATGGAACAAGCGCGCCTGCTTTTAAAGGGAATGTGAGATGATGCTCTGATTGGTTTATTTCACGTTATGCCCAAACCACACCTATGAGTAATGTAGCTACTTCAGACCAACCCATTTTAGATTTGCGAGATCCGCCCACAAAGTTACTTGCGTTTCGCGTTTGATACTTGCGTTTCAGATCGTTAAAATAGGGCCCATTATCTTAATTCCATAATGTCCTTAAACATAACAATATTGCTGGCCATAAACTGAGAAAGTGCGCTGTGCTTCTCGTCCGGTGTGCGACCCCCTTAATAGTGTAATTTTGCAGCAGGCATGAATGTTCAGGCTTATCATGAAATTTGTTCAGATGTCACGGCCTGTACCTTGCACTTTATTTCCTTTCAACACCTCTATATTTATAGTTCAAAAGTAGCATTAAAAAATTACCATTGAAACTTCCATTGAAATTACAATTTGTTGCATGAAATGTAAACACTTTGTTTTTAGCAGTTTTAGCATTCATTTTTTAATGAATCACAAACAAATGTACTGATGCCTGTTACAATTATTATTATTTTTTCACGTGCAATGTTATTTAAGTCAGCACTTCTGTTTTTAACATTACTGGAGTTTTAGCACTTGTTTTAAGGATTCACAAACAAATGTACTGTAGCCTATTGCCACATAAGGGCAATGTTGAAATGCTGGATATTTATGTGGCCAATTGTACAATGAGAGTTTTAACATTTCTACAGAAAGGGTGTTGTACCCACAAAGAAACTGACTGTTATTAAACATGTTCGCTTTTTTTATTTTTATTTTTATGGCAGTCATTAAAGATAAGATTAAAACAAAGTCATTCTGTGTGTATTTGAAAGAAGTTTAACAACCTCTCATACTGTCAATTAAATACTGCTGTATATGTTTGACTAGTACATTAAGCTGGATAATTTTGAACACTCAAAATAAATAAATAAGAAATAAGTCATTTAAGTAGAAATAACAATTAAATAGGGGTGGAATTATAAAATGTTTTATACTAATAAAACTAAATAAAATTGATTAAGTTCAACTAAATGTGTTAAGTAGAAGTAACAATTAAAAAGGGGTGGAATTTAAAAAAAGATAAAATCAATTGAGTGCAACCACTTATGATAATTTTTTTTTTATTAATTTCAACGAATTATTTTTTTCAGTGTATTAATACATTTCTGTTTTCTCTCATTAATGTTTGGTTTTGAGGACATTTTTCATTACTTTTAATGTAGATATTAATGTACATTCATTTTGATGTTGTTTTGGGTTGCTTCACTATCCTTTATCACTGATTTATGATATATTGTAGTAGCATTTAATTAATTAATTAAATGTGTGTACGGCTTTAATTAATTCATTAATTATTAATTGTGTACATGTGTGTACGGCTTCAGATTTTTTAAAGTCGACTTTTAAGGTCACTGATGACGTCATTAATGAACGAATAAGCCTGAACCCTAAAGCTGAGACTTGAACGCGGGTTGCCTTGTGCACAGCTATGGCATATGACACAGTGCTGCCCACAAGGCTATTGCTCCTACATAACAGCTTATTTTTTATCAGTTCTTTTGTCTTTGGGTCGTTATATTTCTCACAGATGTTTGCTTGTTCTAAATCAGATACAGATAAAGTAGCACAGAAAATATTACATTTATATGTATGCATCAGTGAGAGAGTGATTTGCGTGTGAATTAATTCTACCGGAGAATGAATTTATTTGTCATTTTAACTGTTACTTGAAGGTGTTACGTGAAGGTTGAATTTACTTAGATCATAATCAATACCCTAGATTCTATAATGAGACTTTTTTTTCTTTCCATTTGATCTTAATATGTCCAATTAGACTTTTTTTTTTTTTATCAGGAAAGCAAGTGGGTTTCTTTGCATTGGGTATGTGTGTGTCAAGTAATGCTTTCCTTTGTTTTTACACTTACTTTTTTGCTCTTACAAGTGATTCTTATTAGAGGAAACTTTTGATTCATCCAACCTCGCACTGAATTGTGATGTAATGGGACACATTAAAATGAAATCCAGATGGTCACTTTTCTACCCAGATATTAAATACTGCATGTTACATGCATTCACAAACTTTAGAGTGAAATATAACTTGCATAGCATCATTAACTGCGCTTCTCAACAGTGCCTCGTAATGTACTCAAATTTCATTCAGGGGAATCAGAACATTTCAGAGCAAAAACCCTCAAGAACTAGAAACACTGGAGTGAAAGTAAAAGCTGTAAAAGAGCAGACATAAAAATGAGGAAGAAAAAAAACCATTTCCCAGGAGTTGAACAGGCTGCCTCTGGTAATCAAATACAAAGCTCTTGTTGTAGAACAGTTCTTGTGGTAACTGGCATTTGTCAGTGTTACTCTGGTATGTCTGGTTAATGTTGTGTGTGCTGGCACAGAGACTGTTCATAATGGGAACGGAGGGCATTTGGGATCGATCCAGGAAAACGACATCAACCCCTAATGTTCAGACTAAATTCGTTACTTTAAATCAAACAACCAGTGGTGATTTTAGCTTAATATTTGTACCAAGAAATCGATTCTGTTGCAGAGGGTCTAAATAATAGTCATGAAATGGTGCACAATCGTGTCTAAATGGTAAACAATAAGCGATGTTGAAAGAAACTGCAATTTGTAGTAAGCTAGCAGTGATCTGTTTGTTGAAAATCTGCATTTTTGTTTGACGCAGTCTGAAATTTTTGCAGACCCATCCAGGCACCACACAGGAAGGATGACGTGAAGTTTTACAAAAACAAAAATTAGATTCTTTGTTCACAAGCCACGGTCATGGCTGGTGAGACTTCTTCTTGGCGGTCTTTGTTAAATTGTCGTGAGCCAAAGGGTTCACCCAGATCCTTTCCGAATCACCAAAGACAAATATGCGTCATTACATCATGACGGATAAGAGGCCGTGGTACAGATTCCAACCACACCAAGACTACGTGGCATAAAATCTATTGTTGCTTCTGTAAAATATTCTAATAACTTTAGAACACTGAAAGCAAAAATGCAGCACAAAATAACAAAATAATCAAACATGTCTGATGTTATTGGTGCATTCCCGTCGTGTCAGAATTACTGTAATACGACATGACAAGTCTGAGATTTTTTCCTCGTGGAATTAGGAATTTTACAAGAACGTGAGCCCTTTTTACAATTCAGAATCACGTATTTATGGTAATTCCCGTATCATATTTACACAGCTATGGGGACCAATGAGATTTCATAGTGGGCGTAACCAAAATGATGTCACAGAAATAAAAACCGAGTGTGTGACAAAATGACTTGTCACTCCTCTTTTGTTGTGGCTGATTAAAATATAAACCCAGATTAACATGAAAGCGATTATTACTGTATGATGACAAAGTCAAGCTTTTGTATTAAATGATTAATCTACCATACTGTGGGATGAAATAGTTTATGTGAGTAAGCCCTAAGTCAATATACAGAAATATTTTCTAGTGTCTTCTGGAACTCAAGGTTGTTTTAATAACCATATTGACATGGAATCCGTGTAAAGTATTTATAAGTATCAATATCCCCAGGCATTTAAATTTGTCCTACATAGAGTTATGTGTTTGAGGAGCAAAAAAAAGCAAACAAGAAAGCAAAACAAATGAAATCATGAATTCACAGTCCATAGGGCTCTAAAAAGAACCAATGGGAAACCATAAATCATGTTTGGGAATTGCGGCATGAAATATCATGCGCTGTCCCATAAGACAGTCATAATTTGTAAGGATGAAATAAATTAGATAATAAACAGTGTCTTGTTGTATTGGCACATTTTCTGTACAAGCTGCCCAAAGTGTGTGTAATAAATCATAATAAACACGCAACACACAAGACTGCTGATGTTTATTAGAGCTGAAAAATAACAGGTAACACAAGTGCAATTTCAGGTCCACAGCAACTTAACAGACATGTATAAATAAATGTGAAGGAGATGTCTGTACAGTTGGTACTCATAAAAGTGAGTCAAAGCAAAAAGTTTCATATTTACAGAAACAAATAAAATCTGTGACTCATTCTTGAAGAACTCATTGCTGTTACTTGTAGTGTTAATGGCCAAAGAGAGAATGCTAAAGCAAGTGAAACCCTGTCCTGTTTATTATCGACATGTTCAGATGGAAATGTCTGGGGTTAACTATGGTCTTCCAATCAAACATTACATGTAAACATTACTGCCTTTGCTTGATTAGTCTAGCCACTTGGCTCAATTAAATTAGCTATTGAGTATCCTTAGAACATATTTATTTAAAAAAGGTAGCTTTAAGGCCTAAAACATACTCCTGCATATTATGCTGTCCTGCTTCTTGCATTATTGTGGTGGTAACAACCTACTGTAATCAAGGGGGTGATAGAGCTACCCTTCAGATAGCTATCTATAAACCTGTAACGCTCTGCCTAATCAAGGCAGTATACGCCACAAAATATTCGTTCTCGATCCTCTATGAAAGCGTTTGATAGAATTGCTCACAGTGTAAACAAAACAACTTCAAGTTCAAATGACAACCCAAAGTGTATTAAACAGAAAGCACCGAAAATCAATATATACAATATACACAAAAATGTATGTAAGTGTGTGTTCCAGTCCAGTGTTGTGTATATGTGTGTGCATTGAATCGGCCTCACCGGTAAGCCGTTTAAGTCCGGGCACACGATGAGGAACAGCGCTGTCCTGTGAAGAGATCTCTAAGGTGAAATAATCCAACAAGTATGTATCTCCTCAAAGAGTCAAACAGTCACAGTCAATGACAGCCGAGGGGCAGGGCCAACAAAACACCAGTGATTATTTAATATAAGAATGGCTGACATATATAACTCTTTAATTAGTTTAATAAGCCGCCTTATAAATAACCCCTTTATGTGGCCACGCTACATAAATACCCCATGGTATGTGGAGCGTGGGAAGGAGTCTCAATCTCAACACTGCAATAGTCATGTTCTCGCAATGAGAACATGAACTATCCACAAAAGCTGCTTCAGCATGCTGTAATCCCAAACACGACTACGTCGAACGTGAGCGACTGAAAGGGTCCCTGAAGAGGGAACGAGACGCTGTATCGAAACGCTGTGGGAACGCCTCTGCGTGATTGTGTCATGAAGCACGTATGAAATCAGTCCAATGGTGTCACGGAACGTCATGTGACGTCATCGACCAGGAAACTATAAAGCACACCTGAACCAAACAGCGTCAGCTTCTGATAGGCTTAAGCAAGTCGATCACGGGCATGCCGGGAGTATGGCAGGGTGACGCAGCGTCTCGTTCCCTCTTCAGGGAACTAGGGTTACATACGTAACCGAGGCGTTCCCTTTCAAGGGAACTCGAGCTGCGTTGAAATGATGTGGGAACGCTAATACCCAGGAAATCAATGCGCATATCTAGGTGAAAGCACCTGCGCCCCTGGATTGGTGGCCTCGACCACCCACTTGCTTATCCTCTGCTTAGATGCCGGGCACCCCTTTCTGGGTACCCCAAAGCAAACGGAACAGTGTTCAGACTTTATCCACAGTTCTGTGGACGTAAGCATCAAAGGCCCAAACTGGGAAGAACAGATAAAGTGTATCTTGGTCTGACGTCCGGAGGAGGACAGAAGGCCTGCAGTACTATAGGTCTTACAGGTCTTAGGAGTTAGTAGGAACCTTAGAAACGTAACCTGGTGTTACGATCCACCCAGTCTAGGATAAGGGAAAGCAACATTAAAGTAACTAAAATTTTAACAAAACAAATGGCTCCAAAAGTTACACCAAAAACAACAGAAATGTGGTACAACAAAATGTATTGATGTAACACAAGTAAGGAAGTTTAAAGTCCTCAGGAGTGGGGGAAAAGCCCAAAGAAAATACATAAACAAAATGCCTGTAGGGATCAAATCTGCACTTACCTTAAAGAAAGTAAAAGGAAATAAACAACAAAATAATTCCCTGACTCCCTCTCTTGTGTAAACAGGAGAAAATAATTACAAAAATAAAAAAGGGGCACCCACTCCCTAGAACTTCCAAGTTAGGTATATTTACAATATTTACAAGAGAAACAGAGAAAAAAAGGTTAACAGTTTTGGTTTCACAACAGCAAAAAGGTGTCTACTTCAACATAGCACTATTTAGGTAACAACAACCAACAACAACAAAAAATAAATAAAATTTGAAAGTTTTTAAATCAGTCACAACTGAACAGCAGCAATCTTTAGAAACAACCAACAAATTCAACCAGCAGTAAACAACAGGCCTCCTTTAATTGGAGATCAGTGAGGCTTTATACTCTTTTCCCTGAGAAGACCAATCCCCAAACGAGCCGTCATCAGTGGAGGAGGTCACCTTCACCTGGCACCTAGTGGTCTTAAACACAACATACAAAAAGAAATATATAAAATTAAATTACACCTCCACCCTAAAATTACAAACCAGAGGTTTGTATATAATACAAGACAGTACTCCCTTATACTTCACCATCATAAACATGAGACAGAGCATCCGCAACAACATTCTCAACTCCTTTCTTATAATGAATGTCTAGATTGAACTCCTGTACAATAAGCGACCGCCTCATCAAGCGCTGGTTTGAGTTAAACATACGTGACAAAAAAAACAAGGGATTGTGGTCCGTGTACAGCCTAAGGGGAGTACAGCTTCCAGCAACATACAGTATACTTCAAAATGCTGAAGAGCCAACAACAGAGATAGTGCTTCTTTCTTGATGGTACTATATTTTCTTTGACTCTTCGTAAACTTTTTAGAGAAGTAACCTACAGGGTTCAACAAGCTCCACAGGCACTGGCATCCACTTGCATTAACTTGAAAGGAAGTGAAAAGTTAGGAGCAGATAGCACTGGTGCATTACAAAGGAGTATCTTTGCAGAATTAAAGGCCTGTTCACATTCAGGACTCCACACAAATTTTCTGGATGTACTAAGTAGGTCTGTTAGTGGGGATACTACCAATGAAAAATTCTTACAGAACCCACGGTAATATCCAGTCATCCCCAGGAAGCGTCGGAGCTCTCTCTTGTTGGTTGGGGTGGAAAAATCAACAATGGCATACACTTTGGCCTCAACCGGCCTAACTTGCTCTTGTCGAATCATTTTACCAAGATAGGTGACCATAGCTTTAGCAAATTCACACTTCGCTAAGTTTAAGGTCAATGATGACTCAGCCAACCTGTTGAAAACTAGTTCCAAGCTATTTACGTGATCCTCCCAAGACACTGAGTAAATAACCAAGTCGTCCAGGTATACCTCACAATTGGTCACCCCTGACAAAACCCTCTGCATGAGGCGTTGGAAAGTTGCTGGCGCATTTCTCATCCCGAATGCCATAATAGGATATTGCAGGAAGTTATCAGGGGTGACAAATGCAGAGATCTCAGAGGCCCGTGAGGTCAAAGGCACCTGCCAATACCCCTTTAGGAGATCGAGCTTGGTAATAAAGCCTATTCGATCTACACAGTCCTCCATACATGGCAGGGGGAAGGAGTCTGGTTTCGTTACATCATTAACCCTACGGTAATCAATACAAAATCTTACCGTTGAGTCAGGTTTTGGAACTAAAATACAGGGTGAACTCCATGGGCTTTGACTGGGAAAGGCCAAACCATGTTGTAACAAATATTCTACTTCTTTTCTCATTAATTCACGCTTCATTGGGTTGAGCCGATATGGATGTTGCTTAATTGGCCTACACTCGCCCACATTGATATCATGTTTCAACACTGTGTCTGCGTCGGAACATCAGAAAATAAAGTAGGATACCTATGGATCAGATTTACAATATCCTCACACTGTGCCTTAGGAAGATACAAGACATATGATTTCAAATCACTCAAAATGGAGGAATTATTTAATCGCACTGCCAGGCCATGAGCGTCACTATCGGCCAAGCCATCATCCACAGGATTATACACAATTTGCTTAACACTAGTGGACAAAACAGATACAGGTTTTGGTATTGACTCTGGAGATACAGACCTTGCCACATAGGCTTTCAACATATTTATGTGACACAACCAGGTTTTTCTCTTACGATCTGGAGTACTAATCACATAGTCTGTGTCGCCAAGCTTTTTCTCCACAACATATGGGCCAGAAAATTTAGCCTGCAAAGCTGAGCCAGGAACAGGGAGGAGGACAAGCACCTTTTCACCCGGCTGAAAATTACGCACCACACTTTGCTTATCATAATTAGCTTTCATTTTAGACTGGGTTTTAACAAGATGTGCTTTTGCAACATCGCATGCCCTGTGCAGACATTCCTGAGAAGAACTGACAGTCTAACACTGACATGGGTGAAGTGGTCTTAGACAGTAACTGCTCACTCAACCACTTCAATGGTCCCCGAACTGTATGGCCAAAGACCAGTTCTGCAGGGCTGAAACCCAGTGACTCTTGAACTGTCTCTCTAATTGCAAACATGAGCAATGGCAATCCCTCTACCCAGTCTTTCCTTGCATCAAGACAATATGCACAAAGCATGGATTTTAAGGTTTGGTGAAACAAAGCTGATTTGCAGCTTGACAGCTGATGTTTCACCCCCAATTCTCGTAATACCTGTCTGAACACATGAGAAGTAAAATTGGTGCCTCTATTAGATTGGATTATTTTAGGTAATCCAAATGTAGAGCAAAATTTCACAAGCTCATTAACAATTACCTTAGCTTTAAGAGGACGTATAGGGACAGCCTCAGGATATCGTGTCGCAGCACACATCAGTGTTAGAATGTACTGATGACCTGACTTTGACTTGGGCAATGGACCCACACATAAGGAGTCTCTCAAAAGGCTCTCCAACAATAGGAATTGGTTGCAAAGGAGCAGGGGAAATAACCTGATTTGGTTTACCTGAGAGCTGACAAACATGACAGGAGCGAACAAAGCCTGACACAGCAGACTTCAAACCGGGCCAAAAGAAGTACCTTGAAATCCACCGGAAAGTCTTTGTGATGCCCAGATGACCAGACAAAGCATTTTCATGAGCCAACTTAAGAACTTGTCTACGATAACCTTGTGGAAGAACAATTTGGTAGCTTGCACCCCACTCATCCTCATCAGAATATTGTCGCTTCCACCTACGCATTAGCACATCCCTGTCCCAGAAATATCCTACTCTAGTTTTAGGACTTCTCTCACCAGCATAGGCAGCACTGATGCAGTTAGACAAAGTGGGATCAGACTTTTGTGCTATAACTAATTGTTCTCTACCAATTGTCAGAGGAATTTTCTCTACTTCAGTCAGGACATCAAGGTCAGATTTAAAAAGTTCAGGGTCAATAGACAGTTTGACTTCCACCGGCTCACTCTGAGGAATCAAGAACGAGTCTGAAAGTTCAACAACATTTACGTGCCTGAGCACGAGTCACAGCACAAATAGGAAAGATAGATGGAAACTGTTCTGAAATGTCACTTGGACCACAAGCAGTAGGCACATCCGTTACCACAGGACAGGGAAAAACCTTACCGCCAGCTAGATAATTTCCTAGAGTAAGACTTATCTCCTTCACTGGTAACTGAGAACAAACCGCTATCTTCACAGGTCCTCCAACAAGATCCGATTTTAAATGGACTTGGTGCAACGTAACTTTGACACAGCCCAACTCAATACCCTGTATTAAAACACTTGATGAGAAGGACAGAGTGCTCTCCAGAATCAATCATTTGGACAGGCTTGTATTTATATTGCAGTGAATTATTCAAATTAATCTTATAAGACAGCTGCTATTTTAGAATTATTCACGAGTTCACACTTACATATAATTTGAAGGGGTAAGGTTTAATGCGTATTTGGTGTGCTGTCCGGAGGGAGGGCTCCGAGCTCGGAGTTCGGCCCAAACCCAGAGTACTCCCCCCGTATGTAAGTGTTTAGGACTAGAAGCGTGGAGAAGGGGTGGTGGAGGGATGCTGCAAAACTGTCAATGGAATGAGGTGAGACTGCTGAGTATATATACACCTCTTACCATTGATTGCTGAGTGCTCTCCACTTGTGTTAATTATCTGAACGTGCTCCTCCCGAACCTTAATAAAATAAAACATCATTTCTACCTGTGTTTATTGGCCGGACATGTGGTTGAGTTCCCGTTTTACTCACGCGAGGGTTCTGTCGCGTAGCTCCAGGGAATCCCCCGTGACGTCAGTCGAATCAGCTGAATGACTTGACTTCCGTTTAAAGAAGACGAAAAACCGGCGTACAGTAGCAACATTTCGGTGCTCAAAGAGATTTGCGATCGATCGCTGGAATATATCTCCTATCAAGCTGTTCCAGACTGTGACTGGAAAATCATTGTGGAATTATCATTAGGGGAGAACGGGGTAATGTGAGACATCAGGTAATGTGAGACACCCCCTGTATCTAGGCAATGGAACACATTTGTCAATTCACTTGCTGATGCTAATCCATCCACTGCGCATGGTCCACATGGATGTGCCTCGCCAGCTGACTCAGATGTGCCACGTGTTCCCAGCCAACCTGGATATGTGTCTCCTCGTGAAATCCTACCACTTCCCAAATGTCCCCCCAGAACACAAACCAAACGAAAGCGTGTGAAGACAGCCATCCTAACTGATACTCCTGAGAAGCAGGCAATTGAAAAGGCTTATAAAGAAAGACAAAAGAAACTGGCAGGGAAAAAGCAAAATAGTAAAGAAAAGGGAAAACCGAAAAAGAAAGCAACCAAAAAGAAAATCATAGTTAGCAGCTCTGAGGAGAGTGATGTCCCTGTCCCAATTGATAATGTGTCTGACGAAGAGAGCTCTGAGGATGAGAGAAGTGATCCAGGAAACACAGATCTGTCCGTGGGTGACTTTGTCATAGTTAAAGCTGAAAGTTGAGGATGACGAAATACTTGCACAATTTCTCAGAAGAATCCAGGGAAACACGAAAGAGTGGGAGAGACCCACGTTTGCTATAAAGGAAAATGATGTGGCACATGTTCCTAAAAGTGATGTGGTGAAGAAGCTGCCTCAACCTAAACGGCCTGGAGGAACCACACGGAGAGAGCAACTCCTCATCTTTCCCTGAACCTTCAGGGCTGGAATGTAGAGTAAGCCTACAGTAGTTGTAGAGTATGAGAGTAGGCTAATGTTCTAATCCAGGTGGGTTGTGTTCTGAGTCCCAGGCTGTTCTAGCTGGGTCTGATTGTCCTGTGTTCTGACCCCCAGACTGTGTTCTAATCTAACTGGTTCTATCTGTCATTTGAATGATAATTAAAATATTTTGAATTATATTAGCCTATGTTGTATTCGATTTTGTTCAGAGTGTGCTTAACTGACCAATTCCCATGATTCTGTTACTAGTCTGACATTAGTTCTGGAATGTGTGGTTGTCAAGCTAGCTGTCAGGATTCTAACTGTTACAATGTGTTTTTTTATGGTAGTTTCAGAGTGGAAAAAGTAAGTGGATCAGTTTACCCCCAGCTGGTTCACTTTACCCCCTTGATTTCTCTGGTCGGTCTCAGTTTACCCCTAAGCTGGGGTAAAGTGAGACACAAGACCACTTTTTAAAAAACAATCATATTTTCACTGCCCTTCGTCCTGAATACATTCCGATAATTTCCATTGCTAGGAAACATCCTGAATTAATGGGAAATGTGTAAATTTTACTGCTATATCATTTTAGCTTGCTTAGAGGGGAGCAAATGTAAAAAATGTCTCGCTTTACCCCACTCTCCCCTACTTTGTTGGATTTTTTGCCTTTGGGATTTCGTCACAGGACAGCGTTGCTTCACATCGAGCTCCCGGACTTAAACGAATTAGCCGGTGAGGCCAATTCAACACACACACACACACACACACACACACACACTTACAGTACATTGTACGGGACTAATACGAACAATCCCTCCTCTCTTACATATATTACAACTTTTTTCTTGTTTTTCTTTGTATGAGATGTGTATGTATATTTCTTGGTACAGCTTGGTGTTTTTTTTTCTTCTACTTATTGTAAATATACTTGGGGTTTTAAACCGAGTTGATGTTATCCAAGCGTTCTTTTTGATAAACATTCAAACATAAGTTTAAAGAAGGGTCAAGACAGTAAAGTTTTTGTGTATCATCACCTATAATCTAGGCTGAGCGTTACAGGCTTATAGTCCGAATCAGCAGAAACACAGAGCCGGTCAAGATGAAAGGTTCATATACCTTGGACTCAGGTGGAGAATCAAAAATGGACACACTCTGAACAAACGCTACACTTTTAGTCTTGGCAGCAGGGTTTTTCTGTTTCCAGGCCTTGCACTCAGAAATTAAATGGCCAGGGTCAAGACAATAAAAGCATACACGCCAGTCTCCATTTAGTTTAGCAACAGGGTTACGACCACTAGCGACCGGCATGTCATTTCTGTTCGTATGAGAAAAAGTTTTAGGCCTGCCTCTCTCCCTACTCTCATCCCTAAAAGACAGATTCCTAGTTGGACGTGGTGAAGAAAACACATGTTTGTGTGTCAACACAAATACATCACAAATAACTGCCGCATCCTGCAGAGAAATTACCCTTTTTTCATTCAAGTGAACAACTATTTTCTCTGGGATGGGATTCAACTCTTGAAATCTTCCAACAAAAGTAATTCCTGCAGCTGTTCAAACCTACTAACTTTGCTAGATAGACACCATTTGTCAAAGTGAGTCTTCTTTTCTCTAGCAAACTCTACAAATGTCTGATTGACTGTTTTTGACAAATTTCAAAACTTCTGGCGATAGGCCTCAGGCACAATCTCATAGGTTCGGAGTACTGCAGATTTAACAATGTCGTAGTCTAAAGACTGCTCTATGGGCAAAGCTGCGGAAACCTCCTGGGGCTTCCCTACCAAACTGCATTGCAGTAACAAGTCCCACATCTCCTTTGGCCACCTCAAATTAGCAGCCACTCGTTCAAATGCGGTGAAATAGGAGTCTACTTCACTCTCACGAAATTTTGGCACTAACGCAATGTGTTTACTTACATCAAAGCATAAATGTGAATCTGACATTGAACGAGCAGGACTTTGCACAGGAGAAGTGCCAGAGGGAGCTCTAGATCGTGGCAATGGAACAGGCTTAATCTTCATTTGTAAATCTAGTTCCTGTAAATCTAGCTGCCGCAATCTAATATCATGATCAGCTTGTACTTCAATAGCCCGAAGCCGGATTCTTTGAGCCTCACACTCTACGAGGCGCCTCTATGCATTGAAGTGGAACCTGTTCGTTGAGTGGTGTTCTTCTCACCAGGAGAACCCCCAAACTTGCTCGATCAGGGCAGTGCTTTCCTTCCTGCAAGCTGGGTAGGAGTGATGGCTGTCTCCCTCCACACTTAAAGTGTATGTTGCCGCTATTGCTGCACATCACAATGCAGTTGAGGTAAGTCGCTGGGAAAGCACGACCTGATCGTCAGGTTCCTGAAGGAGGGAACGGCAGATGTTACGTCCTGTCGCCACGGTTGCTGACCATCGATGTATGGCTGAACACGTCTCGGCTCCTCAGCATAAAACCAATATGTGACGCACCTGCTGCTCGTTATATGTTCTCGCTTCAAGCAGAGCAGCTGATGCAATGTGCATTGGCTCGTTTTAATACTCTCGATGTAGATCGGCCTCTCAAGGCGATCCCAATTACGTCGGCACGTTGACATAACGTCTCCCGTTCCCTCCTTCAGGAAACGAGGGTTACATACATCCTGACCAATTTTGCCCAGTGGCCTCTGTCCATCATCGCCTCCTAATCATCCCCATATATATATATTTTAATTGGCTTCATCACTCTGTCTCCTCTCCACCAATAAGCTGGTGTGTGGTGGGCATTCTGGCGCAATATGGCTGCCGTCAAATTATCCAGTTGGATGCTGCACATTGGTGGTGGTTAAGGAGATTCCCCCTTCCATGTAAAGTGCTTTGAGTGCCGAGAAAAGCGCTATATAAATGTATTGAATTATTATTATTATTATTATACGTAACCGAGACGATTTATTTGTTTTACAGTACCACAGCAAAAATAGCCCTTTTGGAAAATCCTATCTTAAGATGTTTAAGCTGGTTCTTGGAACATGATCAACTAGCTAATAGCAAGGGGTGCCTTTCCCAAAAGCATTGTTAGCTAACTCTGGTCACAAATTCTGTTAAATTGTGTTAGTAATAACGGAACTTGTGACCATATTTGGCTTTGGGAAACACACCCCAGCTTGGTCAATATAGGGTTTTTAGTTTAACCAAGCTGGTTATTAGCTTGTTGACCAGTTACGATATTCCTAAACACAGCTAGTTGCATAAGCTGGTTTTTCCAACAAAAAAAGTGCTGTCTATGAGGCTGTGATAAGTAAAATCCTAAAATTATGGGGAAATGGCTGTGCAGTGGTCATTGTAGTAGTGGATACAATGACCGCCAGAGTGGAGGATTGCTGGGGAAAGTGAATCAAAACCTCATTGTGGTGTGAGAATTGAGCTGATGGTGGTGCTCAAGCAAAATATCTGCCTGTGAAGCAAACATGGCTTGCAAAATCCCCAGAATGTGTCTGTGAAATTTCAGCTGAAAATACCCCCAGATCATTTATTATAGCTTGTAAAATTTGCCCCTTTTTGGGTGTGAGCAAAAACGCGACGTTTTTGTCTGTGTCCCTTTAAATGCAAATGAGCTTCTGCGCCCCACCCCCGTTCAGAAGACGCCCGATCCTTTACGCAAGCTTCGGGTACTCCGGCAATAACAAAACACGAGTCTCACTCATCCAAAATCTCAGAAATAACCAGTTGTAAGTGCAGCCTTACAGAGAGACTCAGGAAGGTGTTCAACTTTTAGACACACCTGGACATTTCTGAACGGTTAATGGATACTTATGTAGTTGTGGAGTTACATTGATTCATCTCATCGACTTCCATGTACCATCACATTTAACTTTTACACAAGTTGACACAGTTCCCTGAGGTCTTTGTAAGACAGTTGTGACAATTTTTGGTCAAATAACGTTCTGTGCTGATCTGTGCAGCAACAACAGAACAGTTTGCATGCTGTGGTGAGTAAGAACTGGTCAGAACTTTGCTACATTGATCAGCCATCTGCATTTTTCTGTGGAGTCCTCTTTTGCCAGGGTTAGGGGTGATGAAAGGAGCGAGGACTCAAATCACAGAAGAATAATGGGCTTTATTAATAAAAAAATAAAAACAAAACAAACAAAAACTACCCCAAGTGGGAAGACTTGACTTAAGAGTAGACAAGCAACTGGTACACATACGACGACGATCTGGCACAGGACTGCAAACACAAGGAGAATAAATAGGGAGGAAACAAGGCAGGTAACAAAGGAGGACGGTAACAAGGCAGGTAACAAATGAACCAATAATCAGGTAACAAGATGGGCAGGGCTAGACAATTGACAGGAGAGCACATGACACAAGGAAACACACATGACAAGCCATATACTTACACATGACAAACATGACAAAAACATGACAACATGACAAAAACACGAGCACATGGCCAGCAAACACAATCACAAGCCATGTGCTCAAAACAAGATATGAACACACAACTAATGAGAACTCATAAGCCACTTGTTCACATCGAACATGACCACACACAGCCAGTGTAAAACACAAGCTACGTGCTTCACAGCACAAGACAAAACATGACATGAAAGCCGATGTAAACACGAACCACATGCTACACAAAACACAACACAGACAGAAGAGAGTACAGCCTGAGCGAACTCAAAACCGCACGCTTCCATAAGACAGAGTATCCTCAAGACAGAATACAAACACGCGGAGCATGAGTTTCCGAATCCCGACACACCACCGTACCAAATTAGACCGAAGTGCCGGGATCCAAACACCATGCCCCGCACATGAAACAAGGCACACAGAAAAAGTGTTACATGTCAGCCCTCTTTTAGTCTAGGGGTATTAGGCATAGCAGTAACAAATTGACCCTGACATTACAAATTACAATCACATAAGATGTTATATAGCCTGCTAAGCATATTATTTTGGAAATATCAAATGTGTCTATATCATATTAACAGTGTCGGGTGTGATCTACAAGACATGGGTACAGGAGAGATGGCAACAGAATCATTAATGGAGGATACCACTACAGGGGAGAGCACTCTGGTCACTGAAATGGGTATGTGTTTTGTTTTTTGTTAGTGATGTCTAACTGCACAGGGCTGGTAGGAAATGCTCAAAAAAGAACCAGTCTAGTTTAGATTTAATTTCCCCCCACATTTCTGCATCAAATTGAATGCGTTCCAGATTGTAGTCATTGTCACATTTCACAAAAAAGTCACACCATGGCATCCCAGTTATTCCCATCTGTCCTATAACTTGGTAATAGTACTCATGATTACGTTTGAGACGGTATGTGTCACCACTGTGCTTTTGGAGGTATTTACAACCTGTGTAGCTGTACTGGTCTGGGTTGCGTTTCCCGAAAGCATCGTTGGCCAACTATGGTCGCAAGTTCCGTCGTTACCAATAGAGTTCAATGGACATTGCGATGAACTTGCGACCTAGTTGGCCAACGATGCTTTCGGGAAACGCACCCCTGGGCACTTTATTTCTAAAAGTCCATAGCTTTTGTCACAGCCACGCTGAAGGACTTTCCTGTCAGGAGGTGTACCTAAATGGCGGGTGTTGGGATTGACGACAAAGCCACACATGTACACTTGATTTCCTGTGACCCCTGTGTATTGGGCTGCAGCAACTGGCTCAAGCTCCAGGCCTCTCTTCATTGCTGAGGTTTACAGTGTCTTCTTCCTCAGCATGCTGGTGGCAAGCTGCTTGTAGTCTGCTTTCCTGGAGTATACTCTCTTGAAAGAGGAAGTAAGACGGTGAGAACGGACACAATGCCAGATGTTGTTGATGCTCTGTTGTCTGGTTTGTTTCTCCAGTGCCTCAGATTCAGACCTTGAGACCATCATGGTATTATAGCATTTCATCTGATCTTTTGTTAGGACCGTGGTGAAAGTGCTTGGCTGTGGTGGCAAAGGGAATACTGGAAAATCATCAGTAGGGTTTGATAGGGAGGATCTTGGCAAAGTGTTGTCCAATAATGGGAGCTACACACACAAGAAAGAAGAAAAAAGTATATTGCAATGTTTTTTAGTTATTTACACTTTATGTCCTGTGTTAATAAAACACTAGTTCATTTCATTCTTATGTTTACAGAGTGCACAGATGACCAACCCCAGATGAAAGAAAAACAGGAGGAACTGGAACGACTGAAGACTCTTCTTGCTTAAAAAGAAAAAGAAAAAGACTTGCTAAGGGCGAAAATACAAACTTGTCAGGCTCCTTACCCACTAACAGCCGAGGTGATAAATAACAGCAGTGTCCCTAACTACTTCCGATACTGCACTGGGTTCACTTACGATGAGTTTAACAAACTGTGTACATTTTTCAGACTACCAGATAACGACACAGTACCACAAACACACATCCCCTTAACATATGAGAAATTGAACAGGCACATCCGGCATATGCCTTTACGTCAACAATTTCTACTTGTACTTATGAGACTAAGACAAAACTTCGACCTCAAAGAGCTAGCTTTCAAATTTCAAATTGATATGCAAAGTGTTAGCACTTTATTTAGTTCATGGATTGACTTCATGTATGGTAGGCTAGGTAATGTGTCTGTTTGGCCACACAGGGACATAATCACAGAAAACATGCCAGGCAACTACAAATCAGAGTTTCCAACAACTTTTGCTATTCTTGATTGCACAGAGATAAAGATAGAGAAACCCAGCACACTGTTAGTGCAAAGTCAGACTTATTCTAACTACAAGTCTACTAACACACTTAAGTCTCTGATAGTCTGTGATCCTCGTGGCTCCATTATGTTTGCATCTACACTTTACACAGGATCCATTTCTGACCAAGAGCTATTCAGACAGTGCAAAATCAAAGATTTACTGAAAGGTCTTCTTCAGTGTGGCTACCTTAAGAAAGGTGATGGGCTCATGGTGGATAAGGGGTTTCCCATTGAGAAAGATGTGAAGGAGCTTGACCTTAATCTAAACATTCCACCATTTGCAAAGTCAAATCTTCAAATGCCAGTCCCAGATGTTGAGATGACATAGAAAATAGCCAAACACAGAGTGCATGTAGAAAGAGCAATAGCCAAAGTCAAAAAATGTAAGATCGTATCTGGTAGGATCCCTAATTCCATGTTAGGAAATATAAACCAGATATGGTTTGTGGTGTGTATGTTGTCTAATTTCCAGCAGCACATTATTCGGGCATAGGCTGCTAAAGAAACCACATAGGGACAGCAAAGTGCTGCAGTTAACTCATGTGGCCATGATTTCTGTCTGCCTGTTACACAAGTTATTAGAATGAATAAAATGTATTATGTATAATGTATTAACTAACATGAACTAACAATTAGCAATACATTTGTTACTGTATTAGTTAATCTTTGTTAATAAAAATGCAAGCTATTCATTGTTTTTCATGTTAGTTCACAGTGCATTAACTAATACAAATCTTGATTTTGAATAATGTATAAGTAAATGTTTAAATTAACATTAAGATTAATAAATGCTGTATAAGTATTGTTCATTCTTAGTTCGAATTTTTGTTACATTGTGAATGTTTTTATTTTGTAATGAACTGTGGCTGCCTGCAAATGATAATAAATTCATCTTAATCTGTATCAAGTTTTAATCTGTCACTGCTTTACCTGGTAGCTCAAACCACTTCCAAGAGGGTACATTTCCTGACCTACTTCTACATCTATTCGTGGTCTGTTTGCTATGTAGCTCATAGTAGTGATGGGGACGAGACCGCCTATGCCGAGTCCGAGTCAAGACCGAGTCTTTGAAGGGTCGAGTCCGAGTCGAGACCGAGTCCGTTGGTTTTCAAATTCAGTCGAGTCCGAGTCAAGACCGAGTCTTTGAAGGGTCGAGTCCGAGTCGAGACCGAGTCCGTTGGTTAACATGGGAGGATTTGAACTTGAAACACGGAGTGTACTGACGCCATGGTTAAAACAACATTGCTTATGTTTGTTCATGTTTATTTGAGGCTATAAATTAATTGGAAGATCGGTTCACGAGCAGCTTTAACTGATGCTCTACAGCGATCTGTCACGGCACATTTAAGAGCCACAAAACGGTATTTATTGTTTAAATTTCTTTTAAAAAATGACCAAATTTGAAAGGCAAGACTTTGTTTAATATGTTTAATATCAAAAGTAACCGAAAAGTAACCTGGTCTGTCCTGTCTGTCAGCGTGTTGTCAGTCTCCTCTCTGCTCCGCGATGTATTTTTCACTGCGTGAGAACATGGTGTGGCGTGAGAACGGTGTAGCTTGTCGGACATAGCGACAGTAACTAAGGGGGGCGGGTCTTTGCGATGTATTCTAGTGGACTAGTGATGGGACGAGACCGCCTATGCCGAGTCCGAGTCAAGACCGAGTCTTTGAAGGGTCGAGTCCGAGTCAAGACCGAGTCTTTGTAAGAACAAGTCCGAGTCGAGTCCGAGAAAGCAGAAATCGGTCTCGAGACCGGACTCGAGTCCGAGACCGGACTCGAGTACTACATCACTAGCTCATAGGTGTCCCTGTCAATCCTCTCAGTAACTCCAAATCCTCATCTGTCACCTCAGACAAGGCTCTGCAATATACAAAATTCATGTCTACTTGTATCATAAAAGTCCAGATTACTGGTGCTCTAACGCCGCAGTAAGTTATTAGTTTATCAAATTTGGTATTTCTATCCGTATTTATAAAGCATAAAAAACTACTCACCTGTCTTTGCTGTAGTGACAGAAGATGGGTTTCCGTTTTCGGTCCGTCTTCGCCTTCGCCACCACAACAGCTGTTACGGGTAGCTGTGTTATTTTTTTGCCTCTTGGTTTATGCCACTGTTGTGGCAGGCTTGTGGAGGACTGGGCTGACACACTGTTAATATTTTGGGCTTTACATAGGTCCAGGGTATAGATAAGACCAACGACATGGGCGCAGAAACCTGTGGAGCTAACCACACGTTGTGTCGTTACAGCACACTACTAATGTTACGGTAGTTAGCTAACACTTTGCTAGAATGACTTACTGAATGTGACGTTATAAATGTATACTGCTTTTGCTTTTTAATGATTTTAATAGTGAATAGATAGTTATATACCCAGCTTTACAGGAACAGTGTTGTTCTTTAATGTTATTATCCTCAGTCTCAATCGCCAGGTGATGCGGTGGTTCACTTTTTCCTGTGACCTGGGGCCTGTTTCAGAAAGGAGGTTCAACCAACTCTGAGTTAAAACTTGAACTCTGAGTTGACTTACCCTGAGATGGGAAACTCTGAGTTTTCGGTTACAGAACAGCTGAACTGAGTTAGTTCAATCAACTCTGAGTTGACCTACTCAGAGTTTAGCGCATGCACCACAACTATAAAAAGGCATTATCAATGGAGCGCAGATATTATGAGTCACCATGGCAACAGCGCCAGACAAAAAGAGGTCTTCATATTTCTCACCAGTACGAACATTATTACTGTAATTTTACAGCATTAGAACATTAATACTGTAATTTAATTAAAGGGATTACTCTTAATTCTTCTGTAATTTAAAGTAAAATCTGATGTAATTGCATTAGACTTTAGAACAATTCTGTATATTTAACATACATTTTTAAAAGGTATATTTTTAATGTAACCTTCTCCCTCTACACACTTTGGTCAATTCAAGAATAATTCATGCAATTGTATATTGTTTATTTGAAAGCATTAAAAGTGCTGTTTCTTGTCTCTCCTTGTATTGTTCAAGTGGTTGAGGTAAACCAATGCTTTCTAAAGATAGTCATTATTACATTAATCTAATTACACTGTTGAAGATGTCATTTGTAGTTAGTAATACAAGTAACTTACCCAACTGTTATAATATCAGAGGTGAAAGAAACAGTATGTTATTCAACCTAATTTTAATTTTCATGTATAGGTGCAATCCTGCAGGTATTAAAAGAACATGGCAGCTGCATAAAATTAAATATAAAAACATAATTCAATCAAGTAAGGCTTGAGCATATCATGGGTGTAGGCTACCTGACTTTACAAACATTTGACATATTAAATAACTAAATAGCATCCAGTGTCTAGCAGTGCAGCAGCATTTTTGGTTGAGGGAATTCCTGGAGGGACTTCAGAGCCAGTCACTCCCGAAGATCCAAGGGCCTTCAGAAAATGTAAGAGGTTTACATGTGTTATTTTTTATATAGGCTATTTTTGATATTTCCATTTATTTTACTTTGGGTTGGGTTTTTTGTTGGTCCCAACAGATTCTGATGGTAATATCTGTCTTTTGGAGCCTCCTGTCCCAACAGAACCCCAGGCAGTTGTAAGTTGCCAACTCAATACACCAGAAATGATGACAAATAGTGTTATAAAGCGTACTCAATCAAATGCTCATCTTCACAGGACGATGGGGATAAAGAGTTTCTGCTGCCACAGAGAGGCCTACTGAGGTGATGTTAATATTATGTGTCTACACATCAAACAAGCTACACAATCAGATTTTTTCACATTTTTATGTGGATAATCTAAGTTTAAATCTAAGTATAAACAGGTATTCTTATCTCTCCCTCCCTCAGAGTGTGGAAGAACAGCAGGAGGACGGTCCATCAACTTCTGGTGCACAGATGAACACAGTTCAGTGATTTCCAGTAAATGCCACAGTTTAATTCTGTAGAATTTGTTTAGAACTACATTATGTAACTCTAATCTACTACTGTATTTTCAGTTGCCAGTTAAGGAGTTATATAGACTTCATCTTATTTAAAAAAAAATATATAGAAAAAAACTGCAGTAAAAATAGCAATATTTTATTTATTAATAAAAGATTAATTTTATTAATAAAAATGTACTGAAAGAATGAATAAGGTGTTTAAACACACTTCCTATTTAAAAAAGGGGAGGAGACCAATAGAAACTCTGGGTTTACCGAAGAAAACCTGCTCCCGACCAGGTTAGGTTCACAGAGTAAGTTACCATGGTAACTGACTCTGAGTATAAGTTACCTCTCTTTCAGAAACGGGCTTGACTTACTCTGCTTTCTCAGGTTTAACATACCTCCCATTCTGAAACAGAAAACCCAGAGTTTCCCTCATTTCAGGGTTAACATACTCAGAGTTTTCACTTAACCTCCTTTCTGAAACAGGCCCCTGTAGGCTATAGCTTTAATATTTATTTTGTTTTCATTTCGAGTCACGTTCACGTCCTGAATATATCCCTCGAAAGTAAATTGCAGACCTTTCTGTCTGCTTCTGTCTGAAATCAAGTAATTTTTCCAGAAATTATTTACAATTTCCCCAGGGAGTGTACAAATTGACAGCGGGAGCGCCATGGCAGGAACCGGTAGCTTGTCGGGCATAGCGACAGTAACTAAGGGGGGCGGGACTTTGCGAAGGGTGAATTATGGAGAGAGAGCACAGGAACGTCTTGTCTCCAGCCCCAGTAACACACATCCAGAACAAATGAACTTAAGCTGGTGTTTATTGAATCAAAAGAAGAATGTAAATGGAAACATAAGCTTCAGGCAGAAGCAAAGGCCAACACAAACAAAAAGGTGTCTAACTCAGTTATAACCATAACTTACCTATACATAAACAAAAAAAGGAAAATAAATAAAGTTAACTTCCCTATCTACACATAACCAGGAGAAAAGAATTTCTACCAGAAAGACTCAGGAGAATAAATACTGTGACAATTATACATTTATTAACAGCCCAGCAAGCAATAAAGTTCTTTGGCGTAGGCCCTGTCCGTAGCTTGCAATCCGAGGGTCCGGACTCTGCATATCCTGCCTGAAGACGAAGGCAGGGGCGCAGCTGACCCCCTGTGAGGTATGGGAAGGGACCATCCTGGTGGTGGTGGTGGGGAGGATGGAGGGAAGGATCCATCTTGGTGATGGTACGCACACTGGTGGTGGTTGAGGAGAGATCCCCTGATATGATTGTAAAGCGCTTTGGGTGTACAGTAGTACATATGAAAGCGCTATATAAATGCCCGATTCTATTCTATTCTATGGTGGGGAGGATGGAGGTGAATGGAAGCTTCAGCATCTGCAAACTCAAACGTGTGTAAGTACCAATCTTTTATACCTCGAGTATTAGAATATGATTGGATAGATGAGAAGGTAAAATGACGTAACAATTGAGTGTTCCCAGCAGAACTTATGCTAAATCTTTAATTTCCAAACAAAAATGGCACCCACCTGCCTACAAGTTTCCTTAAAAGAAAATCTTAAATTCTGAACAAAGGTGTAAAAGTTCAACTAAATCCCCAACTGAACTAATGATTAGCACTTGTCAGCAACAGAACATAATAAAGTTCTCTGGAGCAGGCAAAAGAAAGTCCAGTGGCAAATTACAACCTGCAACCATCTCCCTCTCAGCTTGCTGTGAAGCAGTGCTGGCTTTATATGCTGGCTTTCTCCATGGCTACAGCCAATCAGTGGAGCTGAGATGAATGGGCAGCAAATCAGCAACAGGTGAACCCAGTCATCTCCATGAGAATGGCAGCAGTAGACATGGGGTGTTTCTCAATATGCGTTCTTCAGCGGTCTTGCGTCCTTGGGTTCTCGTTTTACGTCATCATTAACCGTCGAAGTTCAGACCCAATTCTCAAGAACGCAAGTACAGAGGACGCATGAAAGAACCCGGATGTGTTCTTGATACCGAGGATGCATCGAATGCAGACTTGAGCTAGTACTCGCCTGGTGTCCCAGAAGTCATTGCGGCCGGTTCCGAGTTCGTTCTTCCAAGGAAGCTTGGCAAGACCGGTCTCCACGAGAACACAAGTCCGTTCTCTGCGTTCTTGGAATTGAGAAACAGCCATGGGGAACACAAGAGAGCGCACGGCTCGAGCACGCTTGAAGCCGCGCACCCACACAAAGACAAGACAAAACAGGAGTGTCAGGGGTCTGTCACAAAACCAAGAAATAGACTATACAGAAGTGACAGAACCCTGACACACGGACTGCTTTTTCAACAGATATCATTTTCATCGGAGAGGCAACTTTGGACATCATAATGCACACACATTACCTGACACTATAGGAAACACGCTATAGTGTGATTGATATGTGATATCTCAGAGATGCGTATGCATTTCTTTTCTTATCGGTGCTGTTTGTAATGGCGTTGCAGAATGAATGCTGTTTCTTTGAGATTAATTTGGTTTGGGTTAATATAAAATAACAGAAAAGAGTCTATGTGGCTGCCTTATTTATTAAATGGTTTAAAATATATGTTTTTGACCCTCCGTTAAATCAGATTTATAGCTAGCATTTGTTCAAAGAAGCACGTGCAGTAATAGTTCTTTGTTCAGGGTTGTATACGTCTCTGTTTTACGTGGTTGTATCTTATTACTCCTGTTATCTCCTCTGTGTTCCTGTTGGATTTTTTAACTGTTTTGTTTGTTAGTCTCTTGCGTCATTCAATCATTGCAACCGCCCAACCGTGACACATTGGTCATTGTTTTGTTTTGTTTTTTTGCCTGAGAATTCTACAAGAGGCATGGTGTCTCTTTCATCACCTCCTCAGCCAATCATCTACATCTATTTCTTGGCCTAGAACAAGAACAGTTTGCTCAACAGACTCAATGTTATGGACTACCATGGGAAAATTCTGGCTACCTCATCTAAAATCCCATCCTTCCATTTTCTTTTCTTGATGCCAACGATTATTTTTCCAGGGTTTGCATTTCCCTTAGGTTGTAATATCTTATGGAGGGTGGCCAATGTGTTCCTCAAACTATCTGTGGTTGCTGGACAAACTAGGACAGAAAATATCTTCTGAATTTTATTCCAAAAAATATACTATATTTCATTGAATGATGATTTTATGAGGACATGCGTATTGTTTTAGGTATTGTTTTTCTCTTAACTGGAGCACAGCGACTAACTCTCCTCCCCAAATGCTGGCATTCAGTACAACATGTATTACTCTTATAGGCCTAATGTATCTGAGTAAATGCTAGATTTAAATGCATAAGTTACATACATATTTGTTTAATTTTTGTGGAAGCTTGGGTTGAGATTGAACTCAAAAGCAGCAGTGGGAATTTTATACTTATTGCTCTAGTCAGTTTATCAGACATCACTCTCACTGTTATTATTTCTCTAAATAAGCGAAACAGGGTGTTTGATGCTCATGGCGAACCTTCGTTTGCATGCCTTGAAATTTCTATTTATAAATCCATTGTTGTAACTCAATGCAAGTTTGACGGCTCTTTATTCTACTTATACACAGTATATCAGCCTCTTTTCATTATTTCAAGGCATGTGTTGAATAGCTTTAGAAGTACATAGGGCCTACATAAGTTGGTAAATAAGGAATATTAACCAGACTATAATTTTGACATGTTGTTAATATCATTGTCTGGGAATAGTTAGTGCCATTATAGAAATAATAGAGAGCCAGTGCATCCCTTTTGTTCCACAAAAGATGACATACGACTGAGTAAATAATGACAATCTTATTTTTTTGGATAAACTATTTCTTTAAAACAAGCACAGCAAATGTTTCAACTACAGTAACTGATGAAATATATCGACATTTTTGATCCTGTAGTTTCTTGCAATACATGACAGTCAACTGAAATGGTTTACATTTTATAATGGTCAGCTATATTGTTGCCTACACTACAAATCTTGACACCATGGTATTTTCACACAACGCTGGGTATCCTACCAAATCTATCAACGCTCTGAAACAAATTTTCCACAAATACTTTTATGGTCAAAAGTACAAGACTGGATTTGCCTTAGAAGGCAAAGGCATGGTTCAGGTATGTCAAAGCCTAAATTAATGTGCATGACATTTAATCTACACATACGCTATATGTCCTGCAATGTAATACCATCATAATAATGATGCCAAAATAGCAATTAACAAAGAAAAGGAAATTAAAGAAATGGCACCTGTCAAGACAGCTGTCAAGTGCTGAATATTGTACAAAATAGGACCACAAACAGCCAAATCTGCCAAATGGTTAATAAAAGGAGGTACTTAACACTAAGAAAATGTTGATCATCAGCGTAAATGTTAAATGGGATAAATTGATCATTTTGAACTTAACAAAAACCTCAATATATGATGCATTGATTTGCTAATCCCCGGTGGCCCAGGAAATGGTCAGAGTATTTTCCCAGAGTATGTTTTTTAAGCAGCAAGCTATAATTGGATTAGCCGGTTATACCCAATTTCCGGGTGTTTGGGTTTTATCAGAGCCCCCTTAAATCAGAAAAGCCACGTAACTGTTGCAAATCTCGATAGCACTTTACAATAAGGTCTCATTTGTTACCATTAGTAATGCATTAATTAACATGAACTTATAATGAGCAGTATTTATAATTTTTTGTTAATGTTAGTTAATAAAAATCCAGCTGGTCATTGTTTGGTCATGTTAGTTCATAGTGCATTAACTAATTTTAACAAATACAACATTTGGTTTTAATAATGTATTAGTAAATGTTGAAGAAGTATTGTTCATTATTAGTTCATGTTATCTAGAGTAGTCACGTAATGTTAACTAATAAAACCTTATTGTATAGTGTTACCCAAATCTATTTAGACAAGGAACAAATCACTGGGCTTGACCAAGTTTGTGAGGTTAAATTTTCCACTGAAAACTGTCAGAGGAATTGCCGAAAGTTGTCTGTAAACTGTTCTGCGAGGAGAATGCTGTGCCATTATTTGGTTTAGAAAGTATTCTTGTCCAAAATAAGCTGCAAAGTGGAAGTCTGGTTCTGGAGACTATAGCTGCTTAATTTCACTACATCACAGTTGGATATGTTGATGACAAGTGGAATCAACAGCACAGCTTCATAACAAGACAAGTGACAATGTATTCAGTTAACTTACATGTGGCAAACCAGACACCACAAAAACATGGAGGCCACAACTCAAGACATGAATAAATAACCAGATTTCAGATACTTTCATTGTTTCAGCAGCCAGTTATGAGTCAGTGATCCAGTTCTCAAGTGATCTAAGCCATTCGTTCTTCGAGAATAACAATACAAACTCTGTTTCTCCCTTTGAGCCTGCAAAACATCTGTTTATATTCTTGGGCATTTTCATCATATCTTTGAGAGAGGTTAGAGGCTTTTGTACATTTGTTGGAAGGTGTTATTAATTCTCACTCTCATACCCCAAAACTGATCTTCCCTCTTTCTTCAGATTCATAAGACTTTGTCACTGAAACAGAACACCTGGCAAATGCCGTCCTCTCCAGCTTTAAGAATGGATTTCATTAATCTGATTAATATAAGGAGAAAATGTGTGGGATGTCCCTCAGCTGTGGAAACAATGATTAAAGTGTGCGATTTGTTCAGAGAACATATATTCAGCTGAGGAATGAGAGCACTCATTTTAAACAAAACTTTCATCACTGTAATTAAAAACCTCTTTTCCTGATTTCCTAATGATGTGCAAACATTTGGTCAGCTCTCTCCCAAGCTATAGAGAGACGTGCACAGCAGAGTGCCAAGAATGTATAGCCACTTTCAACACAGCTCTATTTAAAAGCAACAATATCAAACACCTACAGGGGAGATTCAGATTCAGAGTAAGGAGACACAGTTATGGAATACTGTTATGATTTGGTGGTGTGTTTTTTGGAAATAAATATGTCATGAACAATTTCAAATCATTTGATATTTTGAGACTACTTTTGAATGGTTGTTAAAGGAGAAATACATCAACTTTTTTAAGCCAGATAGAGTTCTTACAAATACCTTGTTAATTATTATTACCTTTAGTCTAAAAATTATGCTTTTAAGGGATAGTTTACCCAAAGATGAAAATGCATTTCAAACCCGTAAGACTTTTGTTCATCTCTGAAGATATTTTTAATTCAATCTAAGAGATTTCTGTCCTTCCATAGAAAGTCCATTCCAACAAACTTTAAAGCTACACTGTGTATTTTTTTTTGTTGATTCTTAGCAAAAAAACTTAGTTCTTTCAAAAATATATGTGCTCATTAATGTATATTTACTTCTTTCAAGTAATAAAGTATTCTCGTAAGTTTATAATCTGCCATTGAAAGTACATACGGGTGAGGGGTTCGAATGCCGGTCGCCATGTTGCCCCTCCATCTTGAAACTACATTAGCCAAAGAGGGACATACCTGTAAATTCAAGCTTCGCCTTTCGCGCTTTACACTCAGTGGCGCCGTGACGAATGCGAGCGGGAGATTACTCGCGACTGCCAGCAGATCTGAAAGATTGCTGATGGAGGATCACGCCTATTCTCGAGGACATGTAGCAGAGTCGCCAAGGAAGCGAAAGAGAGAATTAAAACGTCAACGCGACAGGCAAATCAGCAAGACCAAAGTCAATACTGGAGTAACTTTTCCCAGATGGAAAGAGCTCACGAGGAGCAAAGATTTTAAAACGGACACCGAAGTCGCCTGCTTTCTTCTCGACAGGTAATTCAGCCTATTTGTGTAAATTCGAAGTTTTATAGTTGCTTGTCTAACCATAGCATGGTTGTGCGTAACACCAGAACGACCTCTAGTATAACTTGCGTTACTTTTCCTCGCGTCAATGGTGAAAAAGTATTGTTTACCTTGTAACATAAATCTGTGCCGCGACGGATCACAGGTGATAGTTTTAAAGGCGCAATTGGACGAAGTCGAACCGGAAGCCATGTTAATCCTGGAATAATACGGCCACCGTAGGAGTTAAAACGCCCTCGAAATTGAAAGGAACAGAAACTAATATTCACTGGGTAGTCATATACAATTTCACCGCTAGATGGGGGAAAATATCACACAGTGTAGCTTTAACGTTTCAAAACGTTCATAAAGAGATCATGATATAAATCTATTTGTGTCGAGTGGTTTAATCCAAGTCTTCTAAAGCGACACAATCACTTTATATGATGAAGAGATTTAATGTAGGCTTTAATTCTCACATCAGTGATCAATGCACATACATAGAGCCCATCAAAAATGGAAAAAGTGGAAGCTCAGCTTATCTGTTCATCATATAAAGCAATCGTGTCTTTTGGATTAAACTGATCGATCCTTCATTTGTGTTTCAAAGTTGAAAAAAAGTCTTATGGTTTGGAACAACAGGATGATGAGCTAACCTTTTAATGGCATATCGTCATTGTTCATCCTCATACTGAACCTACCAAAAAATAAGCGAAACAATGAATTCCTTTGTCTTCCAACCAAGCTGGTGACTGCAGCTACAGCTACAAATAAACATGACAAAAGGTGATGTCATTCAAAATGCATTCTGGGTAGCAGTTCCACTAAGCTTCTCCTCGCTAACAGTGGTGCATCGAGACAAATCCCTGACATGTCAGGCTAGTGAGTTTATTGAGAAAAAAATGAATTATGTTTTTAATAATTTCTCTGAAGCACTGAGCTGTTGAAAGCCTAGCCAGTCTATTGTTTGATTGTTGGAGCAGGGTGATGTTATGTCAGGCACCATGTCAAATCCTGCACTAACCACACAAAGACACTGTCCCACTTCACACAGTTTCAAGGTTAGGGTGTGACATATCTGACAGTATTTTGGGGCAGGGTATAAAGGACTTTGTAAAATACAATGCCAGTGTATTTTTCAGCGCTGAAACATGGCCAAGGCAAATTTCTTTGATAGGCAGAGAAATGTACTGTCAACTTTGTACAATATAATATTTCTGGTATATTAAAATATATCACAAATTGTGGGGTGGTGGGGGGGGACTAAGACTGCTTAGAAATATGATTGTGTCTAATGACACTTTTAAAATGAATTTTACTTTCAAATTGTCGTTTGTCAAAGAAATTAACAAAACACATCCAGATAAATAAGGGACTACACTTATTTTATCTGGATAATAAGACTGATAATGCACATAGAAATATATTGCAGCTGGGAAGTCTTTAGAGAGCTGGTCTACAGTCAATGAGGTTCTTATTTAGTGGATTGTTTGGTGTACTGTCCAAGTAGATGACGTCAACCATTAATAGCTTTGTTTTGAGAACACTGAATTTTAATTTTGAAGACATCTGTCTTACCTTCCGTTGCTCCATGAAAGTTCTGATGAAAGAGAGGTATGCAGTCATAGTCCGTCTAAAAGACCGTTGAGGGAATAAATGTGAATTTGTTCTCCTGGTGTGATTGTAACTCTTAAATGCTTACATGAGGAAATATTTCATCTATTGAGAGAAACAGAGGGATTTTTTTGTATTATTTTTATAGAGAACCTGTTTATAATACTGCAGGACCACTTTGACCCTGGAAAAGCTCAAATTCTTAGTAGTTTAGATTCAGCAAGTTGCTGGAGACATTCCTCTCCAATTCTAGGGCAGAGGTGGAGTGAAGACTTGTTTCTCCAAGATCCAGACCTGGACTGATATCAGTAACAGATCCCCTAAAGCTAGACCGAGACCAAGATCTGTCCTTGAACCAAGGCACTAATTTAATGAACTGAAATTAAGAAAATGTATTTTTACAATTTAAGCATCCATTCTGGAAAATTCTTAAACATACTGGGCAGAGGTTGAGGTCAAAAAAAAAAAAAAAGATCGCTTTAACATCACAAATGTTTCTCCGACACAGAAATGAGGTTACATGACCCTCAACTTGAGACATATGCTTAAGTCCCATTTAGTAAAAACAACTGCAGTTCAAAGCTTAAATATAATATATAGCGATATAGAATATGCCGATAGCATGACTCCGCCTCATGGACTCGATGGTAAAATCCACTGATAAGAGAATTTGCCTTTCCTGCAAAGCCACTTCAACGCACATGTTTCCTTCGACATCTGCGATAAAATGTGATAAAATGCATAGCTCTATTTTCGTACTATAACAGTTTAGCTTAACTCTAACACTATTTCCTCATCATTTCACTTTTAATTCAGACTTAAACACCAACTTCATGATCAGTGGTTTGGTTTTACTTTCTTTAATAACTTTCACGTAGTATCACTCATCCACAATATTAACTAATCGTCAAGCTCCTTTGAAATAGTACACAGCTGTCTTCACCTGATGTGACTCTGGTTAACTCCATATAAATCTCAGCTGTTCTTGGAAGATTTTTTTCTGATATCGTCTTTTTTTGCATGCTACTACAAGGCCCATGGACCACAAAGAGCTTACAAAGCATCAATGGGATCTCATTGTTGAAATGTATCGTTCAGGTGAGGGCTGGATTCACAAGATATTAAATTCCATGGAACACAGTGAAGACAGTGACAGTCATCAACAAGTGGAGAAAGTCTGGCACAACCGTTACATTATCAAGAACAGGGCGTCCCTCCAAAATTGACGAGAAGACAGAGAGAAAATCGGTCAGGGAGGCTGTCAAGAGGCTGACAGCAACATTAAAAGAGTTGCAGCTCTTTCTGGCAAGTACTGGTTGCTCCTACATGTGTCAACTATATCCCGTATCTGTCTGGGCTATGGGACAGGGTGGCAAGACGCAAGCCTTTTCTGATCAAAAAAACACCCAAGCCTGGCTAAACTTTGCAAAAGCATATTTCCAGTCTCCCAAAAATGTGGGAAAAGTGTTAAGGTCTAGTGAGATCAAGATTAAACTTTATGGACAAAATTTGGCCAAAAAAGAAAATGGCTTCAGCAAAAAAATGATTAATGTTTTTGTAATGGCCATTGCCAGAGCCCATTCCTGAATCCTATAGAAAACCCGTGGGACCTAAAGAGGGCTGTGCCCTAGCAATTTAACAGATCTGGAATGTTTTTGCAAAGAAAAGTGGGAAAATATTCCCAAGTCAAGATGTGCCAAGCTGACAGACACCTATTCGAACAGACTGAGTGATGTAATAAAATCAAAAGGTGCTTCAACTAAGTAAAAGTTAAGGGGTGTGCACACTAATGCAGTTAGATATCTTTTTATTATTATTATTTTCTCTGAAATGTTTCACTTTGGTTTAAGTGGCATTGCATAGGTTGTAAGTTTGTGCATGTGCAAAAATTCTGATATGAATATATCTTCGTACAATTTTTTACATCACAATATGCAAAACTATCTTATATTTTGTGCAATCAGAACTAAATTAGCCAGTGTTTCTGTTTATCACCCCTAATGACACATTGACTGATGCATCACATCATTTAGCACATGCAAACTCTAAACTCTAAACCTCGTTCTTTAACGAGTTTGTTTGCCCATAAAATCTTTAAGATATTGTTAAACTTATTTGGCTTGCTGTCCACTGATGAGGGGCTCGATGAAGCAGCTTCAACTCGAGCTCTGATATACCCCCCACAGTGGCTAAACGTAGGTTATGATTACGAAGGGCTGGGTACCTAAGATGAAGTTGGAGTTTAGGGAGGCGGAGGGATGCTGGAACAGGAACTTCATTAAGAGGGGCGTCTTCCCCATCTTACCCTACTATATTACACTCTTTTTGTTCCGACTGCAGGAATATGACCATCTCGGTGTTGAGATTTATTTTTAATAATCTGAAGAACCCTTTTCCAGTCTAAAGAAACGTTTGTACAACGAAACGATTCCATGGATGTTAGCGGGTCTTCATAGAACCATAGATGCCAATAAAGAACCTCTATTTTTAAGAGATTTAATCAATGACACAGTGAGTTTGAGAACTACTGCACAATTCCTTCCACTAATAAAAGCAGTCACTTTTTCCATCATATGTCAGTAGTTCTCAGTGGATTTTATCAAAAAAAAAAGTTACATTTTGTGATTGCTTCTTGATATTAAGACATTTCCCTTGGCCTTTCAGACGTGCAGAAATGTGCCTGTTAAAGTATGCTAGCTTGAGCCACTTTTCCACATCATCTCCAGAATCAATAAAGTCCTAGGTTTCACAGGCCAACAGCTGTTCTGATGAATTAAAGGATGTTATAAAATATTATTGTGTCCATTATTACAGTATGTCCATTTGGTCTTCTCATAAGAGGTCAAAATGGCAAGACACAGGCACCTCGCCAAAAGTGACAAAATTCCCAAATTACCTTTTGAATCTAAATTAATATTTCCTTCAGGAGGGGGGGGGGGCAATGGATAAGACACATGCCTTTGGTGTGAGAGACCCGGGCTCCAATCCACTGTGAGACACCAATGTGTCCCTGAGCAAGACACTTAACCCCTAGTTGCTCCAGAGGCGTGCGACCTCTGACATATATAGCAATTGTAAGTCGCTTTGGATAAAAGCGTCAGCTAAATGAATAAATGTAAATGTGTAAATGTAAATGTTCATAATACTGAGTGAGGCGATAAGCAATATGCAAAGAATTTAAAGGAAGAGGAGTCTCTGCTTAGATGAGATATGAAAAAATAGGCATACCCAGTAACAAACACAATTACATTTCATGTAATCTTAGATACCAAATACTACATACTGTAGCATATTTCAATATTACTAGAGCTGAAAACAAAAGTCCCAATAACTTTTAGTGCATTTTTATCAATGTATGTCATTTAAGATGCTGGTGTACAACAACAACAAAAGATTTGGACTATTCCCTTTTTGTTTTGTTTTTAAGTCCATTGCGCACTGTGCACTGATGACAGATTTATAGACTGGACAAGTGTTTTCAAATGTTGTTTAGAAGTTAGCAGACTTTTACACTGAACGCTTCTGAGAGAGAAAGAGAGAAAGGCTGGATTTGCCAGTCAGCAAGGGTCATCGTGTTTTAATAAAAGAGTTTTACAAAAAAATATCTTGTGTATTAGAGTTTGCCAAAAAATTCCTTGAACAACCATATATTCTGCTTTGTTTTAAGAGTTATGTCTCTCACATATTCAGCACTTATTACCTCTACATGGACGGAAACTCTGACCAAAGTCAACACAGTTTCCGCTAACGTTTAAATGATCCTCCACTTCGTGGAGAGTAAGCACCCGTGTAAATCTTTATAAAGGTAAGAGGATTAACAAAAAGTGATATTGTTTTCTGTCATTAAGTTTGCACTATGGATTATCTGTGATCCTTAATATGGGATCCTATGTGTTTCATATGTTAAATACTCCCTTTTGTTTTACTTTAAAAAAGATCACACATGGCCAACCCATATTGTTTTACCACTATAGAATCTTTGGTACTGACAGATGGTTATACTGGCAAAATGCAGGCCACAAAAAGGACAGAGCCATTTACTAACCACCAATTTACCGTTAAGCATAACACACACACAGGATACAGACCAGAATATGGCATAAAGTTCCTAGCTGCTTTAGCGGAGGATGAAGACTGAGTGGATTCTTCATAGCTCAGAGAGTGAGGGAAACACCTGTGCAAATGGAGGAGTTTAAAACAGTTACAGTCATCATCCTTCTGCAAACTGCTCTGGTGCAATGATGCTCCATGATGCTCTTCCAAGTCTCAGAGTTGTCATAAAGGGGAAATCCCACACCAGCTACTGCTTCCAAACTGACCTTAATTTGATTTTCAGATGTAGTGCAAAACCTTTGGGTTAAGCTGAAGGTGGAACAGTATGTGATTTTTATTTAATAGATTCCGCACCCCTTATATCAAGGCCGTAACCATGTTTTTAACATTGGAGCAGAGCAAACCATTTGGGGAGTAGTAAAGGTCCTTTTTATTTAAAGGAATTGAATAAGGGATTTAAAGATAAAGAAAAAGAAAGAAGAAAAGAAAAAAAAGTTGAATTTATTGCAAAGTAATCAATTTGCCATTTCCATATGCCGAAACCGCCTCTGTTGATGTTTCTTGTCTCGTCAAATTAATTTATGAATCATCTGAATCAGGTAAATGATAGTCTATGTTTTAGAGAGATAACTGGATATTACTGTTGGTTGTTTAGCGTTTAGATTGTAATACAGTTGTCTTAAATGTTTATCTGCTTAAATCTTACCTTACACTCTTTCACCATTAATACTGCAAGCATCCCGCTGTAATTCAATCAATCAATCAATCAATCAAAATGTATTTATAGAGCACTTTAAAATCCAAAGTGGACACAAAGTGCTGTACAGTAAAACAATAAATGAATACATAAAAGCCCTAAATACAAAGCTCACACAACCCATGAAATACAAATAAAAACAATAACAAACCATACATTGAAACAATACCATCAATATAACCAAACATGAATTGTCAATTTCAGTTATCAAAGGCCAAAGAATAGAGGTGGGTTTTAAGAAGAGACTTAAAAACAGACAATGAAGATGAATGTGCAGAGGTAAATCGTTCCACAATTTAGGAGCTGCTACAGCAAAAGCACGGTCCCCTTTTTGCTTGCGCTTTGTTTTTGGCACACTTAGGAGCAGTTGATCGGCTGACCTGAGAGAACGGGTGGGTCTATAGGGCTGTAGCAGCTCAGAGATGTAGGGAGGGGCAAGACCATTTTGGCATTTAAAAGCAAATAAAAGAATCTTAAAATGGATCCTTTGATATATAGGCAGCCAATGGAGTGAGGATAAAATGGGGGAAATGTGCTCGTATTTACGTGTTCCAGTTAAAAGACGTGCAGCAGCGTTTTGCACCAACTGGAGACGAGCAATAGAGGACCCATTGACCCCCGCGTACAGTGCATTACAGTAATCCAACCGAGTGGTGACAAAGGCGTGGATTACTGTCTCAAAGTGCTGCCTAGGAAGAAATGGCTTTATTTTGGCCAATTGCCTCAATTGAAAAAAACTTGTTTTAACCACTGACCTAATCTGTCTGTCCAGCTTAAGGTCAGGGTCGATTTTAACCCCTAGGTTAGTGATTGTGGGCTTAATATATTGACTCAAGGAACCCAGATCGGCACAGGGGGTCCCAGTGGTGCCACCAAAAAAACATCACTTCTGTCTTACTTTCATTCAAACTTAAAAAGTTAAGAGCCATCCAGGCCTTTATGTCATCAAGACACTTAAGTAATGGACCAACAGTTTCATTCTTTTTAAGATCTGACTGTCGTCTGCATAACAGTGGAAAGACATACAATGCTTCCTAAGTATGGAACCAAGCGGGAGTAAATAAAGAGAGTAAATAATTCACACTCAGCTATAGTAAACTGTAAGCCTGCCCTCTTTGATTTGATTTACCATTTCAGTTATTTTGACACTGACGAGCGCTGTTAGACCACTGAAGTAGACCAGTCTAAAATGTAACAAAAATATTGGTGTGTAATGCAGTGCAGAATCAAGAATGTCAAATATTTGGTGGCCATTTCTGATGATATGTTGGGGACTTTTACCTTGACTTATGTTTTTCCATATGTTATGTTATGTCAATGTCATGTCCGATCATTAAGTCCATTTCGTGAATTAATCATTTGGTGCGATTTCCGAACCGATTTAACAGGCTCATTTAAAATAATCAAATGATTAATTCGCGAATTGGACTGATCCGATTGCAGCTGTTCTCGAGTCCGCAACTCACCAAATGATCCATTCAGAGAGAGTCTCCACTTAAATGAATTCAAAAGTCTGACTGATAAATTAGCCAAGAATCGTGATACCCACGGAACTTGTATGCAAGTGCAGCCGATGGCGTAAAAAGTAGGCTAAGTAACAAATGGAAATTTTAAGATTGATTATTGTACATGAAAATCATATTTAGGTCATGACTGTCAGTTGTTTGTGAACAAAATCTGCTGTAAAAGGGCAAGCTGTTTCAGGCATGTTTTTATCATCTCAGCAGGGAAGGTTTTAGTTAAAAAACAAAACAAAAACAACCCTAAACATAACATTAAAATGACGCAAATTAATACCCATGCATCTTCCCTGCTTCCCCTCCACTTTCTTCAGCTCATGTGTAACTACAGGCCGTGTTTTCCTCCATCATCGGCACGGCAAGATTTGATTTCACTCCAGTTAAGTGTCTCTTGTGTTTTATCGCTCTGCTATTCACCTGAAGTTCAAGTTTACTCCATTTATCTGTCAATAAATCCTCTGTTGAGTTCATCCTCTGTCTCCATCTCTGAATCTGTGACAGCTTCAAGCACAGTCACAATAATTTATTTTTTTAAAAGCACCATAAAAGTATTCAAATGATTTATATGTAAAAGGCCATTGGCTCTCACATGTCTTGTGACTACAACATGCTGAAGTTCAGATTCATCTTTTGAATGAGTTGTGACTGTTCATGGAGCTGGAAAATTTTTACTCACACAAAGGGCTTCAGAAGACTCAATACAAACCATTGGGAGTCATTTTATAGTGCTGTTTTGTCATTTTTGGGGAATACGTGTATTTTATTTGTAAGTTCCCGTTCAGTCGCTCAAGTTCGACATAGTTGACGTGTCGACTGATTGGGATCACGCTTAGGGAGCCTGTCAATCTTCAAGTATTGTTAAAACGAGCCACTGGAAACGAGCCACTTTGTTTCCTTTATATTAACGCACATCATGATGCAGTGGATCCAAATCCATGGGGAAGCACGACTTGATTGTCAGGTTCCTGAGGGGAGCAAGGAGACTGAATCCGCCTTGCGGATTATACCTCTATATCTTCTTGGGACTTATCTCTGGTGCTACTGCACTACAGAGACCTCCCCTTGAGCCACTGCAGGCAGCGGAGTTAAAAATCTTGTTTTTAAAGAAACAGTTATCCTGCTTGCTTGCCTCTATCAAGAAGGTAGGGGACCGACCTGCATGCATTTTCGGTCGAAAAATCGTGCCTGGAATTCGGGCCGGCCAACTCTCGCGGTATCCTGAGACCCCGGCCTGGGTATGTGCCCAAGGTTCCTACCTCTCCCTTAAAGTGGGACCAGGTGGTGAGCCTGCAAGCACTGCCCCGGAGGAGGCAGACCCAGCCCTGGCTTTTCTCTGTCCCTTCCGCTCCTTGCAGTTATAACTGGACAGAATGCAAAGCCTCAGGACCTCAGACCAGCTCTTGTCTGTTACGGAGACCAGCAGAAGGGAAGGCTGTTTCCATGCAGAGGTTGGCCCACTGGATAAGTGGTTGCCATCATCTTGGTGTATATTTCCAAGATGCACCGTGCCCTCTGGGTGGGGAGCCTCTCCAAAGAGAGAGTGTAGCTCCTTCCTGGGCGTTGACACAGGGTGCCTCACTGACAGATGTTTTTAGAGCTGCGAGCTGGGCGACACCAACATATTTGCTAGAAAAATAGCCTATGTGTCAAGCTGGTTGCTTCCCGTGGGCTCCCTTCACATGAAGCCAGTTTCACTGTAAGTCCGGTTCAAAGTGTCGGCTTGTTGCACCATTCCCCTTCTATGGACTGGATTCGTACGACATTCTTGCTCCAGTAGAGTTCCTCTTTAGCCGAACCCTGTTGAGTTCCTCCGCACCCTTCGGCAACGGACGTGGCGGAGCGTCCGATGCCAGGCCTAACACTCGTATGCACTGGTGGAACCTGTGCTAGGTTGGGTCCATATGTTGTGATCACTACTGCGATCCCATATGTGTACTCTTCCACGATACGGCTGCCGTCACTGACCGGTTGTGTCTCCCCCCTGTTATAGGCTGGAGCCACCTCAGTGACATTCCATATGTTGTACTGCCCGGTAAATTGCCCAGTCCATATGTGTTATCCCCCACATCTTACCTCCCTACGGGCAGGATGTGGCTTCCCCAGCGTATTCCTTCCAACGAAAGGATAACGCTTTCCCAGCGGTCCTGTGGAACAGCAGTGACATCCCTGGCCTAAGCCCTGTTCTATCTCCGCCTCAATAATGCGGGGGGATCAGGAGGCTTTTGTCTAGGCACTGGAAGGTGGCAGCACTAGTGGCATTTTAATAGGGATCCCAATCAGTCGACACGTCGACTACGTCGAATGTGAGCGACTGAAAGGGAGCATCTCATTACGTATGAAAGAGGGAACGGCGGCACTATTGCTGGACCACCGCTGACTTCGGGCTCCGCTTGGCTCCTCAGCAGAAAATAACTGGTGCGTACATCCACTTCTGTATTTATCCCCGCACTGCGGGGCGAAGCGTGATGCAATTCTCGCACGCCAATGTGCATTGGCTCATTTTAACAATACTCGAAGATGACCTGATCCCAATCAGTCGACATGTCGACTACATCTCCGTTGCCTCCTTCAGGCAACCAGGGTTACATACGTAACCGAGACATTATGTGCTTAAAATATTCCACAAATGTAAATAAGAATATTATTTTCCACATACAGAAACCACTGATTAAATACAAATCTTGGACATGCAACTAGTGGATGCCTTGGCAGGGAGAGAGTGTTGTGTGATGAGACGGTATAGTCATCCACGAAAATGCTGTCCTTTGTCCACAGCAAGGCACTTTTTTAATAAAGCTGGTGCTGTACTGGCCTTTGACTCGTAGGCTACACATGGTTCCAGGTCAGAAAGAATTAAACACACAATGCAATGATTACATTCATATCCAGGTTAATGTTGTCACGGTGGTGCTTGTCTGCTTGTATTCACATGTCACATGTCATCTTCACTGTCATTATCAGTTCAGTTGGGAGGTGTTAACACAGGTGATAACCTGTGTTTAGTCAATCATCGTCATCTGTATCACATGTGTTCCGTTAATCAGTCTCATATGTGTTTGCATTTAAGTTCCGCCTGGTCAGTGTTTGTCCGATCTCCGTTGTATTTAGTGTGTGTTGCTGCCTGTTCTGTATATTACTCCCATTAAACCTTCGTGTTGGAAAAGATACCTTCATCTTCTTCTGTCTTTCTGCAACCATCTGTGACTAATGTGTGCCTCCACCATCGAACACATTTTCTAACCTATTATGACTTGTTAAAGCCTAGGGCAGTATCCAGTACAATCTTTTATAGCAGACTTGAAGAAATTGCGAACATAATTTAGAGTAGATTCCAGAAATGGTGCACAGCTGGGATATTGCTCACACATGAGCTCTGTTTTTGCCAAACTGTGTCAGACAAAGGCAAACATTAAGGTTGAGCTTAAAAACTGGCATTGTAGGAAAAGATATTGGGATGTTGGAATGGCTGACAATGTATTTGGGATTCCCTATGTGTCAAAACATTTGGAACAGTCACCTGAAAATGAGTTACGCCCAAAATAACATCACACATGTATATTGTACAGCGTTCATCATTGATAAGTCATCAGAGCTTTTTTTTTTTTCATTTAATTAAAACCATCTAGCCATTCAAAATACTTTTCATATTTCATACCTAATCCCCGGCATCAAAATTACTTGAACACATATACAGATTGAAAAGCATCTTGGGAGCATGTGGAAGTATTCACTTTTTTGAAAAGATTGTTTTTGCCTCGTGTCTACACATTAATTTCCTTATATTTTAGTCCAGTTTTCCCTTTTTTTAAATCTAATATAACATGCATACAAGTTTCCTTTGAAAGAGAAAAAAAAGTCAATGGCCTCAATATCTTAAGGGAGATCCCCTATTCACAGTCGATTTAGCCTGCTCTTTGCTTTGGAAGGCCACAGAGGTACTAGCCATTTATTTATTACTGTCTGTTGTTAATTGTTTGACATTTATTGGCCTTGTGTGATGCTCATATTGACCACTGACATCACAATATGTAATGGGGTGTGTCTGCACTCTTAATAATACAAGGATATATTAATGAGTCAGAGGGGCAGAACAAGGGCAAAACTACAGAGATCTCTGTTGCTTCTTTGATTTTTGTCAAAATATAAAAATATTTATACAATAACTAATTTGTTTCCTCGAATCTGACAGGTGTTCCAGTAGTGTTAATTTGATTGTAAAAGGGTTCTAATTTTAACAGTAAAACCTGTAAAAATGCTATGGTAAAGAAACTGTTATTTGGTGAACCATAGGTTCCCTTACTCACTATGGTGAAAAACTATGGGGAAATTTCATGTTATTTCACAGTAAAATATTGTCATCTATATAATCATCTTAAAATTTACAGTGAAAACCAAAGATGACATTCCCAGATTTCTCTTTTTGACTACTGTATGTTTCCTCTAAGTTTTTCTTATCACTTATGTACATTAGGATTTATGTTACATCTTAAATGAATGCTTATTGCATTACTGAATAAGCTGGTTGACCAAATTCATCACAGATGTTTCCACCAACATTGACCCACAAAAAAACAATACTAACAAGCGTAAACCAGCCTGGACCATTCGTGCGGGACTAAGATGGTCTTCAAGGCAAGGGCCCTATCAAACCATCATTAATAATATCTGATAGAACAATTTCAAGCCCTCTAGAGGATTCATGTCCAACTGTTCGATAATTCCTCGTCTAGAATGAGCCAAAAAATATACATTGTCAAGGACACATTCCTGGACTCAGAAACAGCATCTGTCTCGCCGCCTCACAGCATACCTGACTGACATCACGTCTTAGCTTCGACTCTCTTGAGAGTCTCAGTGACGTCTGTGAAACATAAATAAAAACAGTATGTGGAAATGAAGAACTAGAGTCTCTCGTCCCTTCATATCTATAGACAGACTCTCAATTCTGCAGTTATGCGATTAGGCAAAGGAAATAATAAAGCAACTTTGCATATAATTTGTCTTACCTCCTTCCTCTGAAATATCTGAAGCTGACAGCGTTTGGAAAAGACAAAAAGTACTGCGAAAGTTTGTGAACTTTTTGTTGGCTTGATAAAGTTTTGTTTCAGAATTCTGGAAACCTGACCAATATTTATTCAGTCCTTAGGACATAGTTCAATGGGTTTGTTAGCTTTCCTTCAAGCTGTAGGAAAGAGGCCAGCAGTAGCAAATGACTGAAATACTATGGTGATGAAAGACAAAAAACTGAGAAACGAGCAGTTGAAGCAGGCCAATGGTGTACACGACAAGGACACGTCATTCGGACTACATGGAGCTATTACCCAAATTAGAAGTTGTTGTTCGACTTCTCAAACGAAGAGCCAAAATATCCTCTCTGCGTTTAAGTTCAAATTACATTTTTTGCTCGATGCTTGCATGGTTTATGCATATGGAACATCATTTACCTTACACTATTAACAAGTTACCAATAATATTTATATTATCATACTATTTATTCAAATCAAGCCGCATCAATGTTTCATCAAGTTATTTTTTTAAACATTCTTTTTACATTGATTAAAAAAAGTCACTGTGAATAGTTGATTACCCTGCCAATATCATAATGCTTGCTCAAATTCATCAGATTTGTTTCATCAAATAGTCTGTAATATTACCAAACATATACTTCATATTCTCCATCCTCTCAATCCAAACAAAGAGCAAGGACGAGAGAACACAAGCATCCATCAGCGCATGGCCTGTCTCTGGATATAAGGGCAAGAACGTTTTCACATGCATCACTGTACCGTTCTTCTGCCAAGCATGAGGAAAACATTCCTCGCAATTCCAAAACTCTGAGCTCTTTCATATAAGACGGATTAATGAAGCTCAGAGTGGAGACCAGGGGGTGAAGTTACCCCAAAAACATGGGAAAATGAGGTCAAGCATAGAGAACATTACCAAGTGTCGTCATCTCCTGTCTGTCAGAGTCATCCGCCCCAAAACACGGTACATTGAGAAATTATCCTTATAAAGCGTCCGTCCAGTCACGACTTGGTTGTCTACCAAGACATTAGGGTTGTTTTCGGCTTTGAGCGCAGGCCAGGATGACATTGCACGTGTTCTCATCGTATTCCACTCAGTCATTATCCCCTTGGCCGTGGACATTTTTACGGCAGACCGCACATGTTTTTGGAGCATATGGATAGTATCGGCCACACAAATCTGTGTATAAAAATTTGACAATCTTTCCAGGGCAATACATCTTTCTTAGACGCACGCATTTCAAACACCTTCTTGTTTAAGTCTTCAGTCTGACAGGCTGTTTGCCGCAGTCACGGACGCACGTGAAATATTCTCTTCTTTTTTTTAATCAGCAAATGTCAAAAAAATGATCGTCTGCATTCGTCAGGATTACAAATATACAGTCTTGATCAGGCACCATCTATCACAGCGCCACATTCGCCCGTTCATCTCAGAAAGGGCTAAACAATCTCTACCATTCAGATGTTTAAGGGAAGCAGCTGCTTTGACATCAAAAGGAGAGAAAGGCATCGTTAGGCGATGCATGTCCCGCATCAGTCACAAAGAGTTCACCGTGCCAATTTGGCTACGTAAAGCGTCTGCCATTCTGCACAGAAACCCGATCTTAAACCCTGACACATCAGCGTGTGGCCTGTGATGTTTGGCCTAGAGAACGCATCGCCTCGACGTCTAGCTGCCATGAGACGTGGTTTACTCATGAAATCACTGCGAACACCCTCAGTACTACACATGGCAAGCAGTGCAACATCTGGAAGACCCCGCTGCATTCTTACACAAGTCAACCGTTTAGTTCTATCACTTGCGGCTTTGTGTTGTATGTTAATCCTGAAAAGCTCTTAATGGTTATAAGAAGCGAGACAGTTTGAAAGGAATTATGGTGCTGTTTTTAATATGAATATACCTCCCGCCGACAGTGAGCTTAATATTTACATTTAAGATATTCCACATTTAAAATCTGGCTTTCAAAATAGAATTGAAACATGGAAACAAAGGTTTAGTATTTTGAAAACAAGTAAACAAAGACACCATCATATACAATTATTCACAATTCTGCATTGACAAAGTCAGTAATCAAATGAGTGACATTGACATCTTTGGACAGTCAGATTGTATTACTTCCACTGAAGCGCAAGATACTCTTTGGTACTTTCCTAAATCTTTTATATTTTCGGGAATGGGGTCTGAAAATCGGTCAAAATTTACAACGACTCGATACAAAGTATGAGGAACAAGACTGAATATTATAGTGTACAAGTTGTACAAACTATTCCTTTAAATCTTGAGCGCAGCAAAACTTTATAAAACCTGTTTAAGTGCACTGCAATTAAATTTTATCACAAAATGATTGTACATCTTAAAATGTAGCCTTCCATATAAAATTTATATGCCTTGGCATGACATTTGTTGACAGACACGTTGTCCTCTGGCCTGTCTATTAAAAGTCATTGGTTTTATGTCACCATTAGCCTTACCATGAGGTCTTGGACAAACAAATGAAAATTAACAGTGCCCTCAATTGAAAGCTAACTATTGTATTTGGCTTGGTTGACTATGACAGAACATGAGCTGTACAACCACACCGTGTCATGAGCAAACCTTTCATGATTTATTGCACGCTAGACTTTTCCATTCGACACTTGCCGTATGACTAAACTGCACCTTGTTTTTCTGGGGCGCCAATGTCATACGTATCCATAGAATCCAACTGACTGATGTACGATTGGGTTCTTCAGTGTTTTCAGACAACATATTTGGTTCAATTTTTAGACCACTGGCGTAGGATGAAGAGGAAGATGAATGTCTTTGACTTTGATACGTATGCGTGTGCCATGTTAGTCTCTGCTCTGCAGTTCTGCATCAAAATTCGCTGATGGATATTCACAGCAAGCCAAAGCAGATAAGCTCTTTTGGCCAAAGCCTGCTGACATTGTCTGGAAACTTGGTTACTTGAGACCCTGTAAAAGTCCACACTTTTCACTTTATGAAAGTCAAATGAGCCCAAATGGCAAATACATCTTGAGCTCTTTGTTCTGAAGGGTAATTCAGATTTAAACAGGAAATTCTGGAAGTTCCTGTCACCTCTAGAAACTCTGACTCCAACCTCTGCAATTTAGTTCATTCCAAGCACGCTCCATTGTTTTAAAAAGGGCTGGAAAACAATGGCTCACACATTTACACACGAGTGCTCCTTAGGAGATTTGTCGAGCTAATGAAGGCTTAGAGAAAGAGCTGAGGTTCATTTCATGGTCAATTCCTCTGGAGATGTTAAACACTATTGGAGAAAAGTGAAGACTGTAAACATACAAGATACAAGAAACATAAAATTCAAAGCCTTTCACACAAGACATTTTGTTGCATTCAAAAACAGATAGGTCCAGTGGAACGTCCAAAATGTGAAACAATGCAAAGTTGAAGCTGAACTGTTTTTCATTTGATACAGTGTCTTACAACTGTGTCACTCGTGCCGTGAGATGCTGAAGAAGAAAAAAACAGTCAAAGACCTCTGTCTAGTGCATATTAAAATATTAACACAGGAATGTGTGTGCTTTGTGAACACTACATTGATTGTAAGTGACTTTGACTTTTTTGTTGATTTATTAATAATATGCCAGTGGTGCATACTCTCAACAATAGCTACTATGTTTCCATCCAAAGTTGCAAATTAAAAATTGGACTATCGTATAAAACATTTGAGAATAAAGCACTGTCTTCATCCAATGAGTCGAAGAGAACAAATTCGTCACTTCCTGATAAACTGGCACTAAATATTACTAAGATAAGTTGGAATAGCCAGTGTATATAATAATTTTCGTATAATTGTGGCGAGCAGGACGAGGCAGAGGGCCGTGAGAGAATGGCGCAGGCGTGATTACTGAGTGACTCCTGCGCGACGCACCGGTCTCGTATCTCTCACGGAAGAGAGGAAGTGTGAAGGATGAGAGAGGCCAGGCCTGGACTTTTTTTTTTTATGTTTATGTTTATGTTTTATTTTATGGGACAGCAGTCGTCCGTGAGGGCCTGACTGTCTTCTACTTTCGTTTTGTATTTGTTTATTTTATTATTAAAGCTGCTGAATGTTCGCCGGTTCCCGCCTCCTTCTTCCCACAACATCTAACCGTGTTTCAATATTAAATGACTTGCATCTCAGAGCGCACAGACGAAATGCAATAAACACATTTTGGAGGAAGATCCTGCTGTTTGGGAATGCAGTTGTGTAAGACAGTTCTGGAAGGTAACTATACCGAATCACATTTCAGAACAACCAAAACAGCATTTCAGATGCTGTGCAAAAAGATTGTTCTGCTGGTTAGTCCAGTTATGCCGTCTCATCGCGCAAACTCACATGATTTTTTTGATGCCAGTGAGGAATTTATTCTGTAAATGCCTTTCCATCATAGTTTATGCACATGTTTACTTATCAGATAAAAAATGTATCCGACTCAAACAAGTCTTTTATGCACATTTTTAGAATGTACACGCATCTTGGTGTTTCCATCCAGCAGTTTTGGATGCAATCTCCCAAAATGCGCATAAAAATAGGTGGGTTGGAACATAGCTAGTGGTGCTAGGGTGTTATGAGTGGTTGCCAGGGCATTGGTTGTCATGAACCAGAACACCACAAACAGGTAAAGTTTGCAAGGGTGTTTATTTGCACAAAGGAACAGTCACGGCAGGTAAGCTGACGAGTAGTGGACTAATCTAGATGAATCAATGGATGAGTTAGAACTGACAAAGTCTCTTATCTGTTACAGGTTGGTAGATGACAGTTGAACGGAAGAGGTAGACGGGCTGAAGAAGGATGGCAGATGAAGACTGAAGATTCAATGGACAGGCTGAGTAATCCGAAGATGCAGGTAAGTATGCGAAGCAGGTAAGTGGTATTGTCTTCGTCTCAGATTGGGTGAGTCAGAATGTTGATGTTGAGTCAATGAGACCTGACAACTGAATGAGGGAACTGGTGGTGTATATAAACAGAGAGTGAAGTGACAGGAGATTGGCGGCAGGTGATGATGACAGGTGCAGGTGATCAGAACTCAGGGGATGCTGAACGAGTGGGCGGAGAGTAGAGGTCCGGTGCTGACGCTGATGCATCCGTGACATTGGTAAGTTACCATGGTGTTCTAAATCAACAACTGCTGACTGGTTGACTACTTGCTCAAGACCCCACCCCCATGTCTCACTGTCCATGTCACGATTCATGGATTCATTGACTCGCCCTCGCTATGTGAGTGCGTGTTGTATGAATGGGCGCGGCTCATCAGCACGGCTCGTTATCGCTGATGAGCTGATCAGCGCCAGCTGTTTTGAATGAGATTGTCCTATATATTGTTTGTCACCTCGTCTTGTCTTTGTCGGATGGTTGTGGAGGTTCTCAGGCTCAGCTCACAGTCTTCTCTCCTCGCTCTAGTTCCTGTGTTCCTGTTCTGAGGATCGGACGCGAGTTCATGTGTTCCTGTTCTGTGATTCTTCCGCCTGTTCTGAGGATTGTTTGCGGTTCGTCCGTTTGCTGTCTGCCCACTGAGTCCTGCGTTGCCGAGCCTGTTATCTGCTGTCTGCCTGCTATCTGAACCTGCACTACCTCTATACTTTTGTGTTAATAAACACCAGTATTCACTTGCTATTGAATCCTTGACTGTTCCTTTCGAGCCATGACAGTCCAGAAGAGGACCATGGAAAAACGTACAAATTCTACGAGGTGGCTTATTCGTACGAATTCATACGACCTGACTCGTACGAATTAGTATGATTTTTGCAAAATCTTACATATTTTACGAATTGGCCAATTCGTATGAATTCATACGAATGACCTACCCCTGACCCCGCCCCTAAATCTACCCATCACGTGGGTTTAGACAAATCGTACAAATTCGTACGAGTGAGGTCGTACGAATTAGTACGAATTAGCCAACTTTTTATCATTCGTACGAATTCGTACGAATTGGTTGTGAGATAGCGTTGGACCATGTGGTCATTTAACCAAGGCAACCATGACAATTTTAAGGAAAGCTCTAATTTGAATCCAAGTTTTATTTATGATTATAACTAGTCCAGTGCCTCACGAAGCTGTTTAACTGTGTATTGGTTTGAAGTAACCATAACAACAATTTCACGAACCATTCATGGGTCCATTTGTCAGGAGACGCATTACTAATTAAACTGGCATTAAGTTATTACTAGCATTGTCTCATTTTATTGCATTTTTTGTGCACTTGTGATGTTGAATTGTTTTGCACCTTCTCTTTGGGTAAAAAGCATGTATACTTTTTGCTTAATAAGATTTTAAATATTGTTTATGTAGACAGCCTGTGCTAACGGCATATCCAGCCAATTATTCTATTGCATAAATAGTGCAATTATTGTGTTGTGTGATCTAGGTCTACACAATTTTGTTGTTTAGTTTTATGATAAAATTCCAGTGTGCTTTATTTTCTAAACTATCAAAAACCCTGCTGCAAAATGTCATAGCGGCAGCTGTGAGGAATCACTTCAGAAAGAGAGAGCAAATGCCTCATCTGTCATCAATAGCGCTGTCTGTTGCCTAATTAGCATTCACATATCAGCGTGCTCTGATCACAGCTATGACATCACATGCTCCTTCAGGCGAAAACACAAGGCTTATTCTGCAGATGACTCAAGAATTCATCTGTCATAGTACGCCACACATTTCCCGCATGGATCCTTGTTTCCAAATAAACAAAGGCACGAGGCAGGCCGTGGTCTGAACGGGATGACCTCATCCTTCCCAGAGATCACTAGATTCTGTTTGACAGCCGTAACGTTCCACAGGAGTGCCGATAGAGTGGTTCCAACTCAGGAACCAGCAAATTATGTACTTATGACAAGTAAACACTTTGGCTGGATGTGTAAACACATTTGACATCATTTTTATCATTGCTCTTTTGCTGAAAAACAGCTGTGATTGACTTAGCTTTTATCCCATCATGCCTGCACATTTGCGCTTTCGCATATTTCGCATATCGCAACTGGCATGTCAGGTTCGCTTATGACGCATTCAACAACCAATGGCATTTGTCATTGTGGCGCTGTGTTGAGGAGACATATTTTTTTAATGGCAATGCAAATGAGATTTCATCATTTCATTCAAGGGTCAGATTTTCATTGAGGCCATGTATGACTTCAGAAGGCTTGGACTATAGCGTATGCTGAATTCGGAATAGCATACTAAAATGGCAGAAATAGTAATGCTTTGTGTACAGAATGCAACTTTTGCCATCTGGGTGCTTGCCTGCTCTGATTACTGCAACCTGTTCATCATTATCTCATTTATGTTTGCCTATTTAAATCCTGCTCACTCACTCATTCATTGCAAAGTCTTGTATGCGTCACACTGCATTTCTGAACATTCTCCTGGTTTCCTAAATCTTGGTTTTTTTGCTCGGTCTTCTTGGATTTCTGTTTTTGCATGTGCCCCTTTTACCGTGTTTTATGTTTGGATGGATTGCTTGTGCTCTTAACCTATTGCCTGTTGTTTGGATTACCCACATATAAAGGCTGCATTTGGATCTTCAACCGTCTGTCTCGCAGCAGTACATGAAAGATTGACACTGAAGAATGTTAAAAGACAAGAGGATCGTCTAGAACGGATTTAATGCACGGACTTTGCAAGCACAGATTTTTTGTGTAATTTTCTAATACATTTTAGATACGCTGTATACCATTTAATCGTGATATTTGTCAGAAAACTATGGTAATACAAACCGTAATCAATCACAAAACCATGGCTAATTTTCCTAAGGGGCGGTGAACAGATTTACAAAAGCGAAAGCTTACAAAATCTACAGTAAACACTACATCAATTCCTGCAATGTCAGTTAGCAGATATTAAGACAGTCTACTAATACTCTAATGACTGCTAAGTTGACGTAGTTGCAAAGTTACTCATAGTCAGCAGAATGTTCAAAAGGGACCATCAAAATAAAGAGTTACCCATATTTGTTCAACGAAAACAATGAAGGGAACATGATTAAAATGTAATCGTAAAAATCTTCTAATGTAATTTTACGAACTTCTGGTTAAAGCCCCACTCACTACTGGTTTTATCTGAATACAGTTACAGGTACAAATAATTTTGAGATTGTAGCATACAGATACTAGGGATGTGCAAGACTAGGCCACTAGTCGACTAAACGGTACAGCTGCTACTAGTCGACACTGAAATCAATAGTCGATTACACGGAAAAACAAATACACAAGATTTAATGTTACTGTGAAGAGCAGGGCCCGAGCCGTGGAAACAGAGTGAGGCCAGTGGCGCGAGAGTTAATGAACGTCACTCTGCGCTGTACCAGTCAGAGTCCCAGGAGCTCCGAATGATAAGAGGAGGAGTGATGACAGTGGAAGACGAGAGGAGACCAGGCCTGGGACATTAATGTGCATTTTGTCTATGTATGGACAGCAGTTGGCTGTGAAGCACCTGCCGTTTACTTTCGTTTTATTTTATTTAAAACTTCTGTTTAACGTTCACCGGTTGCCCCTTCTTCCCTGCGCCTTGAACTTTGCTACATTTATATTTGAAAGCATCTTAAATAGCACATTAAAATAATACCTTAATCTTTTTATTTTACCTCAGATGTGTTTTCTTCGTGTCAGTCACGGAGAACACAGAAATGACTGCTCAAAAGACAAACGAGGTGCGGGAGTATTTTGAATTAGAAATAAAACTGAAACGTTTTATGGAAGCTGTGCCATTGCAAGCTGCTTTAATTCCACTAGAGCCATGAGTAACCATATTCAGGACATGCACGTAGGTGTGATAGCCGACGCAAGCAAGTGCCTATTGCATATTCACTTCAACTCTGGAAAAAAAACTGAGCTTCAGAATCAGAATGAGCTTTATTCACCAAGTGTGCAGCGTTCAGCAGAATTTACTATGGGATTTTGACTGTTTGATTAATAGATTATGTGCTCAAATGCATGGATTATATATTCACATAAGTCTTTAGAGGGTTTCTGACTTTTAGACTGGTCGATTACAAAACTTTACTTTAAACGACTGTCAAATTAGTCGACGCGCACATCCCTAACAGATACAGATATTGGCTCCACTGCGCACCCCTAACTCACAATCTCCTGAATGTCTGAACTCGCACCACCTTAACGCCTGGTTCAGACTACACAGTTACACAGTCGTGGTAGTCCCTTGAGGGAAAATCATATAAGCAGGATTATTGTTGCCATATCTCCACAAACCTTTCCTCCATTGCATAATTCCACCAAGCAGAACTAATACCAACGTCTCTCTCTCTCTCTCTCTTTTTGCCATGTTTGAAAGCTGAGTACCGAAAACCGTCTGTGCTCCTATTGGTCAACGTCACAGATGTGACGTTCAGACCCTTACAACAAAATGAACCAGCACTGAACTTATTTAAGCTGGACTGTGACGTTATTTTCCTCTAGACCTGATGTACAGCCGAAACAAACTTTGTTGCATTATATTCTTGTTATCACTATAAAGCTGCTTTGAAACAATCTGTATTGTAAAAAACGCTATATAAATAAAGGTGACTTGGCTTGACTTTTACTGGACTATGTGTGAACCATGAGAAAATTAAGATAAGTTGGATTATGAATAATGGTAATATTCATTTATGGGTATGCAAATAGCACAAGCCTTTTTTGCTCTGAGATGTCCTTCACCAGTGGAGAACTCATAAGCAAGAGGAAGGGAACTTGCATTAGGGATTTATATACAGTTTACTGAAGAAAGTTAGTTGAGGAGTAACAACGCTGCTGTTAATGTAGATTTCATTTGTTTGTAATAAACAAGTGCAGCTGCATCTGCACCAGTTGTTGTGCAGTCATTTTGTTATTTGGTTGGCGGGGTTGGGTTGGGTTGGGACTGTATCCTGCTGTCAACATTTTACTAAAATGAACTAGCTTATTAATGACATGATTTTTATCACATCGTTTCTTTCATGTTGTAAGAGTTTAATTGGTGTCAGCATACTGCCATGACTTGGCGGAGGAATGCTTTTCCACAGACTGTAGATGCAAGTAGGCCAAGTATGTTTGTTCAGAAATCACAGTACTCCCATTTTTTGCTTTCCATCTGTCCACAGGCTGTCAGTGGCCACAAATTGTTTCCAGAGATACGGTATTTAAAAGCTCAAAGTGTTGTTCCCTGAATTGGGTTAATCCATTGCTTGACCATTCACATGTTTTAGTTTGAACCGTTCCCACCAGTTATAAACCATGTTAATGCAAGTCATAATCATTGTGATTATGATTACGATCTTCCAATTGTTATTAAATAAAACTAAAATGGACTTCAGATCCTTTATTATAAGAGACTGGAGCTTTGCCTGAATGTTTATTCAAAGCTAGAGCTTTGCAAATGCCAAGAACCTTCTTGCAAAAATATATATTTTTAAACAAACTGTAAAAGTTATAACCAACATGTTTGACAGAAATATTTTTTCCAAATTGGAAACATATATTGTTTATATTTTAACATGTTTAACTTCAAGGGCGAAAAAAAACTATATTTACATCATAAAAATGCATTTTTGACAATAAAGGTTTCAAGTAAGGTTTAATTTGTTAACATTAGTTAATGCATTGTGAATTAACATAAACAAACTATGAACAGTTGTATTTTTATGAACTAATGTTAACAAAGATTCATAAATACTGTAACAAATGTTTTGCTCATTGTTAGTTAATGTTAGTTAATACATTAACTAATGTTAACAAATGAGACCTTATTGTAAAGTGCAATGTTTTAATATAGGGGAGACCAGGGATGGTTTTAAAATGCATGGAATGAAATGTGGTGGAGTTGGGGGACTTTGGCAGCTATTTTCTATTCTTTGATGAAAATATAAAAATACATAGATATACATATATTGTAACAATATTTTCCTTAAATATTTTTGGCCGTTCTTTGTATATTTTAAAACACTTTTGCCAGTCTGTATGTTCACTCAGTCAGCATTTTTTTTGTCCAGTAACTCCAAAACTTCATGAAAGCAATCTTATGGCCAGACTTCTTAATAAAATGTACGAGTAGTTACTGTTTCACCATAACATCTCTCCTGGTTTTTGTAATTGAATGCGAGCATGTAATGTTTGTTTTGAAAACAAAGTCAACACATGATTAGCTTTTCCGACAACCCAGAGTTAAATACAGGATTTAACGTGAGTAAACATTTAATATGTTGTTTATAGATCATTCATATTCATATGAACTTTTCTTCTTTTCTTCTAATCAGCTGTTACTGAAATCCACAGAAAACTTCCACAAACTCTGCAAGAAATTGTGCAAGCATGAACATCATAGATCTCTCTTAAATGTCATGCATAATACACACATATAATTCACACACCACTACGTTAATGACCATAACATTAATCTTAATAAAATCACGAAGCCCCCAAAGCATAGGCCAGTTTTTAACAGCACTTGACATTGTAAGGAGTGGAAAAGTATTTCTAACACACCTAGTTCTCCATCATATAAACGAATGGCTTCTGCTGATATGTTTTGAAGTTAACGTGACGGAGGAAAATGCTAAAAAATAAATAAATAAATAAAAAGACCCCATACTCAGTTGACGGAGCAGTAAACGGATGTCTGCAGGCATCGTGCATTCGGCCTCGCTGCCGTCCCTATCTGATGAGACCTGCGAAGGTCTCTCCGAGCTCATGAATTTGGAGTATTTTCCCACATTGCTGACACTGTTGCTTTAAGAGCTGATAACAGTCCGCATTAGCCAGTCCTAGCCAAACAAAGCAGAAGGGAAATAGAATATGCAGACTGACAGCCAAATGACTTTTGAGGGGTGTGGGATGTGTCGAAGATCCACCCAAAATGCTTGAGGAGGTAAAAGACGCCTTTTTAAAAATGACCCTCGGCTCACGCTTCTTAATGGATGGCCATCCTGCTTTTTCCTGGGCTCTTCAGAAGACTTATTAGAGCAGATGTTTGCACAGCTGCTGCTGTCAGAGGTAGAGTCTGGAACCCTGCCTCACTTCTACAGCGCATGAGGAATGAGACTCACACATCACCCTCAGGTTCTTGTGAAAGGCTCTCGCCTCATTTCTAATGGTTCATGGAGTCTTTTTGATGTTGGCCAACATAACAGAATTTCTGCTGATAATCTTGTTGACAAAATTTGGGACTCCAATAAGGCAGAACGGAAGATCTTAGTGGATAAAAAATGACAAATGTGCTGCAATTATTTGAATCGCTACATTTCAATTTCCCATATTTGTTTCTAGCAACTTATCAAGTCAAAGAAAATGTACAATGTTTTTTTTTTTTTTGATGTTTACAATGTTTAGATTTAAAGGTGTGTGAGAGAAGCATCATAACCAATACTTCTAATTACAGGTTATACAATACAGTAGTCCAAACATAGTTTAACTGTACTGATCTAATATCTAGTGGCAATCACAACTACTATTGCTCATACTTATGGGTGTCACGGGTAGTTGTATGAAGGACGTCCACGACAGGAATACTCAAAAGAAATGTTTGTAATTTTCTTAAATAAAAAAATATTCAGGAACACTCAGGGAAATGGACTCCAGCAACACCTTAACATTGACGATACAGGACGATGAATTGAACAGAACTCAGGGTTTAAATAACAGGGAGAAAATTGGAAGAACAGAAACAGGTGTGGGATTAATTAACTAATTATCAGAAACACAGGAAAATGGGAACAGTGAGAAAACTAAACCTGAACACGTTACAGCAGTTCCCCCTCCCAGAAGGCGCGTCCTTGTGCCGTAACTCATAATCCAGCTGTGGAGGGAGGGGGCTTTGGAGGTGGGTATGGAGCTGGTGATGTACAGGGAGCAGGAGAAGCTGGAGGAGCCAGGATGGAGCTTTAACTGAAGGGCTGTGGAATCCGGGGACTGACTGATGGAGGTGGAACCAGGGTGCATGGAGTATGCGGGAGAGAGGCAGACCATCCAGGGTGACATCCATTACCCAAGGCCAAGGTGGACCAACTGGCTGGCAAGACCGACATGGAGGCAGGGACTCGGCTGACTGGGGCGACAATAGAGTGAGCGAGGATGAAGGAAAAACTGGAAGAAGGGTGGAGCCGAAGGGGTGGAGGGTCAAGTTTGATCCGGAGGAGTCCCAGGGCAGACAGGTCACGGTGGAGGCGAGGGAACGCAGAGCCCGGGGCGGAGCTGATGGACTGACAGGCCGAGGTGGAGACATGGACCTGGAGGCCTGAGGTGCAGTCAGGGACTCAGCCTCTTGCTGAGTTGGTGGATGACACCAGCGAAGCTGACCGATCCAGGGAACTGGCTGTAACCAGCAGAGATGGGTCCTGGTAGTCAGGTAGAAACATCGGAAGACTTTGGATCGGTATCCAAATATCCAAACAGGACCGGGGACTTGGGTGGGAACTGGATATGTGGACCACAGAACTATCAGGTTCAAGTCTGCTCCTGGCTCTGGGGTGGACTGAGTAGCATGCGTAGACTCCGGGACTGTCAAGTCAAGTCAAGTCACCTTCATTTATATAGCGCTTTTAACAATATGAATTGTTTCAAAGCAGCTTTACAGTGATAATAGGAAATTACAGTAACAGAGATTGTTTAGGCTTTACGGCAGCTCTAGGATAAAGTTATTGTCCAGCTAAAGTTTTGATTGACTGATTCACTTCTGTTGCGAAGATCATTAGTTATTAACTTTGGGGCCGCTAACACAACACCGTTCTAACAGAAAACCCTCAACACGATCCGGCCGCCCATCCACACAAAACAGTCCCTGGTGACTCGAGAACGCACTCCCGGAAATAGGTTCCAAGGTGCAAACGATTATCAGTTATCTCTGCGCAAACCTTCGCAACCTCTGCGCAAACACCGGCGTAAACACATGCGCAGCACGTGTTCAGTCCATAGGTATTTTGATACCTGCGATGCGCGTTTGAATAAATATGTGCGCAGGCGTGTAGTCCTTCTTTACACATCAACTCTCAAGAAACTACTTGCCTGGCCTTAAAAATGTATAAAACAGAATTATTTATCGCATCCGCATAGCCACGTGGTGACTTTGTATGTCACGTTCACCGTCTGTCTCTGCACTACATTACCCAGGATCCTCTTTGGCACACCTGCACTCACTCTCTCCGGAATACTAATCACCCGCACCTGTTCATCATCAGTAACCTCATCAAGCACTATAAAACACTCACCATAGTCCCAGTTCATGGTCAAGCCTCCAACAGGAATAGACCATGATCAATTGTCTCCTGAACCTCTGATGCTTCCAAGACGTAACGTATACTCATCTGTGAAACACTAACCTCTGTGTCATTGTTCTGCTGTCTCCAGGAATCCTGTTTGATTTCCTATTGCCTGTGATCCGCTGTTCCTCCGAGCTTGCTTGCTATTGACTGCATCTGAAAGAGAAAAGACAAGTATTTATGAACTGTGACTGTTTGGTATCTACAAACCTGAAGTGAACATGCTTACCTGCTGTCTGCCCTGCACTGAGTGATCTTCACTGAATCTGCATTTGAACTCACTGAATACTCACCTTGCACTTTTGTCACCTTGAATAAAGCTGTGTTTGGATTCACTTACCTCTGTCTCCTTGCCTGTATCCTGATGTGGCGATGGGCTCAGAAACAGGGACACCAAATGAATAAACCAACTACGCCACCCTGGGGGCTTATTACCAAGGAATCGCCCTAAACAAATCAGGAGCACACAAGGCTCACAGGCTCGTATTGGTTGGAGTCAGGCATGAGACATGGGTGAAGGATACAAACAATAAAATCACTTTATTGATTAAAATGATACAAACAATAAAAAAAGGAAAGAAAAAAAACAATAATCAGAAAAAGGATATTCAAAATGGGACACTCCTGGCGACGGAAATTGGGAACGGCAGCCAAATTACTCCACTCAAGGGGCCTCCCTATTCTCCTAAAAGAAAAGAAATAAAGAAAACCACACACACACACACACTGCACTCAGTCAAACACCTCCAGGTGGCACAGCAATCACTCCAAAATACCACCACCAAGATGAGAAGGGCTGCCGCCCTTAGTTTCCCTGCCGCCCAGGCCTACAATAAAGAACACACATCAGACTCATACACCACAAAATAAAGAAAACAAAAGGAGAAAACAAGAAATACACAAAAACAATTGTTTGACCCAATTGCACAATGTTCATCTCAAGCCAGTATGATAACAAGCAGTCTCATCACAGACAGATACATTCCAGATGATCATCACCTCACATTGTTGAATATTACACATTCCCCACTTAAATCCAGGGTACTCTTGTGAGAACAGTTAGATAGCTGGATATCCTAGACAGCATCAGGAAAATACAGACCAGGGGCCCTATCTTGCACCCAGCGCAATTGACTTTGTACACTGACGCATGTTTCATTCCTATTTTGCACCCGCGCAAAGCGCGCTTTTCCCTCCACAGAAGCACGTCGCTAAACTAGGGAATGAACTTGCGTTCTCTGGGCGGTTCAGCGCAAAAAAGGAGGCGTGTTTTGGCGCAAACGTTCCCTGGTGCTATTTTACTGTTCCATAAAACAATTGCGCCACTGGCCAGAAAAAACCTAGTCTAAAGTCAGTGGCGCGTTGCGCGTTGTTCATTATGCAATTTAAAGGCGCATGCTTGACCATAATGTATAGAGTGCACAAACGCTCATACACTGTGATTCTCTAATCTACACAGAAGCAGCAGTTTTCATTTTTGCAAATCATATTATTACAAACGATAGATAGATAGATAGATAGATAGATAGATAGATAGATAGATAGATAGATAGATAGATAATTTATTATAAATATAAAAGCATACATCTAGCTTACACATTTACCCACATTATTATATGCCTGTTTAGCCGAAGCTAATTTGGGTGTGTTTCTCCCATCCCCAATGTCACTTCTCTCTCTTTTACGGCCGTGACGAGAGCGTTGCTCTCCTCGGCTGTGAACCGCTCTTGACGCGCGCCTGGCAAATCCGCCGTTATAATAGCAATACGCCAAGGAAAAAGTGCGTCTGCTCTTAAAGGGAATGTGAAATGATGCTCTGATTGGTTTATTTCACGTTACGCCCAAACCACACCTATGAATAATGAAGCTACTTCAGACCAACCCCTTTTAGATTTGCGCCCGGCGCAAGAGTCATTTATCCCGCCGGGAAAATAGCAACAGCGCCGAGACCCGCCCACAAAGTTACTTGCGCTTTGCGCTTTGACACTTGCGTTTCAGATCGTTAAAATAGGGCCCCAGGTGTTTGTTTAACTCGTACCGGGCCACAAAGACAGCACTTGAGCCAAAAAGAAAGAATTAAACAAAACAAACATTCACATAATAATAAATAAACCAAAAAAAAGAAACTTAAATTAAAACAATGAACAGTGATGACTAAGAATAATGAGCATCAAGAGTCACTTTAAATACAGCTCCTTACATTCTGAGTACCCAATATCAAATCCCAGGCAATAAAAACATCCACACCAGTTCTCATGGAATGAAAGAGAAAAGTTAACGTTAATGGTGCCGTTGAGGTCGAAGACGTCGCAATGACGCTAGTCAGTAAGGCTACACAGCAGAGCAGCACGTAGTAAGTTTGTGGTCGCTCAGCAGTTTATGTTGAACCGGACTGTTGATTAAAACGTCCAGTGAACGACAATGACAACGACAGCCCACCATAACCTTAAACAGGCATATGAAACACACCTGGATTAAAACAGAGAGGAAACTCACCAAGCGGACTTGAGTTGGACTAAGGCATTAAATATAAAATGTTAAAAACATACCTGAACAGCACGTCATTAAAGAACCACGAAACTCATCCGTGTTTCTAGAAGTTCGCACAACAACGAGCGCCGCCGAGTGTACGCCGATTAGTTCCCCTGTCCACTATAACAAAGAAGTCTATATTACCCAGTGCCACAGGAATCATTTGCAACAGAGTCGCTAACCGGCAGCTCTTACCTCTCCAGCTCTTGCACACCGCGCCGGAACAACAACGACATGACGTCACGTGTAATGCCCTCACAGGTAACGTACACCAACCGCATTTATAGTCACCATAACTAGAGCTAAATCACCATCCAGCCGAACATTAATAGGCGGAGCTAATGCCTACTGCTACACTGACACTGTACAGATAAAACTACTACATTTATCTGTACAGAGGTAAAGGGAAGGGAAGGAGGCCTTCACAGGGGAGAGCCAAGTTGACACTTCAGGACTGCGTTGTTGTTGTGTCCAGGGGCAAGTTTTTCATCAGATCTAGATGCAGCCTGGATCCGGCAGACTTATGGTACGCCATACTGAATTTTTAATCGATAAGACATCTCTTCATTTAATGCTACAAACTGATAATGGTCAGATAAGTATGATTTAAACCATGCTAATACAATTCCACTAATGCCAACATCATTTTCGAGTCTATTTAAAAGAATGTTGTGGTCGATAGTATCAAATGCAGCACTAAAATTGAGTAACACTAATAGAGAGATACAACCACGATCGGATGATAAAAGCAAATCATTTGTGACTCTAATGAGAGCTGTCTCAGTACTATAGTACGTTTTAAATCCTGACTGAAAATCCTCGCAGATATCATTTCTTTCTAAAAAGGAACATAGTTGTGAAGATACTGCCTTTTCTAGTATCTTTGACAGAAAAGGTAGATTCGAGATCGGCCTGTAAATGACTAGTTCTGTAGGATCAAGCTGCGATTTTTAACAAGCGGTTTAATCATAGCCAGCTTAAAACTTTTTGGTACGTATCCTAATGACAAGATGAATTAATGATGTTAAGAGGATCTATGACCTCTGGAAGCATCTCTTTCAGTAGCTTAGTCGGTATAGGGTCTAACATACATGTTGTCAATTTAGATGATTTAACGAGTTTAGTAAATTCTTCCTCTCCTATAGCAATGAATGAATAGAATTTTTCCTCAAGGAGACTATAATGCACTGCCTGATGCGATACTGTAGTAGACTTAGTTATAGTTTGTAGGTTACATAGTTCCAATTCCTCCCTGATATTATCAATCTTGTAAGTAAAGAAGTTCATAAAGTCATAACTGCTGTGCTGCTTGGAAACGTCTGGGCTTGAAACTTTATTTTTCGTTAGTTTAGCCACTGTTTCAAATAAATACCTAGGGTTTTGTTTATTTTCTTCTAATAGGCAAAAATAAGCAGATCTAGCAGCTTTTAAGGCCAGCGCAAGTGCAGAGGTGATCGCAAGCTTTGACCTCTCAACTGCTGTTTTAACAGCATCAAATTTCTGTGTTTGTTGACGGCTGGTTAGAGGGCTGAAATGTGAGTGCTTCACTGTTTCAGTTCACTGTTCAGTGTTGCCGCGGTCATTCCCCTGTGTGCTCCGGCACTGGTGATGGGTCCCACTTCCTGAAAGAGCAACATGGGTGCGTTTGCATCTTTTTCAAGATGCCATTCCACCCGTGCGTCACAATAGTTGTATCTGAGTTTGTAAAAAAAAATATATATATATATATAAATATACAGCACGCTGAAGCAACTTTTGTGGATTGTTCATGTTCTCATTGGGAGAATATGACTATCGCAGTGTTGAGATCAAGACTTCATGCGTGAAGTTGGAGTCCCCATTACCACGCCCCACTACGACACCGGGTGGGATGGGTGATCAGAGGATCATAGTGAGGCTTCCCTGCCCGGTAACCAATCCCTCACTCCTCTATCACATCGCAGCCGGTAGAGCCCCCCGTTTCATTCAGGGCCTATCCAAAGGACAGGATACCGATTGCAGCACCGGAGGGTGAGCTAACATCTGGAAATGATGACTTGGCTGCGTTATCTCCCTCTGGGAGTGTAAAGTTGCCCGAGCCAGATCCAGAAACCTCAGCTATGCTGAAACGGGCCGCTGAGGCTGTCGGGCTCGAGTGGAATCCTCCACCGTGTCCCGAACAGTCTCGGTTGGATGATTGGTATCTCGGGACGGGCCACGCTGGTTCTCAGCTCGCTGCCCCAGTGCTTACCAGGCAGTGGACGGCACCTTTCTCTGCCAGAAACTGCCCGAATAGCTTTTCCACCTCACTACCCTTGACCGAGGAGCGGTGAAGGGTTGCGAGGCTATCCCTCCAATGGAGCTGTCTGTCGTGACACAGGTGCACCTGTGTCCGGCGGCCTCTGCCTTTTGGATGGGGGCCCCTCGTCTCCCCCCTAAGGCCTGTGAGTTCTCATCTGTTCTGACGGGCAGAGCTTACAAAGCCTGTCGGCAAGCCGCCACCTCTTGCGTCCCATGGTGCTGCTACAGGTCTATCAGGCCAGGGCACTCATGGACATGCACGAGGGTAGCCCAGACCGTAGCCCAGACATGCACAAGGGTAGCAGTAGGGGCGCCCAGTCCGCTCCAGGCACTGCCAAGCCAGGTGGCAAGCGATAGCGAAAGCGTTCCTGAGCAGGCCACTCAGGGATGGGGGAGGATGCTCTTGGAGTTGGTCACCGATCCACTCCCTCCCCTCGGTGGAGGGCCGGGTGGAGGCTTTGTTGTGTGTGTGTGTGTGTGACTATTCCGACACTGGCCCCCAAAAACAGCGGAGCCGGCGGTACCCACACTTCAAAGAAAGAGCAGTTTCCTCTGTTCCTGGGTCCCAAGAGGGCCAGTCTGGCAGTGTGCGACCCTGTAAAGCCTTGCACCCCTCAGCTACCTCTTGTATCGCCAGCCAGCAGTTGGGTGCAGTTCGAGGACCCGGTCACGCCTTCTCGGGTACTCTCTGCTGCCATGTAAAAGACAGGTAAGAGTTGCACTACACACTCAGACCCCGCTTCGGGCCACCTTCGGGCCTTCCGAGCTGGGTCCCTGTTCTCTACCTCGCTGCCTCACTCTGAGTACGTCTGTGGTACCCTTGGTTCTCCTGCGTCGGTCCATTGAAGCACTAGATGGTGCTCCCGACCGATCCAGCCGGTTCCTCTGTGCCAGCAGACTCGGCCAGACAATTCAGTTTGCCCGGTGCCCACCCATGTTCAGTGCTGTTCGTTACACTTCAGTGTTTCTGAATGTGAGTCTGTCGTGCGTGCGGTCATCGCAAGGATGCAATTGAGCCGTCCTTCCAGCCGATATGAAGGCCGCCTTCTGAAAGTTGCCCGCACTTCATTGTACTCAAGTAAAGGTGAGTTACGACCATCTTAGATCTGTGTCTCTTGATTCGGGCACTTTTTCAAGCTTTCGTTCAAGTTACAAACACAGAAACGCATTCCCAGTGATCCCCCCCCAAGATTGGTCTGCAGCGGTCAACCTGAAGGACTCGTACTTCAGATCTCTATCCTTCCGCAACGCAGGCCATGCCTGTGCCCTTGCGTTTAGGGGTCGAAGTCTCAGGACAAGTCCCTCCCTTCGAGTGCTACATAGCCAGTTGGGTCTTCAGCTCAACTGGAGAAAAGTAAACTCGTCCATGGACTGAGGATCTCTTTGGTCAGAAGGCTCACTGGGGAAACACATTTTGCATAGGCCCCGGGGTCAGCTGTATGCCAGTGTCTCCATGTTTCAGGGAGTAAACTACTGGCAAGGGGACGAGTTCAGAGAGGCAATAGATGTAACTGTGCAGCCTCGAAGTGATCCCAAAACAGCTGGACCGCCTGGGGATGGAGTCTCCACCTTCCTCAGCTACAGGCTGTCGTGAGGCTTTGTGGGCGGCATGATTGAGCAGGCCGGATTACCTGTCGGTGCTACATAGAAGTGAGAAAGGGTCCCACTGAAACTTTCAGAGGCTCCTGGGGCAGATGGTAGACGCAGCCGCATATAACCGGCTTCCTCCATATGATGACCGCTTCAGCACTGGCTTCAAGGCCGAATCCCGAAGTGGCTGTGGCAGAGCGGCACACTCCGTGTATTAACAACACTCGGCCTGCCGCCAAACTCTCAGCCGTGTTCAGATCTTTTGCTTCTCCGGGCCAAAACGCTCCTAGAACACGCTCCCCAGTGAGCCTTCTTGCACAACATTGTGCTATGTCAGGAAGGAGAAGGAGCAGGTCTCTTAGTTGCCCTGTAATGGCCCAACTGTACCTTGTTCCCCCGAACTTATGCTCCTCTTGACAGCCCTTCCTGACCCATTCCTCTGAGACATCTCAGGGATGGGGCACCGTTGGCACCCGCACCAGACCTCTGGAAACTCCATGTCTCGTTGCTGATTTTCAGTTATCTACCTCAAAATAAAGATACCATCACTTCTGCGAGAGCTCTCTCTAAAAAGATGAGGCTTGCTTATGACCTGAAGTGGAACCTGTTCATTGTTGGTGTTCTTCCCACGGAAGACCCCCGAAAGGTGTTCGATCACTTCTGTGCTTCTTTCCTGCAAGATGGGTCGGAGCGAGGGCTGTCTCACTCCACCCTTAATATGTATGTTGCCTTCATATTATGCACATCATGATGCAGTGGATCTAATCCTTAGGGAAGCACGACTTGATCGTCAGGTTCCTGAGGGGGGCAAGGAGACTGAATCCGCCTTGCGGCCCCTCTATACCTTCTCAGGACTTATCTTTGGTGCTACTGCACTCAGAGACCTCCCCTTGAGTCACTGCAGGCAGTTGAGTTCCTGTTTACTTGCCTCTATCAAGAAGATAGGGGACCTGCACACATTTTCGGTCAACGAATCATGCCTGGAATTCGGGCCGGTCAACTCTCACAATATCTGAGACCCCTGCCTGGATACGTGCCCAAGGTTCCTACCTCTCCCTTAAGACGAGATCAGGTGGTGAGCCTGCAAGCGCTGCCCCGGAGGAGGCAGACCCAGCCCTGGCTTTTCTCTGTTCCTTCCGCCTTGCAGTTATCCAGAACAGAATGCAAAGCCTCAGGACCTATTCCAGCTCTTGTCTGTTACAGAAACCAGAAGGGAAGGCTTTTTCCATGCAGAGGTTGGCCCACTGCATAGTGGTTGCCATCACCTTGGTGTGTTTTACCCAAGGTGCATCGTGCCCACCTGGGAGGTGAGCTCCTCCAAAGAGTGAGTGTAGCTTCTTCTTGGGCGCTGACACAGTGCCTCGCTGACAGATTTGTAGAGCTGCGGGCTGGGCGACACCAGCTAGGAAATAGCCTATATGTGGAGCCGGTTGCTTTCCGTGGGTTCCCTTCACCTGAAGCCAGTTCACGGTTAGCCCGGTTTGTAGTGTCGACTTGCTGCGCCATTCCCCTCCTATCGACTGGATACGTGCGCCATTGCTCCAGTTGAGTTCCCCTTTAGCCGAACCCTGTTGAGTTCCTCCACACCCCTTCATCGTTAGACGTGGCGGAGCATCCGATGCTAGGCCTACCACTCGTATGCTCTGGTGGAACTTGTGCTAGGCTGGGTCCATATACGGCGAATGTGTTTTGTTCCACGGTATGACTCCCTCCAGCGAGCCTGTGTCTTCCCTTGGCAGAGCCTGCTCTGCCGTCACTGACCGGTTGCGTCTCCCCGTTATTGGTTGGAGCCACCTCAGTGACATACCATATGTTGTACTGACCGGTAATTCGCTCAGTCCATATGTGTTAATCTCCACATGTTACCTCCCTATGGGCAGGATGTGGCTTCACAGCGTATTCCTTCCAACGAAAGGCTAACACTTCCCAGTGGTCCTGTGGAAAAGCATTGACTTCCTGGCCTAATCTCCGCCTCAAAATGCGGAAGGATCAGGAAGTTTTTGTCTAGACTAGCGCGAGATGCAATTCATGCACGCCAATGTGCATTGGCTCGTTTTAACAATACTCGAAGATGACAGACTCCCTAAGCGTGATCCCAGTCAATCGACACGTCAACTACGTCTCCGTTCCCTCCTTCAGGGAACGAGGGTTACATAAGTAACCGAGACGTTATATTTAGCAATATAAACAACAAGGAATGATAGTAAATAAAGATTCAAAACAGAAAGCTACACGGAGCATACAGAGCATACAGACGCAAACCACTCAGCAGCAAGGCAGACAGGAACAATCGATCTGTGATGGTATCCAGCTCTGGTTCCGGGATGACTTCGGTGGCTGCCTCGGCATCGCAGGCTGTAAGAGGGAGGCCGTAAATACCCCAGCAAATTATGGTGTTTAGGGAGGAGGAGAAGGCACAGCACTGGTAAGTCCATTCTGATTTTTTCTTTTTAGGTCCTGTATTCTATCACGGGTAGTTGTATGAATAAAACGTACAACAGGAATAATCAAAGGAAAAAGTCTTTAATTAAAAAATACACAGAAACACTCAGGGAAACGGACTTTAACAACACCTTAACATTACCGATACAGGACAATGAACTGGACAAAACTCAGGGTTTAAATAACAGGGAGATAATTGGAAGAACAGAAACAGGTGTTAATTAACTAATTATCAGGAACAAAGGAAAACAGAGAGAAAGCTAAACCTAAACAGAAGATACATGTTACAATGGGTTAGTGTTGCACAACCTACTAGTCTTAAATATTGAACCTGGACATGTGAACCATTTTTGTTACATAAATGATTCCACACATATTACAGTTTCAAGAGGAAAGTTGTGCTGTTACTTTTCTAAATGATCGGACTAATAACGTTAAGAAACACAAGTCAGATAACAGTGTTATCTGCGTTTGCGCTGCCGCTGACCCAGAGAGAGAAGTTGTCATGTATAAGTATGAAACAACTTCATAAACAGTCTTTTCAATGACACAGTATCATTATTTATGTTACAATAATTCAAATTATTACAAAATTACTGGGATAAAAGTTTAAGATTTGAATATGAACAGTGATGTCTACTTTTAATAACATGTATTTGTCATTGAATTATTCATTCAGGAGATTTGTAAAAAAAAAAAAAAAAGTCCTTATGAGGGAAACTGAATCATTGTCAATTTTTGACTCACTCAATTTTAAATAAGTCATTAAAAGTAATTAAATATTTTTTAAAACATAGTGCAGAAATTAATGTTTTGTCAGAACCGCTAGTAAATTACATGTTATTTTGTTTAGTTGTCTATTCAGAATCGCGGGAGAGTTATGATCTCCATTTTTAACCAAAGAAATTGTGATTCTCAGTTTATCCAGAATCATGCAGCTCTAAAACTTTTATCTTTTTCCCATCACATTAATTAATCAGAATAAAACACAGTCCTTTCTTTCTCTCTTTCATTTAAGGCATGCATTAAAGACCAAAATGACATGAATCTGAAGTAGCTAGTTAAATAAGTTAAAACTATAACTAAATTAAACTAGTTAAAACTGTATTAGACAGGGTTGTAATACCTGCATGCAACATCTTGTTAGTAAAAAAGCCCTCAGAAAGACCTTACAAAAACCCTCTCAGAAAACACCCATCAATCCCTATATGCAACGATATGCTGTTCCTTGAGAGGTTGCAAGAATCTTCAACACATTCTCATGGAAATTTTTAACTATTTAGTATTTTGCAGAATTGGTGCGCTAATTGGTATGAATTCTTAGATTTTTCTATAAAATCGAAAGTTTTTGTAGAATTACATTGTGCGAACTGATACGAAATCGCCAACTTGTAAACATTTTCTCGTAAGATTGGGTTGGAATCTTTTCATTTTCTGGTGTTTTCTCATGGGTAAAATGATGATTAAATGATCTATGGCCACTGAGAACAGATTCACAAGCTAGGATCTTATTTCCTCAGGACACGGTGAAAGCCAATTGCTGCGTCTAAAATAGAATACTTTAGTGATGTGTTGTTCGTGAACGAGCTGGCTCTAAGAGCCGATTCTTTGTAGCGAACGAGAAGAGCCGACTCCCGTCAGGGAGAGCCGAATCTTTATTTGGGGCAGAACTTTATATGGATGGGCACACCATGTGGCCAATCACATGGGAAGACAGATTAGGATCATACCATTATGTGAAAGGAAGGGGGACACACGCGAGTGATGATAGCCAGTGTATAGTGGTACAGGCCAGGTACACAGAACGACAAAGAGAGAGGCGGGGGAGCCGGATTTAAATGCTAATGTTAAGACTTTTGCCTTTATTTATTTGGTTTGTTTGCTGTGGTTCTGTGTTCAATTGTTCAATTCAAGTTTTATTAAAATGTTAAATAATAGTAACTGTGTATTTTTTTGTAACGAAAAAATGCATAGAAAATAAGGCTTTTATGAAAACACTGAATAAAAAATTGCTTACCAACACACAAATCATTCACAATTGCTAAATTGAGCTAAAATATAAAGCTCCGATTGATACTATAGGAAGAGCCATTTGGAAGCCGTAAGAGCCGGACTTCCCATCACTAGAATGCTTCCTTACTACATAGTATGTGAAAAACAGAACGCCAAAAGATTAGTATGACCCAATTCATAGTATTTAAAAAACAGTGGGTAAAAAAGTATACGGATGACCTACATGTAACATTTATGTTCCGTTCTGTTTTGGCTCAGTTTCATTTTGTTTTGGTTCTGTTTTCCCGGTTCTAGTTTGCCTGGTTTTTGATTAGTTCTAAGCACCTGTTTCTGTTCAGTTGATTGCTCTCCCTTGTATTTAAGCCCTCAGTTTCCTTTGTTTCATTATCGTTTATGTTAAGCCTGGTTGTTTCCTGAGCTTTTTCGCTGTGATTCTCCTACGTGTTCCTAGTGGAATTTACTATTAAAGCGGTGCTATGCAGTCGCTATCGCTTTTTGCTCGCAGGTTTCTCTATAGAGGTCCCCTACAGCTTCGGAATTGATATTTGACAACACTGTAATAAAAACTTGATGGCGACTCTCCCCCCATCTCCCATCTTCTCGACGGGAGATGGGGGGAAGCCGGCGAACGCACAGAGCCATGTCCAATGAGGTATGTATGATACACAGAAGGCTAGCATATAAATGTATCTGTGCAGTTCCGTAAAGCAATTCGTTACATCGTGAGTCCTGATATCACGCGATACTTCCTGACGCTGAGGCCAAAGTTTCAAGGGTGTTTCAAAGTTTCAAGGAAGCGAGATGGCCACCATTCAACCCGAAAAAAGTCATATAACCATTCCAATGACTCCGAAGCTGTTCAGTTAAGGTAAATTAAGCTAAAAAAAAACTGCATAGTTCCCCTTTAAAGACTCCGATGGATCCGATGGATACTTTACTATCTCATGAGACCACAGGAGAGAATTTGTGAATGGCAGTGAATTGACGCAACTGACACTCGTAGGTTGTGACAGTAACAACATACCGGATGTAGTATGTCCGCATTGTATTCATACTACATATACTTATTATATAAAACATACTTTTTAATGATCACGAAGTAAGCTAAAATTGAAATGTATTTCGGACCCACTGAAAGTAATGTTTAGATTGACAGAATCAGTAGTTTTAACAAACTTTATACAAACATTCAATTTAAAGATATACTCTTTGATTATGACATTGCCACACCTCTCCATATAAAACTAATACCGTCTAAATACTGCTTTACATTGAAAGAGGTAATCTTGGATGGACTCTTTGAACCACATAGAACACCTTAAGCCTAGTTCACACTACAGGATTTTAAGCCCACTACAGGATTTTAAGCAAGTTAACGAGCTCGCCAACAGGTTGGGCTGTAATCACGTGCAAATCTGCGGGCGCGCCAATCTTTATGTGTGAAATATTAAACGACGCATCAAAAACATTCGCTGACACCTCGCCGACGCCAGACAAATATCTAGCATGCTAAATATCTGGAGCTGTCGGCCGACTCGATAGCCTGTGGTGTCACGTGTCGTGACGAGCAACAGCCAATGAGAGAGCAAGGCATAGGTTGATGTCACCAAAAGAAAAACAGCAGCAGCACCAGCAATGGCTTCAAGAAAAGTTTGGACCCAAGAAATTGAGCTTTGTCATTATAAGCATGTTTTACTCACCACCAACTCTCCCTGTAGCACAGACAATCCCTGCTATGTGTGCTTATCCATCCTTTCACCCATTTTTTTTTTTTCAGGGTTCTGAACCTATCATTGCGCAAACAACTTGCACCGCCAATTTTGTCCCGGCGTCCATTTTCAAATAGACAACTCCTGTTTCGCGTACTTTCCCATTCCACTTCTCGCGTGTGTTTTCGTGACAAAACGTGGTTTGGGGACCGGATAGAGTTGTTGTCAGCTCGTGTAGTGTGTAACCCCCTGTTGCAGATCATTTACGTAGTGAACACCACAACGACTTCAAGACTCCAGAGCAAGTCATGTAGCGATCTGCCGACGTTTAAAGTTGTGTAGTGTGAACTAGGCATTAGCAGCCGCATGGCAACACTCTAACACCCTATTAACCACCCAGTAATAACCTGGCAACCAGCCACAACACCATATTAACCACCCAGTAATAACCCGGCAACCAGCCACAACACCATCTAAACAACCACTCAGAACACCTTACCAAATGCTTAGCGATGTCCTAGTACCACCACCAACACCTGAGCAACTGCTAACATTATCCACCGAAACATCCTTGCAGCCCTCAGTCCAGCATAGTAATGGTCAGCTCTCCATGGGGAAAACAACATTTACATTATAAGACTCTTGTTAAATCAGTGTCCAGACATTTCATTTCTATAAAGATTCATGTTTAGAGCATATATCTAGCACATACCATGTATCTAGAGACGGTCTTTATTTTTCTAACAGAAGAATCGTTTGAACTGGAGTTTGGGTTACAGTGGACTTTGCTGCATGTTTCACAACAACATCTGTTTTAAAAAAAAAAGTGAAAGTCTAGCATGGCCGTAACATGACATTATTCTTTCTGTCCCCTCTATTTACAGATGAGTAATTATAAAATTAAGAACTTGTGCTAACCAACGCTCCCATAACATTATTCCAACCCACGTAAACAGGTAACAGGCAGACAGACAGATGCATAATCTCAATTACAGAATCATTAAACAGGAAAAAGACAAATCATTTCAGCCTGACGGAATTATTTTCAGGTGGAAGTCAGAGTTGTGTTGCTGGAGAGAAACACAGTATGGGTTTACAAACATTTCTATCATCCTGGTCTGACACAACAAGATGACGATATGTCTGCGAGAGCAACAGAGAGCCCTTACATGGTGTTCAGGCTGTGTGTGTGTGTGTGTTAATAGCAAAAGAGGCAGCTTTTGCTTTTGCACGAATATCTTGAGCTCAGAAACTTTGGTCTGTGGAGATCATGCTGCTGGCATAAGCATAGTCCAGACATTCGGAATTCCATATTTCACTTTTGAGGAATGGTATCAGATGGGATTAGATTCGGTCCAGTTCAACTTTCCCAAGAGAATCGGACCAAGCAAGCTCAACTCAGGCCTGAAGTATCCATGCAATCCAGTATGAGATGCCTCTCCTCTGTGATCCCCCCGGACTCCAGAGCTAATGACTGATGCAGAGAGAAGCCAATACTCCGAGGAAAAATGCGAGTATGGAAAAAAAAATGGCTGCAAGAGTTTTGTGCTGCACTTTCCCTCATGATTTAGTATGCCTTATGAGATGCCCATCCAAGTTTGAACAGATTTAATCAATCAATATGATATTCACACCTAAGAGTATGTACAGTGCTATGCATAAGTTTAGACACCCATACTAAAGTTGACTAAAAAGAGGAATAAAAAATCATCTTTTGGAAACTGAACTTAATGCCTTAATTTAAAAAATTAGGAAAAATCCAACCTTTAAGGACACCAATTTTCTTTGTGAATGAATAATGCATCGTAAATAAATCAATGTTCTTCCTTAAAATACAGGGTGCATAAGTTTGGACACCCCTATGTTAAATTCCCATAGAGGCAGGCAGATTTTTATTTTTAAGTATTTTTTTTTTATTTTTTGTTTAGGATACTATGCATCCTGATAAAGTTCCCTTGGCCTTTGGAATTAAAATAGCCCCACATCATCACGTAGCCTTCGCCATACCTAGAGATTGGCATGGTTTTATTTCAGTTAGCCTAATAGCTGGTTTGATTTGCATTGAGAGATGATCTTATGGAAAGTACCCCATGCCAATCTCTAGGTATGGTGAAGGCTATGTGATGATGTGGGGCTATTTTAATTCCAAAGGCCAAGGGAACTTTATCAGGATGCATAGTATCCTAAACAAAAAATAAAATAAAAAATACTTAAAAATAAAAATCTGCCAGCCTCTATGGGAATTTAACATAAAGGTGTGTCCAAACTTATGCACCCTGTATTTTAAGGAAGAACATTGATTTATTTACGATACATTATTCATTCACAAAGAAAAGTGGTGTCCTTAAAGGTTGGATTTTTCCTAATTTTTTAAATTAAGGCATTAAGTTCAATTTCCAAAAGATGATTTTTTATTCCTCTTTTTAGTCAACTTTAGCATGGGTGTCTAAACTTATGCATAGCACTGTAATTGTCCAGTGCTTTTCCTCATATGGGCCAAAGTTTCAGGGTGAAACTCCTTTTCTCTCAATAACCTAGACATGCCACTGAAGCTCACAGAACCTGCTAAAACTGCAAACTGTATTTTGGTTATTATGATTTACAACTGTTAGATGTGGGCAGTGAAATGTAGGCATTTTTTGCTCAGTTAAAACACACAGTGCACTAAAAAATGTAATAATTCACATACTGTTTGATAGGTCACCTAAAACTGAATATTCATCATTTACTCACTTTCATCTCTTTCAAATCCATGAGATGTTTTAACACAAAAGAAGCAGAATGTCCAGGCTACTCTTCTTCATTCATTAAAAATTCACTGAAAAACAATGAGAGTAAAAAAACAGTCCAAACAACTTAAGCGATACATTACAAGTAGTATGATACCAAACAATAGATATGTGTGAGGAACAGACAGTGGTGTAAAGTATTTGAGTAAATGTAATTAGTTACTGTACTTGAGTACCTTTTTGGCTACTCTGTTGTTTTACTGAGTATCAAAGATATTAGCAACTATCTACTTGACTACAATTTTTAATAAGAATATGTATACTTTACTCCAGTACATTTATGATACGTAATGCAATTACTCATTACAGCCTGCATGGCACCTAACCAAAACCATGAGGCCGAAACCAGCACGTACAGTGCAAGTGGGCTGTGATGGTCTAATTTTACTGAACATTGTTTTATTTATCTGTTATATTGAAGAGACCTAGGATATTGGTTTACTTATGCCCATTTTGTGCACTTGAGCTTAACTAAGACTTGAGTGTTTGTATATGTTTAAGAGTTTTATTTTGATTTTAGAAAATAAACATGTGATTTCTTTCCTCACAAATCAACTGTTTCTTGTTTTTCACCAGAGATGGACAGTAACAAAGTACATTTACTTGAGTACTGTACTTAAGTACACTTTTTGAGTATCTGTACTTTACTTGAGTATTATTATTTCTGGAAACTTTTTACTTGAACTTCACTACATCTGAAAGACAAATATCATACTTTTTACTCCACTACATTTCTGTCAAGGTTCTCGAGTAGAAAGTAGTAACGTCAGTCAGGGAATGATTTTAGTTGCATTTTGGTTGGAAATGAAAGTCAGGTTGACGTTAGAACACGACTGATGTTGGTTTCTGACGTCAACATGATTTTCATTTTCAACCACAATACAACGTCTGTCCAACGTTGGAGATTAACGTCAATCTGACGTTGGATTCTGACATCAACCTGATTTTCATTTTCAACGTTGGGTTTGGTCTTCTAAATGTGAATTGTGTCATTGTTTTGGAGCACACTAGCTTATAGATAACAGTAAGGCTAACAAATTCATACTAAAAGCCAAAAAACTTTAAATAGGGCACTATTTGAGGGAACAGCCATTTGGGTGTCCGAAACCATTGTGGACGTTATTGAGTGACTTATTCAATCTCACATTCAATCCCACTACTGGTACTGTGTTCTAGAAATACATGTGATATTGATAAGAGGGCAGGCAGGCAGGCATAGATTCAACAGCATAATGTACTGTAAGTATTACATACAACAATGCAACAATAATAAAACAATGCATTGACATTTACTTTTTACTTTTGATACTTAAGTACTTTTAAAAGCAAGTACTTATGTACTTTTACTTAAGTAAAAATCAGTCTTTACAACTTTTACTTGTAACGGAGTAATATTTGACCAGTAGTATCTGTACTTTCACTCAAGTAAGGAAGTTGTGTACTTTGTCCACCTCTGTTTTTCACTGGCGTGTCTCTTGGGTGTTGAGGACTAGTGCATCTTTGAGCCTATATTCAGTATGAGTAAAATACTGAAGTACTGTTAAAATCAGATACTCTAAGACTTTGCTCAAGTCGTATTTGGAATTGGAGTGTTATTACTTGTAATTGAGTCATTTTTGCTGTAAGGTATCTGTACTTTTACTCAAGTATGGTTCAGGTACTCTTTACACCTCTGGGAACAGAATGAAATTTAAGCGATTATTCACTAAAAACCTCTAATTTGCACTTGACCCCTCACGGTTGGCCACAAGAGTTTGGCATCATAGACAGTAAAACTGTTGCTGGGTTTAAAAGTGCAAATTAAATTTTGCGAGCGATGGTGGAGGATTCTCAGTGAACAACGACTTTTGTTTGTTTATCACACATTTGACCTCAGAAGACTTGGATGATTAATGCTTTTCTGTTTCTTTTCTGTTGTTTTATTCTAGCTTTACTGCCCCTGTCCCTTTTGTTATATGGAAAAGAACGGTATGAACATTCTGCTAAACTTGAAAATATGCATTTAGAAAAACAAAATGGTAAGTAAACGATAACAGAATTATTTCTGGACGATGCATTCCTTTGAGTCGGTTTCTTGCGAATGCTAGAAATGTGGCTAATGCTCTCCTGTGGGTTTTAATATTTCCATATTCTGAAGCATAAAAGAATCCTTTGGCCAAGAATCTCTCTTTGATGTGATTTATATCTCAGGATTAAAGTAAATCCCTCTAAAGGATCTTTTTGAATTCCAGGGGTGGCGAGCATTCTTGTCAAGTCAAAAATACAAGCTCTCCTGCACATGATGAACTCATCTCTAGATCTGGTTCCTGATATAGACCCAGTGTCATGCTAGGCACTCCGGTGACGGTGTCTGTAAAATTAGGAATACCATCAACATCTGGGATTATGAAAAGGACACTTTTCAACAGCACTGGTCGATTTTCTGACATTTGATCCGTTCACAAATCTCAGCAAAGACAGAGCAGTTAAAAGCGTTGAGATGAAGTGCATTGGTCATTAAGTCATGATGTCAGCTCATCTCTCGTCCAGACTGAAAAAGGCAAAGGACAAATGAATGTGAAGGCTCTTTTAAAGTGAAGTTTTAATTTTATAATACATATCAAATCTGCCCCATGTTTGCAACATATAATTCACACTATAGTGGTCTCTAGTGGTCTCTCAGTATTTATAGCCCACACTAGCCTCAGAGCCGATACCATTCTGTGGTCTAAAGGTACCAAGCAGGAGGTACTTCTTGAGCTTACAGTACCCTGGGAAGAGAGGATGGAGGAGGCACATAAGTCCAAGCTAAAGAAATATCAGGCTCTTATCTTTGAGAGCCAACTTAATGGATGGAAGTTTTGGAATCTGTCGAGTTTTGCCAGGATTGAAGTTATGAGTGTGTGTATTGTACAGTAGGCTTGGTGCAGTCAACAGGACAATGGCAGAGGCAAAAGCACAAGATAACTTTTTTTAATAAGAGTTGCATTTCTTTGTTTACCATAAGTGAGTTTGTCTTTGTTTTATAGTTGTTGTGTTTTCATTATAAAATAATGAACCACGAACAAAGCATTCGTTTTAAAGTAAGGTGAAAATCCAAAGATCATTTATTTATTTGTTACAACGCGGGTATCCATCTTATTGATTTTGTTCTAAAAGTTTGATGATTAATATAAGCAAATTGTGACTCTGGATCACAAAACCAGTCACAAGTCGCACGGGTATATTTGTGGCAATAGCCAACAATACATTGTATGGGTCAAAATTATCAATTTTTCTTTTATGCCAATTAGGATATTAAGTAAATATCATGTTCCATGAAGATATTTAGTTAATTTCCTACCGTAAATATATAAAATATTTATCTTTGTGAGTGAATGCAGCACAATCATGAACATAAATGGACAACTTTAAAGGAGATTTTCTCAATGTTTAGAATTTTTTGCACCCTCAGATTCCAGATTTTCTAATAGCTGTATCTCAACCAAATATTGTCCTATCCTAACAAACCAAACATCAATGGAAAGCTTATTTATTCAGCTTTCAGATGATGTATAAATCTCAATATCCAAAAATTGACCCATATGACTGGTTTTGTGGTCCAGGGTCACAATTTAACATTGTGCTATTTAACTGTTGTTGTGTTTTCATTAATAATAATAATGAACTACAAACTTAAGCAAGGGGAAGAAGGGGAAAAGTAAGGGGAAAATCAATATTTTCCAAATATGCGCACTTTCAGACTAAGAGCTCTAACTGACGCTGTCTAGTGCATCTATGTGAACACAAATAACCTGGAGCACACGTGACTGAATTAATATGCGTGTTGATAATCTATTAAAAATATAAAAAATTACATGTTGATTATTTTGTCACTGCAACCTAGTTTTATCATAAACAGTGGGTCAAATATCAAAGCTGGAGCCTTTAATCTTTCTAATGATACTCGGTTTGTCCAGATCGAGTGAGAGTGTGATGTTTTAAAGTGCAGTGAATGTTGAACAACAATAATTAACAATAATCAACAATAAAAGGGCTAATATGAGTCAATTTGTCATATTATTTTATTTTTGGTGTTTTAATTAAAACTAGTGCAAAATGCCCGTGCAAAATCAGTTTGTGTGTGTGTTTTTAGTAATTGTTGGTTTGGTGTGTTTGAGTGCTCATTGTTACAATTACACAGCAAAAGTTCAGTGACATTTTTATTTGTGCATGGTAGAAAGCACACAGTGAACTCTGAGAAAACGCTATGCTTGAGCAAACAGTTTGTGAATAGGCAACTACAAATGATGCCCGTGAAAGAGACTGTGAACTCATTGAATAGGATATGTTTAGTTGGAGAATAGCATAGGCTACTATTACACAGTAGCGATAACGTTAAGCGTACCAGAATGAAATATAATATTCAGAAGTAAACAGCATAGCTGACTTACAGATTCAGTTAACATCCACAAAGACCATCCAAAGACCTTTAATTTATGTGTTACAACGCAGGTACACCATGCTATTAGTCTTATTCGTTTATCTAATAAAAGTTTGATGTTTTTCATTGTACTATTTTATTGTTGTTGTGTTTTTACATTAATTGTAATAGTGAATAAATATTACGCATCTGTTTTGTTCCAAGAAAAGGAAAGATCTAAAGTTAAAGATCAAAATAAAAGATACAGATCTTGAGCGTCATTGACAAATATCTTTTCTTGTAAAATATGCAGTGTAATCGATGGGAAAATGTCCTCACTTGCACATTGTTGTCATTGTCATTGAGGGCCACTGTCCTGCAGAGTTTAGCTCCATCCCCAATCAAAGACTAATCATCCCTGAGCAAGCTAATCAAGGCCTTCAGAGTTACAAGAAAATGACAGGTAAGTGAGTTTGATTGGGGTTTGAGCTCAATTCTGCAGGGCATTGACCCACCAGTGCCAGATTTGAGGATCCCTGCACTAGGGCTTAAACACAAGGGTAACTTACCTACGCTAAAGTAAGGAAATGGTTACAGACATTGGGAATTAAAGCACATGAACATTGATGATCTTTATTGGTGCACAGACTCTTGTGATAAGTAGTTTGTAAGTGATTCTAGTCTGTTGAATGGCACTAGAAGGTAGAAGGATTGCCAGTATCGCAGATGAATGGTCCGGTAGTAAAAGGAGTCCGGGTGGAAGCACTATTTATTTAGTTGATAATGTAATTGGTTTCTCCAAAGCTCCAACGTAGGAGGGGGTGAGCAGAAATGTTTTGTCCAGTAATGTTATATGTTGGGTTGTTTAATTAGGGGGTGGTGTGGCGCAATGGATAAGACACATGCCTTTGGTGTGAGAGACCCGGGTTCGAATCCACTGTGAGACACCAATGTGTCCCTGAGCAAGACACTTAACCCCTAGTTGCTCCAGAGGCGTGCGACCTCTGACATATATAGCAATTGTAAGTCGCTTTGGATAAAAGCGTCAGCTAAATGAATAAATGTAAATGTAAATGTAAATTAGTGTTCATTTGGGTTCATTTAGATGTTGGTAATGGTTGTATTATTGGCTAATCATTTTTTTAATGTTTATTAGAGTGTTTGATTTTTGTATGGTCATGTAGTTCATTATTTAGTTTTCTCTTTTATGTTTAGTCTGTGCTCTTTGCTGGGGAGACTGGTATAGTTTGGTCAAGGTGGGATACCAGTTAACCCAGAGCTAGTGTGGTGTCTAGTGTCACAGATACACCAGACTCAGCCGTCACTCCCTCACAATGCTCTCTATCTCCAGATTTCTTCTGATCATCGCCTGATTCTCATCTGCACACTCATCACCACAATATACAAGCACACGCCTCAGTCACACTCAGTGTCAGGCCTACGACGTGGATACAAGTGTATGACTAACCTGAGCTTACTTCCAGCATCTTCTACTCCTTCGTCCTTCGTGATCATCTCCAGTCTCCATTCCTGCTCTCCACTTCAGCGCTTCATCTCTTCAGTCCTGTCATGATTTCCCTCACCTGGATCTCACTATTCACTGGCCACTGAGGTGTGTGTACTCCATCTCCCCAGGCAATCTCTTGTCACAATCTCCTGGAATCCACTTGAAAGACATAAAGACTCAGTTACCGGTTATATCTTATTCCACTGTGTTTGTATCTGCATCTGATACTCACCTGTTGTCCCCTGCATATTGCAGTCAATAAACGGTTAACTTACCGTCTTCTAACTTCTCTCTCTTGAGTCTGGTTACGTTAAACCTAGTAATATAATCGGTAACACTTTAGAATACTGTTTCTTACTTACTGCATAACGAATAAGGTCAATTTGCTAAGGTAATTTTGAAAATGAATAGACCTAATTATAATTTTACTGGAGTAATATTTTACTGGGGTATCTACTTTTATTCAAGTACTTGAGTACTTGATCCACCACTCCACTGCTAAACCGGGTTATTGTAGTGACTACTGTGTATGACTGTTCATTAGTAGTTACTTCATAGTTATTTTTCTTGAACCTTAATTAGTAGATAATTAATAGTGGTCCTTCATGAGGTATGACAGAATTCATTAGTTATTGATTAACTAACTGATACTTAACACAATCATAAAATTCTATTACATACTGATTAGTTAACACATCTTCCTTAGAAGAATTACCTGAGTTCTTCAATAATTCCTTATTAGTTATGCAGTAAGAAACAGTATTCTAAAGTGTTACCATATAATCCTCTGATTTTTAGAGACAAAGTAGGTATTTTTGAACTTACCATATTTGTTTTTGTCTTATCATTTTTTTAAATAGATTTTATAAGTGGAGTTTACTATAGATAGAGAGATGGATAGATATATTGCTTATTAATCTGCAAGTCTTAACTTGATTTTTCAAACTTATTTTTGACATTGTTTTATCAAGTCTCCTTAAATTCTACAGTGCTTTTACACAATGCAGATTGTTTCAAAGCAGCTTCACAGTAATACACGGGTAAATAACAGAATCAATGATGCAAACTCCATCAACTATGATGCATGATGAATACTGCATCAAATTCTGCTGTAAAGCATCTCTAAAAATCAGTGCCATACAAATAGTGTTTTGTAGCCATAACCTGAGAGAGAGAGAGAGAGAGAGAGAGAGAGAGAGGAACGTTCTTACCTTTTTTGTGACACAAGGTAACAAGGAACACCTGGGGAGACAATCAAGGGGAACCAATCAATAATGAAAGTACAAAGGGACTACAAATCTGGCACAGGAAACCAGAAACAAAAAAAATCTGACAGAACTTAAAACGTAATGCATTTGAAGTTTTATTTTAAAGGGGTCCTTGATTATTATTTCACTTTTTTCACTTTAGTTTAGCCCCTTTCACACAGAGATTCCGGAAAACACACGGATAAAGTGACCCGGGATTTGACCCGGATTCGTTTGATTTTGGTTCATTCACACTGCCAGTGATTTTCCGGAATCAGAGAGCGCGTTCACACACAACCCGTAAAAATCCCGTAAAGACACGTGACATCGATGTGACTGGTAATGTCTCAGCAGCGTCTTAAGTTTGCTTATGAGCTGCGATTCCTCTCTCTCGAGAAACCACGCTTGTGCATTTATTTCTCTGATTCGATCATAAACTTGCGCATTACGTACCGTTTCACAGCTGGCGAATGATCCCGGCTTCAGCGTCATCACTACGACACGCATTATTACGGCTTTTGTTCACACAGCGCGCGTTCTGGGACTGAACACAGCAATGTTACTAGGTCCCCAACCCAGCATCGATGCCGGCATCAATCCCGGGTCGAGTTTGCGTTCACACAGAGGGCGTTCTGCCAATTTCCCAGCAATTTGCCGGGATCATCGCGCTGTGTGAAAGGGGTTTTAGTGTGTAGTGTTTGCTGTTTGAGCATAAACAACATCTGCAAAGTTACGACACTCAAAGTTCAAAGCAAAGGGAGATATTTTCTTTTAAGGACTACAACAAACGGCTGGTAAGGGACTACAACGAGCTTCTTCCCTGGTTGGTGACATCACTAACCCTAAAGTTCAGTAGCCCCGCCCACTGATTCGAGCACGACAAGTAGCAGTAGGAAAACAACCGATGTGACGCTAACACTGGATCGAGCAAGTAAGCGATAAACACGTCTTAGAAGAGTGCAAAATGTTGTGCAGTGCCAGGTTGTGGAAAAACACAGTAGCTGCATTGGATTTGCAGAGAGCCTGAAATTAAACAACGATGCTGTGCCTTCTATATTGGATCCATCAGGAACAGCGCAACACACTTATGTAAGTAAAAAAGTTTTTACTGTGTCACTATTGCTTTGTTACAGATTTGTTTGATATGTATGGGATAATGTGTACGTCTAACCAAAATCCCCAGTGCGGTGACCACAGTGATTTCTGATATGTACTGAATTATGTAGGCCCACAGTCAGATGTTTTTGTCTCTAAATCGTTTATTTTCAGTAAATCAAACCAGTGACTAAACGGTCAACTTCACATTATTTCTCTTAGAAGGATGAAAATAATCGGTTATTTAAACTTGTGATTAAATTATACTGTAGAAATCAATCAAAGAACACTCCCTTTACAATTGCTGAGCTGTCAATCAAACAGCGTGAGTTTATCAGTGATTGAGTTCTGGACTTTCGCCAAAACTCCCATTATAATCTGTCCAGACTTACTTTCTCGTTCCTCGTGTTAGAAAAACAATTGGTAAGAGAGCATTTATGTTTAAAGCTGTACTAGACTGGAATAATTTGCCTGTAGATATTAGATCCATTACTTCTTTTCGGTTGTTTAAACAATCTATATTATCTTATTTTAAAGTAGATTGCACATGCTATCATTGAAACTGTCGTTGTTGTTATGTGTACTGTTGCTCTTTTTATTTTATTTTTTGGGTGGTGTTTTTGTGTTTTGCCTGTTTGTTGATGTATTGTTAATTGTAATCTTGTTATGTTCTTTAAGTTGTAATTGTGTTTCATTGTAAGAACCCCCTCGAAAACGAGATGATACATCTCAAGGGGTTAATCCTAATAAATTCTAATAATAATCAACGAATCTCTTATTTACATTGTGTTTGCACTGTTAGTTATGATGAAAGCATCCGTTAGTGTGCAGAAATCGAGTTACAATGACGAGATAGTTTTCGTGAGAGTTCCACATGTAATACTTAGCTATTTCATATGCAGAGATGTCAGCCAATCACAGCAGTGGGCGTTTACACTGAAGTCTCACAGCAGCCAATCACAGCCGTAGGCGTTTACACTGAAGTCTCACAGCAGCCAATCACAGCACTGGGCATTTACACTGAAGTCTCACAGCAGCCAATCACAGCAGAGGGCGTTTACACTGAAGTCTCACAGCAGCCAATCACAGCAGAGGGCGTTTACACTGAAGTCTCACAGCAGCCAATCACAGCAGTGGGTGTTTACACTGAAGTCTCACAGCAGCCAATCACAGCAGTGGGTGTTTACACTGAAGTCTCACAGCAGCCAGTCACAGCAGTGGGTGTTTACACTGAAGTCTCACAGCAGCCAATCACAGCAGAGGGCGTTTACACTGAAGTCTCTCAGCAGCCAGTCACAGCAGTGGGTGTTTACACTGAAGTCTCACAGCAGCCAATCACAGCAGAGGGCGTTTACACTGAAGTCTCACAGCAGCCAATCACAGCTGTAGGCGTTTACACTGAAGTCTCACAGCAGCCAATCACAGCCGTAGGCATTTACACTGAAGTCTCACAGCAGCCAATCACAGCACTGGGCATTTACACTGAAGTCTCACAGCAGCCAATCACAGCAGAGGGCGTTTACACTGAAGTCTCACAGCAGCCAATCACAGCAGTGGGTGTTTACACTGAAGTCTCACAGCAGCCAATCACAGCAGTGGGTGTTTACACTGAAGTCTCACAGCAGCCAATCACAGCAGTGGGTGTTTACACTGAAGTCTCACAGCAGCCAATCACAGCAGAGAGCGTTTACACTGAAGTCTCACAGCAGCCAATCACAGCAGAGGGCGTTTACACTGAAGTCTCACAGCAGCCAATCACAGCAGAGGGCGTTTACACTGAAGTCTCACAGCAGCCAATCACAGCCGTAGGCGTTTACACTGAAGTCTCACAGCAGCCAATCACAGCAGAGGGCGTTTACACTGAAGTCTCACAGCAGCCAATCACAGCAGTGGGCGTTTACATTGAAGTCTCACAACAGCCAATCACAGCCGTAGGCGTTTACACTGAAGTCTCACAGTAGCCAATCACAGCACTGGGCATTTACACTGAAGTCTCACAGCAGCCAATCACAGCAGTGGGTGTTTACACTGAAGTCTCACAGCAGCCAATCACAGCAGTGGGTGTTTACACTGAAGTCTCACAGCAGCCAATCACAGCAGTGGGTGTTTACACTGAAGTCTCACAGCAGCCAATCACAGCAGAGGGCGTTTACACTGAAGTCTCACAGCAGCCAGTCACAGCAGTGGGTGTTTACACTGAAGTCTCACAGCAGCCAATCACAGCAGAGGGCGTTTACACTGAAGTCTCACAGCAGCCAATCACAGCTGTAGGCGTTTACACTGAAGTCTCACAGCAGCCAATCACAGCCGTAGGCATTTACACTGAAGTCTCACAGCAGCCAATCACAGCACTGGGCGTTTACACTGAAGTCTCACAGCAGCCAATCACAGCAGAGGGCGTTTACACTGAAGTCTCACAGCAGCCAATCACAGCAGTGGGTGTTTACACTGAAGTCTCACAGCAGCCAATCACAGCAGTGGGTGTTTACACTGAAGTCTCACAGCAGCCAATCACAGCAGTGGGTGTTTACACTGAAGTCTCACAGCAGCCAATCACAGCAGAGGGCGTTTACACTGAAGTCTCACAGCAGCCAATCACAGCAGTGGGTGTTTACACTGAAGTCTCACAGCAGCCAATCACAGCAGAGGGCGTTTACACTGAAGTCTCACAGCAGCCAATCACAGCAGTGGGCGTTTACACTGAAGTCTCACAGCAGCCAATCACAGCAGTGGGTGTTTACACTGAAGTCTCACAGCAGCCAATCACAGCAGTGGGTGTTTACACTGAAGTCTCACAGCAGCCAATCACAGCAGTGGGTGTTTACACTGAAGTCTCACAGCAGCCAATCACAGCAGAGAGCGTTTACACTGAAGTCTCACAGCAGCCAATCACAGCAGAGGGCGTTTACACTGAAGTCTCACAGCAGCCAATCACAGCAGAGGGCGTTTACACTGAAGTCTCACAGCAGCCAATCACAGCCGTAGGCGTTTACACTGAAGTCTCACAGCAGCCAATCACAGCAGAGGGCGTTTACACTGAAGTCTCACAGCAGCCAATCACAGCAGTGGGCGTTTACATTGAAGTCTCACAACAGCCAATCACAGCCGTAGGCGTTTACACTGAAGTCTCACAGTAGCCAATCACAGCACTGGGCATTTACACTGAAGTCTCACAGCAGCCAATCACAGCAGTGGGTGTTTACACTGAAGTCTCACAGCAGCCAATCACAGCAGTGGGTGTTTACACTGAAGTCTCACAGCAGCCAATCACAGCAGTGGGTGTTTACACTGAAGTCTCACAGCAGCCAATCACAGCAGAGGGCGTTTACACTGAAGTCTCACAGCAGCCAGTCACAGCAGTGGGTGTTTACACTGAAGTCTCACAGCAGCCAATCACAGCAGAGGGTGTTTACACTGAAGTCTCACAGCAGCCAATCACAGCTGTAGGCGTTTACACTGAAGTCTCACAGCAGCCAATCACAGCCGTAGGCATTTACACTGAAGTCTCACAGCAGCCAATCACAGCACTGGGCATTTACACTGAAGTCTCACAGCAGCCAATCACAGCAGAGGGCGTTTACACTGAAGTCTCACAGCAGCCAATCACAGCAGTGAGTGTTTACACTGAAGTCTCACAGCAGCCAATCACAGCAGTGGGTGTTTACACTGAAGTCTCACAGCAGCCAATCACAGCAGTGGGTGTTTACACTGAAGTCTCACAGCAGCCAATCACAGCAGAGGGCGTTTACACTGAAGTCTCACAGCAGCCAATCACAGCAGTGGGTGTTTACACTGAAGTCTCACAGCAGCCAATCACAGCAGTGGGTGTTTACACTGAAATCTCACAGCAGCCAATCACAGCAGTGGGTGTTTACACTGAAGTCTCACAGCAGCCAATCACAGCAGTGGGTGTTTACACTGAAGTCTCACAGCAGCCAATCACAGCAGAGGGCGTTTACACTGAAGTCTCACAGCAGCCAGTCACAGCAGAGGGCGTTTACACTGAAGTCTCACAGCAGCCAATCACAGCAGAGGGCGTTTACACTGAAGTCTCACAGCAGCCAGTCACAGCAGTGGGTGTTTACACTGAAGTCTCACAGCAGCCAATCACAGCAGTGGGCGTTTACACTGAAGTCTCACAGCAGCCAATCACAGCAGTGGGCGTTTACACTGAAGTCTCACAGCAGCCAGTCACAGCAGAGGGCGTTTACACTGAAGTCTCACAGCAGCCAATCACAGCAGAGGGCGTTTACACTGAAGTCTCACAGCAGCAAGTCACAGCAGTGGGCGTTTACACTGAAGTCTCACAGCAGCCAATCACAGCAGTGGGCGTTTACACTGAAGTCTCACAGCAGCCAATCACAGCAGTGGGCGTTTACACTGAAGTCTCACAGCAGCCAATCACAGCCGTAGGCATTTACACTGAAGTCTCACAGCAGACACGCCCTTCAAACAGAGCGTTCAAATCAGAGTAGGAAAAATGCCTTTTATTTCTAAATTATGACAATTTTTGATGTAAAAATCATACTAACATTATAAGTGCACCCCAGGAAACATTATAAAATAATAAAATAATGCAGTTCATGACCCCTTTAATTAGTATGTTTTATACAAGTAGTGACAGTGTGACACATACCCTTAAGGCTGGTTTTCTGTTGAAGAACATCTATCAACTAGGCTAGATTTTATCTACTGGCCCTAGTCATTTAGGTCTGAGGTAGGAATAGGTAGGTTCTGAAGCTAGAATAGTTTAGTAGAGAACTTTTCAAATGATATGATGAAAAGGGGTAGAAACAAAGCAATTGAGTAAGAAACATCCAAAAATTACGATGATCCACCACTAGACCGGCTCTAACCAGCATAAACCAGCCTGGAACAACAGGGAATTCATGCTGCTTTATGCTGGATTGTTCAGCAGAGACTTCCCACAAGAATAGTGGTTTTAGCTGTTTTTGGACATTTGGTCCCCATCAGGCTTTGAAATTAACACACTAAAGACACTAAAAGATGTTTAAGTCTTAGACATGCATTTATTGTATGCCTAGGGTGTGAGAACGGGTTAAAAATATGACCTCTTTTCTCCTAACCAGTGTTCCCAGTTTACAAATACTGCTCCCCATTTTGTAGGCAAAACATGACAAGCACACAGCACCTTTAGCATTTGTTCTACTGATATTCTGTCTTTTTTGAATGATTATAGAGTGACCGCGTAGAAACCAACCTGCTGAGAGGGGTAAAAAAAGCACACAACAGGTTTTTGACAGGGTTGCAGTGCTCAGGATTAGCCATACGGTGGCAGCAGAGGCAATCTTCCCTGAGTTCATCTCATGCCATGAGCGTTTTTGGCTTATTAACTCACATGCAAATCAAAAGTGCCATGGATTGATTCCAGCAGTTCCTGTTTTGCAAAACTCCAGAATCCCCCTGCGGCGAATGAACTCTGGAGATGCAGTAAAATTATTAGCATATGGAAAACAAATGACTCCTGACTGATTATGTGATGAATGGCAGGACCTGTAAGCGATTGTAGTGAGATTAGTTAATTTAAGAGTGTGATAAATTAATGTGTATGTGGCATGGCTCCACCAGGCTCTGCTCACTCTCCCCGGACGTTTAATCACATGCACAACCCGAGAACTGCATTTATACCCCCCCCCCACTGCCACACAGTCAGTCTCCCTACAGACACCGCAGGAGCATTCCTTACCTGTGCAGACTTCTTCTGTTGTCCACCAGTCTTCTCAATAGTTTCCACTGTTATTAACCACCAGTTAAGTTTACTGAACTGTTGACTCACCTGTATCTCAGACTTTGATGACTGTTGACCTGCTGACTTTGATACAACATCACAGACTGTATGTTTGATCACTCGACAGACCAAAAAAAGCCAGAAATATAGAGTACTTGCATAGCATCAAACAATTCGAACACTTCTCTACTAGATGGTGTGTGAAAAACCCCATACACAAAAGAAATATATTTTCTGGATATGTTTTGGAATATATGCACATATTTGAAATTGGCCCAATAAATATATTTCATACTTATATTTCATATATTTTTGTTATATTTCAGAATATATTTCAATGTATTTTTTTCTGTACGGGTCCCCAAAAGTGTCAAAAATATATGTGGCATATATTCCAAATACATTGAAATATATTCTGAAATATAACAAAAATATATGAAATATAAGTATGAAATATATTTATTGGGCCAATTTAAAATATTTGCATATATTCCAAAACATATCCAGAAAATATATTTCAAATACAATTCTTTTGTGTATGGGACAGTTTCAGGACGACCTACAACTTCCGCCAAGATTCTGAAGTGTGCATTCGACAGAATGAGGATTTATGTTATGACGTTAATATTCATGTGTTCTTGCCTTACTGTGGGAATAATGTATTATTATTAGGGATGCACGATTTATCGGCCACCATATCGGTATCGGCCGATATATGTTCATTTTGAATGTTATCGTTATCGGGCTGTTAAGAAAATTAAATATTAAAGCCGATAAATAATGGATCATTTCCGTCAGCTGAGACACTTCAGATCACCATGATGGTTTTGAATTGCTTGAAATATAATTGGAAATATCGGCGACATAAAATTATAATGAGAACATCATTATAATTGTGTTTGGGACGTGGCTTTTAATGATGAGACTTTTGTTTTTGTAATCAGGCCCTCAAAACCCAATATAACGGTTATCGGCTTTCAAATATAAAGAATTATCGGTTGTCGGTATCTGCAAAACTTTTAATATCGGTGAATCCCTAGTTATTATTATTATTAAGGTAGCTAGATATAAAAGATAGAACCTGTTTTACTGTCTTTAATCTGGTCAGCTAGTCTTTATTCTGCCATGACAGGAGTTGACCTGAAGGAGAAAACCAAGCGTAGAAGACTTGCAGTCTTGTGGTAATGCTGAGAATGTCACAAATCCCTGTGTTGCGTAATGAATTGCGTCAACACATTTCCGAATGCAATAACGTGTGAAATCATAGAGGTGTTTGCCTTCCCATACTTGTATGAATTATATATGGACTGCATGAACTTTGCAGACACTGCACATGAAACAATGTTCAAACCCAAATTATAAAAAGTGTGAAATATAACCTTGCTGTTCTCGTGAGTCACTCGGGACAGGCCAAATGACTCGCGGGCCCATGCCAGCATGTTTTGGGAGCCTTCGGTGGACCCGTGTGCCCAGCTGTGAGCTGCTGTCGTCCCATGCCAGGCTCTCGATTGAAGCCTGTGGCTCCGTGTGCCAAGAATCACAACTGCTGGAATGCCTGCGCTGGAACGGCCTCTCCATTCCTCTCTGAGTGACCATAAAAGGCCGAGAGGATCGTTCAAAAGAAAGAAGGAAAAGGTTCAAAGCCATTTCTTGTGATCTAAGGTAACACGAACAAAGGTTTGACGGAGGCTCACTTCCGAACACGTCATGCGAGAGATTTAACACGGTTGGTGCTGAAGGGTCATAACATGTGGGAATGCAGCTTTAATGAGGTGTTTTGGTCATGAGAAAGTTGGCTGAGAAGTACGATGGAGATGCATTCAAAATGCCTTTAAAGCAAATTATACATTTCTTTGAGCAGAATTTTTAATTTGTCTTATTTGATGTCATTGATCGTAAGTTTATTGCCGTGAAGCTGCTTTGAAGCGATCCGTATTGTGTAAGCTGAATTGACTTGTTTTCTTTTAAGCTTTTTGTGAGCCTATAAAAGCGATCAATTAAATAAATTCTGTGCATTATTTTATTTCAGCTGCTTTCTCAAACTTTTGCGGCAGCAGGAGTGCTTTTACTGCCTTCTAAATGCATCTAAATTTATGATGTGTTTCATACTGATCTCTGAATTTTCATCAGAATGAATCAAACTGATGCTCTCCATGTTTCGTGTGATTGGCTGTTCGCTGCAGATGTCACACTTTCATTTGCACAAGCTCCAACACAAACTCTGGATCAAACTCTGTTTGAGTTGACAGAGAACGTTTAGCGAGTGATGATCCAAGCCTAAGCTGAACCTGATCTAAACCGGGTTACATTTATTTGATTTACTCTGAAACTTTGGTCTACTAGCTTCATGCAACAGGCCTCTCTGGCTCTTCTTGAGGAGAACTGACTTCATACATCCACTTAAAATCACCAAAACACCAGTTGATTCAAACACATTTGACTTAATTTAATCATTCAGTTATAAGAATTCAGACGAGAAAAGTGACATTAGTGAAGAAAAAATATTCATTTCAGAATGTACAGACACTTGCTTTGATTTTTGGTTTTTCTATCTAATGCAATTGCAATGCATTTCAGGCATTGTTGAGTGTGACTGAAATGTGTGTGACTCTAGGTAAATAATAATTTTCACACCTTTTTCATATTTCTCCAGAGTTCTATTTTAATTTTTTATTTTTGCAGTCTTTGCACAATTTTGATATTGATGCGGCAAATGAAGCAAATAAATGTAACCCGGTTTAGATCAGGTTCAGCGGGTTCACATCGCATGAAACACGGAGAGCGTCAGTTTGATTCATTCTGCTGAAGACTAAGAGACCATTATGAAAAACATCATGAATTCATGATGATCATGATGCGGCTGTGATGCAGATGTCTGTGTGATGAAAACGGTTTATTCTGAAGAGATGGACAAAAGCGCCATCTGGAGGACAATATTATGCAATACAATCCAAGTCAACCTGGAAAGTTACATTCAGTGAATTGATGACTTTTTATCATATTTGTCTTAAGCAACTGACACTGAATTCAAGGTTCACACTTGGTTCACATCTCACATATTAGTAAGACACGAACAGCAAACACCCAACACACATGACTGCCAATGGCCTAACTTACATGATGCTTGTTGATGGGGAGAGGAGTGCTATCAATGATTACACTTACACATTTTCCCATGCTAATTGAAAGATACACAGACACTGAAGGAGGAAAACAAGCCATTCTAGGAACCAGACTATCATAGAGACTTGGTTTGACCACCTGATAACCAGCAAGAAGCACCTAATGTCCTAGAAACACAATCAAGAGGGCCGCCGGCGTCAGACGAGTTTGTCTTTCTCACTGATGTTAATTCAAAACAACGTCTGATAGTCAAGAAACAACATGCCGAATGGACATGCCGAAGTTCACAGAATCAGAACTGGGAAATGGCTGAAATTTAATGTAATCATTTATTCATGTGTTATATTAATTGGTTAGAAAAGGTTTAATACTCTGTTCTGGCACTAAACCGCTTACAACGACCCGCATGTTTTGAAATCTGAAAGAAACTACCGTTAGATGTGATTCCAACTCAAATCAGCATGAACTCAGATCGTTAGAAATGTTTTCACAATCTACAGATGATCCAAATTGTTGAAACGTCATTATTAATGTGAAGCATTGGAGTTTTCAGGTCTTAGGTGTCAGTGACAGATCCTGAATGGAACGAACAGATCTCCGTCTTCTGAATTCAAGATCTGTTACTGACACCTATGACCTGAAGAACTACCAAATACGAGAGACCAACATCACACGTTATGTTTCCATACTATTGTTATTCTTACTGTTGCGGTATATAAATAAATAACTCCATAATAACTTCAGTTAGTTTTCTTAATATTATTCTGAAGTCTACGGCAGCCCATAGAACCGTTTGAGGGAAAGTTATGAAATTTGGCACACAGATAGAGGACAGTCTCAACATGAACCACATGGATTTTGGAGTCTCTAACTCAAACCCCTTTAGCGCCACCAACTGTCAAAAGTTGTACTTACATTTACGGTAATACATTTTGAACTGAAAGGGCTAGAAACGAAGTCATTTTTCCTCTGTTTCCTTGGCTCAAGACGATTTTGAATAACATAATATAAAAATGTCTTTAATTACTCATTGTTGCAGTTGCTCTCAAGCTCCTAGCCATGCTGACATAACTCATTTTCGTGCTTGGCCCCTTAATTGTTGCTTTGCAGCTATATTTATAGCTAAAATTGCAATGCACTATCACATACTCCACCACATACTTTAGTGCAGAAGCCTCTCGAGTTCTTGGATGCAGTTCTGAGATGAGGAGACAAAATCCTCTCAGTTGTTTTGAATGTTTTTGTTTGTTTAATAAATCAAATGTAAATTCATGTCCCAGTTACACTTGATGTGGCTCTGTGATCGGTAGTAAATGCTTCTCCATCTGAACGCCAGAGGGCGTCTCACACACACATGCCAAATATGTCCCGCCGCAGAAGTAGACAACACACATCATTCCAGGAAATCCCTATCGGGCATTATCGCTGTAGCTGAATAAACAGAAGACTGAAACGCTTTGATAGATGTTTTTAAATGTTGTCTTTTGTTGGACAAGAGGTTCATAAATTCTTCTCATGTTTGGAAAGATGTTTGGCGTGTGTTGTGGCTTTTTCAAATACACGTTATAAGCGAGTAAAACTCGCAGTGCTTTCAGATGGACCACGTCACTGACAAGCTCCGCATAACAAATAATCGCAGCCTTTGCGATTTCATAATCAAATCGCGGAATTTCATGTTATTGCAATTAATCGTGCAGCCCTAAATTCTATTTTGTATTTTTACATTAACCCTTAAACGCCTACCTCGGGTCTTTAGTGACCCGGGAACCCATTCATTACCTGTCTCGATTATTCTTAGTTTCACCCTCATGGACCTTTAGTTTGTATTCTTCAGTCACATGTCTAATTTGTTCTCAGTTTCCCACCACTTCTTTGTCTCCTAGGTTACTCATTGCGTTCTAGTTTGTTTCCATGGTTACTCATCAGTTCCCTCATTTGTATCACCTGTGTCAATTCAATCATCTTTGTTTTCATTTAGTGTATATCCCTGTGTTTTAGTTCTCAGTTGTCGGTTCTCGTTAATGCTTATGTTCCATTTGGTGTAGTTCTCTTTCGGTTAATAAAGGCTGTTCACTTTTATCTTCATCTTTGCGTCATATACACCACACTTAGCCAAAGTGTGACAGAAGAACCGACCACAAAAAGGATTATTGAGATCGCTGCTGCATTTTCCACCCTTGCCCAAAAAGGGCTTTTCCGACTTGCACAGCAAACTACTTTTGATGATGAGACTTTAAAGTCTCTTTTTTGGATTGGGGCAGACTACCACCGCCCAGTAGACCTCCCAGACATCAAAGGATACACATGGAGGGAGGCCAATCTGAGATGTCTGGAAAGCGTCTTCCTCCAGAGAGCTTCACCCATCAAGCAGCCAAGCCAAGAGTAGGGCTGGGACGGTTACCGCATTACCGCAATACCGCGGTCACGTGACGCCTACCGCGGGTCTGAGCTCGTCACCGTCATCACCGCAAAAAAAATAAAAAATAAATAAACACTGGCCTTCACATGTGTTCACGTTGTGTCTAATGACATGGATTGTGTCTAATAACATTGTGTCTTACATGGATTCAAGGTGTTCTAAACAAAACTTATCAAAAGATGGAGCAAATCCGACCTTTCGCAAGATGGGGAGCGCAATGTTCCATGACACATAAAACATTCCATTCGTAGGCTATTCACCATAAGGGGTTACACTCTGTGGCGCGTTACGGCTGCGACGCAGCTACCGGAGCTGATCGCGCCCACTCTAACATTAGCCAATGCTTGTGTTTACACCAGCCACGACGCGGCGCGTTCCAGAAGCATCTCTCCGCGCCGCTTCGCTAAAGATAGGCGCCTAGTCTATTTTCGACGGACGCCGCGTCCAAGCGAATTATTTATTAGTAAATAATAAAAAATAAAAAGTCATTTTCAAAATAAACACCCAATTATATTGCAAATGTCTTATAGCCTATAATTTGAAGCCCCAAAAGCAGGACCTCAGCTTTTAATTGCACGTGCTTATTTAACACAATTCTCTCACGTGAAGACCGCGTTTGTCAACCCTCGCGGAGTCGCGGCGAGTGCACGGCACCAGACTCCAGAGAGTAATCTTGATGGCACTCGCAAGAAAATGGATAAGCACTCTACATAATCAAATTCACAAATATTACACCATTTAAACATTATTCAAATACGTAGGCTACGGAGTTACTAAAACAATCTTTGTCAAAGAATACACTTGTTTGTTCACAGTTTGAACGTTCTTGTTTCCATTTGTTTAATTTCAAGATCTGAGGTGAATTATCCATTGTTGCTTTTACAGCTACAAAGCTGGAGCACTAAATGATATTCAAAGTCACATTACACGCTTTTAACATTAAATAAAGCACATAAACAGTACCTGAGATTATCATCGCCACACTTTGTGTTTGTTGTTCCAGCGCGACGTCTCAGAAAAAAAAAAAAAATGGGGGAGGGTGGGGAGGGGGGTTTAGGTTTAAAGCGGCTTACCGCAATACCGCGGGAATTTCTTGCTTTTCACCCGCGGTAAGAAAAAATCCATACCGTCCCAGCCCTAGCCAAGAGCCCAGCCAACCATCACCCCGTACCACGGAGACGACGAGGCCAGAGCCCCCCACAGACGGAGAGCTTTCACCCGCCGCCGTGACGAAAGAGCCTGTGTTGACTACAGCGCCAAAGAACGCCCCGGAGCTGAAGCCCGACTGTGAGTCTGACCAGGGGTGTGAGCCGGCAACAGCTCCCTCAACAATTGAGGGAGTATTGGTGGATTTGGAAACTGAGGACTAGCTGATTGATTGGGACACGGAGGTACTGCTAACCTACCCTATCCCACCCTGAATCACTTGTCTGTTCTTCATCATCTCTGTTTCAAGATAGCATTGAGACCGTTTCGTTTACCTGTTGGGAATTGGAATTACAGTTATTGATCACGTCAAGTTTACCCATGTCACCTTCACCTCTAAGCTCAGTTAGTCCTTCAGCCCAGCCTCTTCTGGATGCCTGCAGCCCTTCGTCTTGCTGTGACATGAAGCCGCAGGTCGTGCAATCACCAGCCTCGCCTGAGCGAGAGGATCGTGTGGCTCCGCCTCCGACCTCTTATCCTTTCGCTCCATCTTGGCCCGTCGACCTGTCGGCTCAGCCTTGACTCCTCCCACCCTTGGCTCCACCTGAGACCATCGACCTGTCGGCTCAGCCTTGACTCCTCCCACCCTCGGCTCCACCTGAGACCATCGACCTGTTGGCTCAGCCTTGACTCCTCCCACCCTCGGCTCCACCTGAGACCATCGACCTGTCGGCTCAGCCTCGACTCCTCCCACCCTCGGCTCCACCTGAGACCATCGACCTGTCGGCTCAGCCTCGACTCCTCCCACCCTCGGCTCCACCTGAGACCATCGACCTGTCGGCTCAGCCTTGACTCCTCCCACCCTCGGCTCCACCTGAGACCATCGACCTGTCGGCTCAGCCTCGACTCCTCCCACCCTCGGCTCCACCTGAGACCATCGACCTGTCGGCTCAGCCTCGACTCCTCCCACCCTCGGCTCCACCTGAGACCCTCGACCTTGTGGCTCTACCGGGTTCGTTCGTCTCACCGGCTCCCCCTTGGTCAGTCGTCACACCACTTCCGCCATGGACTTGCTTCGCCGCGCTCAGTCCCTCCACCCACAGCTACAGCGGGTTCCTCCTTCCTCCCGCTGTAACATCACCTGCTGGTGTCGCTGTTGGACAGTGATACTAAACAGTGATTTGTACTCTTCTTAATGTCACATTTTGTAATGTTGCGTTGTTTTATTTTTGTAATGATTATTTTCTCATCTATTTTAGAGAAGACACTGCCTCCTCGGAGGAAACTCCTAGCTCAGATCTCATGGTCATCTTTAGTCTCAACACTACTACCACCTGACACAGACTGTTCATTAATCAGACTGCTCTAAATGATCAGGGTTATTGTCTTTCCTCACAGAAACACACAGACCATGAGGAGAATGGATGAACTGTGTCCAAAGCTTGACATCAGTGTTAGACAACATTAAGGTTCATGCTGAATCCTTGACAAAAACCATACCAGGGAAAGTTTAAGCATCATGCAAACAAACTTCACCGGTGTGTTAACACAGATGTTCGCCTTAGGTAGCCACACGCTCTTTTACACTGTAACGTCACTGACTAATAAAACTGAAAACTTCCCCTTGAAGTCTGAGGATATCTGAGGTAACAGAAGAAAAGGACATGGTAAAGCTGTGTATCTGCTGAACTTAACCTGATACTGGCCAAACACACATACGGCTGTTGAAGAGAGTAGTTAGGTGCCTCCCTGATCTGAAGATAAATCCTCAATCTGTGAATCCTAGATCCATGCAGACAGGCCTGTGGGACATCTGGAAACATATTCAGCATGATTGATTCCCAGCTCTCTTAATCGAGGGCCTATTAGTTGTGGTTATCGCTGTGTTCTTGTGCCGGTAGATTTGTTTTCCCGGTGGGTATAACCATGAATTACTGCTATGGCTGAAAAGGTTGCTGAAACACTTGTGCAGGAAGTCTGAAATATCTTAACCAGACTGATAGTGATCAAGGGACACATTTAGCTGGCAAAGCTTGTTAAACCGTAACACAACAGCTGGGTATGAAGCAAAAATTCACATTTATTCAAGTACTAAGGCAGCTGAGTCTCAAAATAGACCACAGAGAGCAGGATTGATCATGTTTTGCCAGTATTTTGAAACATAATTCAATAAATCCTCGTAAACTCCCCATCGGCTGACAACTGTGGCTTTCACATGACGCCCATCTGACATCAGGAGACTTGCTGAATGATTCGACTGTATTATCTTAAAGTCACCGTGAAATCAAAATGGACAACCATCCGATCAATTCCCCGGGTCAAAATCAAGCTGCCCCCTACTTTTGATCTTGTTCCAGAAGCCGTTTCACGCTCATATACGTTCACAATAGGGGAGAAAAGACCTGCACAACTGCTGTTTCATGCCGACGTAAAGTCGGAAATCTAGAAAGCATTCATGGAAATCCTAAATATCACAGGATTAAAGTGCCAAATGCCTAAAATGACCCCTGAAGCAATTTATGCAATTTAACTGTTTCAGTGTGTCTTCAACATATTTTAATGTAAATAATTCAGTGACATTCCTCTTTCTAAACATGTTTTGTGGAATGTTGTGGTGTTGATGATCAGTGAAAATGGCTATTATTGTCCATCATTTAGTAACCATGGGCCCAGTTGTTCAAAAAGTTTAATCTGGATCAGAATGATCAAGATTTGGAAGTCCCATGTTTTGCTATCCAGGACCAGGTAATATATCTTAGAAAGATTACACACCTTTTCAGATTACCGAATCTGGATTAGCAGTGCTCTGAATGGGATCACATTTCACAAGGCTAATAGCTATATAAAGAACAACAGGTGGAAGAGTTGATGCGAGGTCACTTTAAGTGTTTTTATTTGAAGAGAAAGAAAACAACATAAACGCACAAATAAACAATCACTTCCATTTTCAATCTCCTTTAAACAATCAGACCCCTGCCCATACAGAAAAAAAAAAATATTGAAATATATTTTAAAGTGTCAAAAATATATGTGGCATATATTCCACATACATTGAAATATATTTGCATTGTTGTTCACTTATATTTATCATTTTGAAATATATTCTGAAATATAACAAAAATATATGATGTTAAGTGTGAAATATATTTACATTTATAACATGTACTACAATATATGACAAAATATATGGTCATAAAATGTTTAGCTTGCTAAAGAAGGGTCGAAAATGTATTTTTTAATCATAGTAATTCCTCCACCTTTTCCCCTATACACAACAGTAGGCTACCATATTTCACTACTGTATTATGACACACAGCTATAATAAATACTGTACTTACATTTAAATGACTGCGATGTAAAATGACAGATAGTTGCTTTCCTAGGACTATTAGGCCATATTAAGTGGCATGTACCTAACACTAAGTGCATTTATTAGATTTATTGTTGTGTTTTATTGACATCTTTCCTGAAGTCATTTAAATATTGAAAATATGCACAATATTTATGATGCAAGTATAACAATGATACTCCAACAGTGAAGTGCACTTAAACAATAGATAGAACTCAGTGTCTAACACTGCATACACACACTATTAAATAACTGTATTCAATTCTGTAAAAATAATTCAAATAATAGTATTTCATATACAATATATAATTTTTTTGTACATTTATATACAATATATACATTTACAATATATACATTATATACACATATACATCCAATACACCATGTTCAAAAAAATATTAAAAAGTTAAAACATATATGAACATATATGTTGTTAGTAAATATATTGACATATAAATATATTCACATATTTAACTAAAATATATTTTCCAAAAAATAAAAAATATATTTACATATATTTAACTAAAATATAAGCTATTTATTGGGCAAATCGGAGACTGGTAGGTTTCGAATATTTGCATATATTCCAAATATATACCGAAAGGCTTGTAGCCTAATGTCTACTTCTAATTTATTACTTTAGAAGTAAAGCTAATCAAGAGCAAAATAAAAAAATATATAAATATGTGTATACTTTATCTTATGATGCAAATATTGTATTTTTAGACCAGATTAAAAGTTTTATTAAATTGTTGTTCCTGAAATCCACCTTTCTGCTGGGATCAGCTTTTGTTTATCAAAGTTCTCACAATCTTACTAAAAAGATTTGAACACAATCTGACGATTTGATCTAAAAAGTAAAACCAAAATAGAATTTTGTGATTCATACTAACTAATGTTAATTATAGGCTATCAGTACACTATGACAACTCAAAGTGCACTCTAAACCCATGTTTGGGTTAAATATAGACAAACCCAATCATTGGGTTAAAAATGTTATATCCTCCTGGGACCCAGGAATGGACTTTTGTCCACTGTAGTGGACATTATATTTGAGTGAATTTCTCTGACATCATACATGTCACATGACACATCATGGGTGTCCTGTAAAGAGCACGTTCAGGACTTTTCAGAGACACCAAATGTTTGGAGGTTTCACCACGAAAACAACTTCTCCTTGGTCTTTAAAAATGTCTGACATTAATTTAGTGATCAAATGTAGGAAATATGATAATATATTGTAATTGTATTTCATAAACCAACATCTCAGGAAAATGTTATGGGGTTTCAAATCAAACAATGACTTTTTATTCCAGAACAGGGCGTTGATTTCACACGTGTCCACTGTAGAGACATCAGGACTTACAGCATGTTTATCAGGCATTATGGGAGACACAACAAGTGAATATGGAAATAAATTATACATCAATATTCCTATGAAATATTAGATATTATTATTAAAATGTTGCCAATTATTACTCTAATTATTACACTTCTTTTTTCATTAAATGTTGCTCCAAGAACACATTAATGTGCACATTAGATACAGTGTATAGATGCATTGCATTGAATGGGAATATTAATTTATGGCCATTTTACCCACATATTGCATAAAGTAAAATGGTGTATCAATTCATTCCGTTATATCTTTCATAACATAGTTGAGAATCATCTTTATACAAATTTTGGTTAAAAAAAATCCTGAAACCCCAAAATGTATTGGTGACTGAAAAAAAAAAACGTTATTTTTTAAACAACTGAGTCCTGGTGTCCACTACAGAGGACATAGCATAACGTATGGATAAAATATTATTTTTCAAAAATGCTTTTTTTTTTACCATTTGTTTTTTGAGCTCTAAACAATGTGATGACATGAAAAACTTTTTTTTTTCTGGGTCTCAGGAGGATATATTAAACCAGCGGTGGGGTTTGTTCATATTTGACCCAAACATGGGTTGAAAAAATATTTTTCAATAATATTCAAAGCTGGGGTTCAAATGTTCAGGTCAAATATTGTAATTGTGGGAAGCGTGAGTCATAATCTGCAGCAGATCGTGGATTTATGTATGTATGCATTTTCTTTTTTGGTTTTGAAATGCAAGCCTGTTACTCTAGAATCAATTCCCTCTATTAATGTCTTTAAAAACCTATTACACTCTGCACTGAAATAATAATTTATTTATCTTTTATATTTATTTTGTTGTTGTTTAAATGGTGTATCTGTGTTTTTATGTGAACCTTTATAAAGCCATCTTGACCAGGACTACCTGGAAGAAGAGATTTCATCTCAATGGGACCTTCCCATAGACAGTAAAAGAAAGGACCTTCCTGTTAAGGAAGGAAAGGAAGGAAGGAAGGAAAATATTAAATATAATAAACTATAGCGCCCCCTCGCTGCCGCTCGTGAATCGCACGCGTCTCTATAGCGCCCCCTCGCGGCGGCGTGTGGCACTGCAGGAGTTTAACTCTTTCCTCTCCTGCTGTTTGTGTCCTCTCAGTGGAAGATGGCGACCAGAGTCCTTCAGAGCTCCTGCTCGGGCCTGTATCAGGCTAGAAACACGGGCCGGGCGAAGGGACACGTTACTGCTGTTATCAGGTCAGACAGTTTATCTCAATTACATGTTATAAATCTGCTGATTAGTGCTTTAGTGCGCAGATACCGCGGGTTCAGAGGACTTTAGAAACGCAGGGCGCATTAATAAAGACGTGATTACTCTAGAAGGCATTCAAACATCGAAAACTTCACTATTTGCTTGATTTAAAAGTGTGTGTTGAAGCAGCTCAGCTGTTATAGTTTGCTATGTAAATGACAGAGGCGTGTGAACGTGCGCTGAATCCACTTGCTCAAGGTCATAGTAATATAGCAGACCGTCACGTGTGTGTTATGATAAACACAACATGAAGATTTGGCGTTTTAGTTTTCATGCACTGGTTAATGAAAGGTTGTAATCGTTTAACTGATGATTGATACATGCACAATGCTAGAAACACATCATTATGACTACAACCACAATTACTGACTACTTAGATTCTGTTGCAATGACATGGGAAAATAAAAATGTGTAGGCCTATATGGTTTCATAATGCAAAGTAACACAAAGATACACTATTCTATCAGTTTATCCTCCTGGGGACCCTGGAATAGACTTTTGTCCACTGTAGTGGACATTATATTTGAGTGAATTTCTCTGACATCATACATGTCACATGTCACAACCTGTGTGTCCTGTAAAGAGCACGTTCAGGACTTTTCAGAGACACCAAATGTTTGGAGGTTTCACCATGAAAACAACTTCTCCTTGGTCTTTAAAAATGCCTGACATTAATTTAGTGATCAAATGTAGCACCTTTCTGGAAATATGATAATATATTGTTATATATTGTTAACACAAAGTTATATAAAAAAAAAATCTTGGCTCTTCCAAGCTTTACAATGGGAGCGAATAGTAACTCCAATCCATCCATCATAAAAGTAATCCACACGACTCCCAGAGGGTTAATAAAGGCCTCCTTGAGGATGAGTAAATGATGGGGTAGTTTTTAACCGTGGGGTGAACTAACCCTTTAACGAATACACATATATTGTCCCGTTTCAGAGGTCTGTCAGCATCTACTAACCGGCAACGAGAGGACAGCTGGTTCAAATCACTGTTTGTGCGGAAGGTGGATCCGAGGAAAGACGCTCACTCCCATCTGTTAGCCAAGAAAGAGGACAACAACTTGTACAAAATACAGTGTAAGCTCTGCTGATTGTTTGCCCTCCGCTGTAAAACGTCTCAATGCCAATGTGATGTGTTCATTGACCCACATATATGTGTTGTTGTCTTGTAGTTCACAACGTGAAGCCCGAGTGTCTCGAGGCGTACAACAAACTCTGGTGAGTCAGGATTCCTCACATCAACGAACCAGGTCAGACGAGGCTGTTTGGTGTTAATTACGTAATCAAGCTGTTTTTAACTTCTTCAGAGTCCCTTGAGATCGAACTGGTTTGACTACTGAAGTTCACACTAGCAAATGTCTTGCTTTCTATTCCTGTCCGTGGTTGGCAGCGACACTGGCAGGAGTCCGCTAAAGCCCATTCCTCATCCCTCATTCCTCGAGTGTTTACGCTCTACGCAAGACTTGAGATGCACTGATCAATCACACGCTGAAGTCAAAACACAAACGTGTCTGAATGTCTCAAAGCGTTTGAATCTGACAGTGATTTTATGAAAAAAGTTCTTCTCTAGTTTACAAGGGTCTATGCCGGTCCTTAAAAAGCCTTAAATTCAGTTTAAAAAAATGTAAGGCCATAAAAAGTCTTAAACCAAATATCGTAATTGGTACACTGCAAAAACATGCTTTTCTTACTTAGTATTTTTGACTGGTTTCCAGTCCAAATGTCAAAAAATTCTTAAATCAAGATGCATTTACTAAAGTAGTAAAATTTGTTTTCTGGGGAAATAAATCAAAAGCAAACAAGCAAAATGATCTGTCCATGGGGTGAGAAAAATAATGTTGTTTCTGTTTGAATTAAGATTATCTTTCTTACCCCATGGACAGAAGATTTAGCTTGTTTTTAAGCAAAAAACTCTCTTAATTTTGATTAATTCCCCCAGAAAACAAGACATGATATCTTATCTAATTTTACTTATCTAGTAAATGCATCTTGATTTAAGAAGTTTTAGATGTTTGGACTGGAAACCAGACAAAGATACTAAGCAAGAAATGCATTTTTTGCGGTGTATTAGAAAAGGTCTTGGTTATCATTTCATGAGGTTTTTAAATTTGGGGACAATGTGATTATTAAACTTCAAAAGGTTATGATTTAGTTAAATAAATGCGCGTTTTAAAGTAAAAACGCGCCGCTGTTGCTCATTCTACAGGTTGGCAGTTTCATTAGTCTTTGCCACAAGCGAGTCTCTTTTGAACTTCGTTAAAGGGAAATCAACAAACTCCAGATGAATGAGCAAACGATCATCTGAATCAGACTGTACTTTTCTGTTTGTTGATCGTGGAACATCAGACCACATTTACAGTATCAAACTGATGTGCGAATGGTTATGAAGCGTTTTAGGTCATCATTTTAGCACGTTATCATTTATGTTAGATATGATCTAAACAATCTACATAAAGGGTACAACAGGCACACCTTAAGAAAACAATAGCTTTTCATTATTTCTATAGTCTATGATTGCAGAAAAAAATATGTTTGCACTGAACATTGATGGAGCAACAGATATATATATATATATATATAATTTTTATTTAATCTTATAAATATATGAGGTGATGAGGAGGGTCTTTCACCCCACAGACACACGGGGTTAAAGCATTATTTGTAATAATGTAAAGTTAACACTTGTTCAAAACAATCACTTTAGCTCTATTTTGCTCAATTCATTTTTGTTCAATAAATATACTGTCATTAAAATGTTCATTTTGAGAATACAGAAACAAAATTATTTTAAAAAGTAAAGATTCTGAAAGCATTGATTGAGATCCAGTAATAATTTAACATAGATTTACAGTAGTAACAATAAATTTTAAATTTTATTATATGGTATGATTATTATAATATTTTTAAATATGATGTTGTCATTATAAATATGGTGATTATATATCATCTGAATCTGCCCATGTCATGTCAACAGATGGAAAAGTCAGCCAGATATTTGTTATCATGATGCCTTTTACCTCAAATACCATACTTTTACATGTTCTTCCGTTATTGAAAAAATGTTGCTTTAATTAGCTTGAACAGAACTGAAAATCATTAAGAAGACCTTTGTTTCAAAATATATTCAATAATTTTAGCGATTCTCATTTGCTACTTAAATCTACAACATTTTAAAGAACATCAAATATTAGATCAAAGTAGCGCAGACTCAACTTTGCTACTATGCCACGTTCAAAGATCCCCTTTCCTCTCCATTCTGACGCTCGGTTTGACCTTCACCAGATCCTCTTCATCATGTCCACATGATCCTACATGCTTTGAGTTGCTGGCTTATTAGATATTTGCGTTGATGAGTAGGTGAACTAATAAAGTGGCCGGTGAGCAGTGTTGGGGAAAGTTACTTTGAAAAGTAATGGATTACAATATTGCGTTACTCCCTTAAAAAGTAACAAGTTGCGTTACTTAGTTACTTTTTTTTTCACCTGGGCTGGGCTTGTTTTTTTATAACAAAAAAGTTATATTTTTGGGCAAATGTAAAGACCCTTTCACACCAGAAATGAAATAATAAGCCTGAGGCTGAAGTGCAGATTCACACGTGTACAGTAGAGGGCGCCGCTCAAGCAAACCTCTCAGCTGTGAACAGAAGAATAGATGCAGGAGAAGAACGTTTAACACTTACTTTACCAATAAAAACTAAAAATGCTCACATTTAGTCTAGAACTACATAACATCATGTTTAAACACACACACACACACACACACACACACACACACACACACACACAACGCCTCTGCACTTCGGTTTGTCTCAACAGAGGGACAGGAGAGCTGTCAGTCAATACATGGGAAAACAAAGTAACTTGCGTTTCTTACTTGAAAAAGTAACTCAGATATTTTGCTGTAAATTTTAAAAGTAATGCGTTACTAGTTACTTGAAAAAGTAATCTGATTACATAACTCAAGTTACTTGTAATGAGTTCCCGCCAAAACACTGCCGATGATATGAAATGATTATTCATTTATTCAATATAACTCGTCCTTCTTCTTACAACAATAGTTTAAAGACTGAAATGTGATATTTATCAATTTGTAAAACTCTTTTTGGCCATAACTGTAATATATGAACTTTAAAGTTGTTTTAGTCATTTTATGGTTTGTATGCTACCGTAGACCGTCGTTGACACGCGCTTCACCCGGTCTGACTTGTTTCCACAGTAACGAGGTGCTGCCGGCCATCCACGATGACAAGCATTACCCGTGTGAGCTGGTGGGCACGTGGAACACCTGGTACGGGGAGCAAGACCAAGCTGGTAAATACTTCAACACGATCAATAGAGTCTGTTTGGTGTGTTCGGGGTCGGAAGGTCACGAAAGGGTTAAATATATAGTTGAGTGAGGTGTGTTTCTCATCATGTTTACGTGAGCGCTGACACACTGTGATATTTGCGTCTGGTTCACTATGTAGTGCACTTGTGGCGGTACAGAGGAGGATATCCAGCTCTTACTGAAGTCATGAATAAACTGAAGAATAACAAGGTAATCTAGTACCAGGAATGTTATGCTTTTGTGTTGTGAATATACACCAAGAACTGACTGCTGCCTCATTGAGTTTTATAGTATTAATATGCATGGCAAAAATGGCATGTGTTTTGTCGAATACTTGTGTTGATTGAATAAGTAAGAGATAATGTACATCCAGTAATGTCATCATGACTGATTTTATGGAGTTCATGCACACTTGAGTTTTGTTTATTAACCAAATAGCCCATAACATTTAGATTTGACCCCAGACCAGCCCAAATTTGTACCACCTGCCCAAACCCATTTTTACACGCACGATCAAATTCAAACCCGCCTAATCTGGCAACACTGCTTCAGATACCCGGGATGGGTGATGTCTTTCAGCGTTACTATTGACGACGGTTGTTATCGGGGAATGACACAACTAGCCAATCAGAATCAAGCATTCCACAGAGCGCATTACTTCCTGTTTGGGAAGTAAAAACATTTCAAAACTTTTCAAAAACATCTTTGTTAAAGCGTTACCAAACCAACCAGCTGCTAATCATAACGGCTTTAGTGACAGAGTTTATACTGTATATAAACGATGTATTAAGCTAAATATTTTAAGCTTATTGCAAAATATATACAGTTTAATAAAATATTGAAGTATTTTGAGAGTGGATGGAGACCGACTCGATTGTCATTGGCTGTGCTTCATGGGAGTGGGCGGAGCTAATGAGATCTTTAGGCGGGTTTTGTTTGTTTCGACTCTCTGATTGGTGGAATTCTCTGCACAGCATCATGGGAAATGTAGTTTTTCACCTAGAATGCCACTTTTAAACAAGGTGCAATAATATGGGCTGATGGATTCACCCGAAACAAATACAATCGATTAACGATACAGTAAGGCTGTCTTTTAAAGGTTTAAAAGTTATAGTTAAAACTCAAAGAAAAAGCATAGAGTTTTTTACTCCTTTACTTTCACTGCATTAGCCCTCAGTCAGGCAGTGTCACTCATCTGCTGTATGTCATGTGCCGAGCGCAGGAGTTCCTGGAGTACCGGAAGGAGAGGGGTCAGATGCTCCTGTCCCGCAGGAATCAGCTGCTGCTGGAGTTCAGCTTCTGGAACGAGCCCGTGCCCAGAGACGGACCCAACATCTACGAGCTGCGCTCCTACCAGCTGAGAGTGAGTCTGTGCGTCCCAGAGCGGAGGGAGGAGTGTGTGACGTGTGTTTGCTCTAGCCTCTCAACTGCATGTGCTCTAGTTATCGTCTGGGTCAATATAGCTCAACATCTAAATAACGTTATCTCTGTAAACCGCATATGCATAGATGCCCCTTTCACACATACAGTCTTTAGACTAAGTAAGAGATCATGTGTGAACAGGACCTGTTCAAAAATACCGGCAAATTGGTTCCGGCGATTTGGTACTGGTAATGTGTGAACGCAGAATGAAGATTACCGGTATTTGCACGTACACAGTCAGAACGCGCTGACGTCAGAAGTCTGCTTTGGGCCAATCGTGAAGACTTATGGAGATGATGTGATTACTCTGCGCTGTTTACAGTAAGCTTTTAATAGTTGTTCTATTTAAATATGTGCTAAATGATCATCTTTGAACGTTGAGCCGCGTCTCCCAGCACACTCGAGACTTGGCCTTCTTTTCCATTCATCAGCGGTGCCGCTCTTGTTGTTAAAGGTGCATTAAGCAACTTTTCATGTTAAAAATACCCGTTTTTCTAACCCATACATGCTTAAACAATTGCCTGATGGGCTGAATGAGCCCTTCTCTGATCACTGCGATTGCCTCTATAATCCTGTACAGTAAAATAAATAAGAGGGATTCGGGACGGAATCGACTGGGCGTGACGTCATGCGCGTTCGCGCTCACCTGGCTATGTCTGGCAGGTTTGTGTATTCGCCGCCATTATCCGCATCAGCGAAGACAACTCAAGCGACTTTTGCAAAAGTAGAAGATGTATTCAAAGAGACCGGCTTCTAGTTCATCCCAAACCCCAACGCAAACTCCACGTAACCGCGTGCACAACTCTGGTTGCAGTTTCGCGTGTCGCCAGAAGGGGGCATAGTTCTGCAAAAACTCAGAGACTTGCGCAATGCACCTTTAAGAGAAAAAAACGCGTTCAGTTTGATCACCCGTAATGCCTTTCATTCAGACGTCAAGATATTTTGTCAAATTGAACAGACAGTGAAACTAAAGCACTTCTCCACATCGGCGCATGGTTTAAAGATCATTTCCGATGACTGACATCACAGGTATTTTGCTGCTGATGTGTGAATGGTCTCTTACCGGTAAAGAGCCAGAACGCGTTGCTTGTTTGAACGGCATGTTTGTGTATTTACCGATAAAGACGTTCTGGTCATTTTACGGTAATCACCGAGATTGCTGTGTGAAAGGGGCTGTTGTTGAATCAGTTTGGAATTGATTAATTGAAACAGAACCGAACTTGCCAGTCTGTCTTCAGCTTGTCGGGTTCGTAATGGTGCTTTATTTTATATTACAAGTCATTGTGAGTCTCACAGTTGTCTCTCTTTGTTGGTCCCCTGCAGCCCGGGACCATGATTGAATGGGGCAACTACTGGTAAGAATACAAGCAATCTGTTCCTCTACATAACAGACCTGTATCGCCTGTTATCTGTCTTTTGTTGCCTTTTTCCCCGATCACATATTCCAGTCATCATCATTAATTAGGTATCATTAAACACATCTCATCCTGCGAAAGCCATTTTGAAATTGGACATTGAGTTAAAATGGATAAAGTACTTTAAATCCTTTTAGCAGGCACATTTTTTGTGATATCAAATTTGGAACACAACTTTTGATTTACACCTTTTTTCAAAGTGCTTTCACTTCCGTAATATTTACATTTACATTTATTCATTTAGCTGACGCTTTTATCCAAAGCGACTTACAATTGCTATATATGTCAGAGGTCGCACGCCTCTGGAGCAACTAGGGGTTAAGTGTCTTGCTCAGGGACACATTGGTGTCTCACAGTGGATTCGAACCCGGGTCTCTCACACCAAAGGCATGTGTCTTATCCATTGCGCCACCACCACCCTAATATACAGCATATATGTAAAGCGCACACAATTCAAGTCATTGAGATGAAGTGTTTTATACGCACACACTGATGGATTATTGAATCCTACTGAACATGTGATGTGCACTGCTAAACTCAAACGTCTTCATGACTGTCTTCAAGAATCCCTGGGAGCGCTTATGATTTCATAAGTCATAATTACGATGTAATGTGCATTATATGATGCTTTGTCATGCTGCTGCATAGGATTATGGGAAATGTAGTTTTGTCACTTGGTAAATCAGCGGATTCGTTCCGCTCTTGCTGTGAACAGGCCTTTATGAAGAGATGTGTAGTTGTGAAAAACAAGTGGTCTGATGATGTCCCTGTTCCTCAGGGCGCGAGCTATCGGCTACCGGCAGCACAACCGCGAGGCCGTCGGCGGCTTCTTCTCTCAGATCGGAAGCCTCTACATGGTCCATCATCTGTGGGGTATGAATGTGCATACGGCTCCCAGGAGCACGAGTGCTGATGGACTGTTGTGATCTTGACTCACTCCATAGCCAGTGTGAGTGTTGGGAAGTCATCTCTGTGGTGTGTGTGTGTGTGTGTGTGTGTGTTCCAGCGTACAAGGACCTGCAGTCGCGAGAGGACACGAGGAACGCCGCCTGGCAGCACGAGGGCTGGGATGAAGTCGTCTATTACACCGGTAAACGCCGCCGCTACACTGCGTTACATTTTTGCCATGCATTTTATTTTAGTAATTTAAATGACTTCTTCTGTGGTCTGCTGTGTAGTGCACTCGCCCTTTAAAGTGCCCCTATTATGCTGTTTTAAAGGTTCCTAGTTATTTTGGTTTTACATGCATCCAAGGTCAAAAAACACTTTCATCTTCTTGAAATATACTTTGCAGCATCACCTCTTTTCTCAGAGTCTAAAAACGGTTCGTTCAAAGATTCAGTCTCTCTAAACCCCTCCTTTCCGAGAGTCTACTCTGATTGGTCAGACGGCCCAGTCTGTTGTGATTGGTCTGCTCTGCTCTGATTGGTCAGATGGCTCAGTCTGTTGTGATTGGTCTACTCTACTATGATTGGTCAGACGGCTCAGTCTGTTGTGATTGGTCTACTCTGCTCTGATTGGTCAGATGGCTCAGTCTGTTGTGACTGGTCTACTCTGCTCTGATTGGTCAGATGGCTCAGTCTGTTGTGATTGGTCTACTCTGCTCTGATTGGTCAGATGGCTCAGTCTGTTGTGATTGGTCTACTCTGCTCTGATTGGTCAGATGGCTCAGTCTGTTGTGACTGGTCTACTCTGCTCGTATTGGTCAGATGGCTCAGTCTGTTGTGACTGGTCTACTCTGCTCTGATTGGTCAGATGGCCCCAGTCTGTTGTGATTGGTCTACTCTGCTCGTATTGGTCAGATGGCTCAAAATTGATTAGCAATACAGAAAACAGTGTCTTCTCTGAAACTACAGTGTTTGAGCGCAGCATTATGCTAGTTTGTAACAGGAAGTGAGACTGAAATTTCTGACGACTCGTTTCGGCAGTTCAGAATCGATTCTTTCTTTTAGGAGAAAAGAAATATTTGTACGTTCACAAACAGCTCTATTACACTACATGAAAGGACATATCTGAAACAGCATAATAGGGGCACTTAAAGTCATTTTTTGTCTTGATATGTATCTTAATTGAATAGAAAGTGTATATCACCTTTTGTGTTCTGGAGGCAACCTTTGCTATTCTACGACACCATGAAAGTAAAATTTAGTGTCAATATTTTACTTTCAACTAATGTTGTTTTCATTTTCTTGTTGCTGAAGTCAAGCTTACAGCCGACTGGTCCATTGTAATGTTGTGTACAACGCGTCACCAGTCGCATCTTCTGTTGTGTGGTAAAACCCTCCTCTGAATCTGTTTTCAGTGCCCCTCATTCAGCACATGGAGTCCAGGATAATGATCCCACTGAAAGGGTCTCCGATGCAGTAATGAATCCATCAGATCCTCGCCGTTACGTCCCCGTGAGCTGAAGGCCAGACCAAGACGTCGGATACATTCTCTGTCGTCATGATGCCAACCAACTTCACACACAACGCACTCGTTCTGATCTGAAAAACTGTCCATAAGTTGCACCAGCAAACCAAATTGAATCAGTGGAAATGAAGGCTGTTACTGTACTGAGTTTTCAGAATACTTCATAAGCCATATCTAACATCTGATTGTTACATGGCTTGGAAAAACACAACCATAGAATCTGTTAAATAAAGTTTGTTGCTATATTATATGAAAGAAGTGCTGTAAAGTGCATTGAATCACCATAAACATTAGCAGGTTAGAGCGTTAACCCTTTCTGGTGTGGTGCCCGATAAACCTTCCATCTGCAGTATCTCAAAGCAAAAAGCATGTGTGAATGCATTAGTTCAACACAGACTTGGATGAATTAAATATAGTCAGAGAACACTTTAAACTCGTTCGAGTGCTGCGATCCATCAATGTATTTATTGCATATTTATTTGCTTTTAATATAAACCCCCACGTGAAGATGATTTCAGGTTTTAATAGCGCATTATGACTAGTACAGCAGAATCTATCCTACATATTCAGATAAAACCCCTGGTCAAGAATCAACATATCAAATGCTCCGCTAAAACAGTCCAAACAGGATTGAACTGGGACTGGGAAAGCCTCATTGGGGACAGGTTGTGTGCAAAATTGAAAAAAAAAAATTAGAGCCCATTTTATTTAGTTGCTGTATTTTATTTGTTTTGTTTCTACATAGACGTGCTTTTTATATGCCTTTCTGTGTTGTGAAATGTCTCCAGTTCTGCTCTGATCAGCAGCTCACCGACAAGAGCGGTTTCTAGATTGATTTTGTTTTCTGTGCGACCACGGCATGCGCAATCTACTGTACGCTGACTCTTCTGGGATTTAACAGCACAAAATATTTCAAATCAACTAAATACTGTATTCAATAAATCATAAATGATCATTCTACTCCCATGTTGTGTCATGTTCACACAGATGAAGGACGCCCAGCGGCTGTTACTTTTGTTTTATTAGCTGGTGACCATTTTTATAAGTGTTTCTCTTTCAAGTATGGATACAGACACGGACAGTTGTTAGTGTTAATCAGTTTCATCACAGCTAACCGTACAGTACATCACAGAAAACATCGTGCAGACTGACCTCTTGCACTGTGATCTATATAAACAACCATTTCAGTAAAAAACTCTAAAACACATCGACATTAAACAGTTAAAAACTAGGAAAGGCACAAAGATGGTCTGGTCTGTGTGCTCCCCTCAACTCTAGATCTTCTCCAGCTCTTTAAGCAGCTCTCCGAAACTCGTGACGTACCACGAGGACTTCTCCTTCACCTGCTGCCGCACCACGTTCCCACCGAACCCGATGAAAGCGCTCTGAAACGACATGACCGCAGTGTAACTTAACCTACGACTCCAAGACACACTTTTTAAAGTCAAATTTAAGGCTTTTTAGGACCTGAAGAAATACAATGTAATACTGTATATCAGTGCAATATTGACAAAAAAGATATATATATATATTGTGTTTTTGTACTGGTACCATGGCTGGTTTAGGCCAGCTGACTAATCAAAGACATTCATATTATTCATAATTATGCGCTGTTCAGTTCACAGCAGTGACAGAAATTAACTTTTTATTAAAGGGTGATATTTGCCACCTTAAATTGACTTCCAGGGGCATTTTTACCTGTATGAGGGCCTTTTTTCTAAACATATTAGATGTATGCATCACATTTTATGTCAAATGAAATCATTATCAACAAAATCCATCTTTGCAGCGCAGAGGAGACACAGAAGCGGCATTAACATATTTACAATTGCATTATTAATACTATGAGATTGTTTTTGTTTTTTTAATTCAATATTTTAAGTATGAACTGATTTCTAATTTTAACGTTTTAATTAAAGGGTACTTTAAATATGAAACTAAAACAGCCAGTAGGTGGCGGCAAGTCACTGTCTTAAAGGATTAGTTGACCTCAAAATGAAAATTTCCTGATAATTTACTCACCCCAATGCCATCAAGATGTTCATGTCTTTCTTTCTTCAGTGGAAAAGAAATTAAGTTTTTTGAGGAAAATATTTCAGGATTTTTCTCCACACAATGGACTTCAATGGCAACCAGAATGTTGAAGTTCAAGTCAATGCCGTTTCAAAGGGCTCTTAAGTGCTTCAAAGGGCTCTGCACGATCCCAACTGAGGAATGGGGTCTTATCTGGCGAAACGATCTGTCATTTTAAAAAAACAAAAAACAAATATATATACTTTTTAACCACAATTGTTCGTCTTGTGCTGGTCTGCGACGCGCCACTTATTACGTCATCACGCTGGAAAGGTCACGCGTCACGTCATCTATCCAAGTTATTTGTCTGTGTACTCCGGTTCAGAAAGGTGGGGAAGGGCGAAAAATCTCATTCATTTTCTCTTCCAGCTTCAAAATTGTCCGACATCTTTGTTTTAATTTATTATTATTTTCGTCTTTTTTTTCGTGACCTTTCCAACGTGATGACGTAATACGTGGCGCGTCGCAGACCAGCACAAGACGAACAATTGTGGTTAAAAAGTATATATATTTGT